>NC_134570.1:60410197-60710197 GCF_050947875.1 Dermacentor variabilis | reverse complement strand
AACCAACGTGGCCCGAATGTGGGAGACACGCAGACGATGATCACCGAGCAGCGGAAAGCAAAAGCGGACGACCCCGGTCGAGAGGAGGGGGCACGATGAGAGGGGGGTAGGGTGCGTCGTCGCTCAGCACAGCCTCGGCCCGGCTTCACGAATCAATCAAGCCCCAAAAACCAGGTCCCCTCCGGTTCCCATACGGCACACAACACACCACGCACACACACACACACACACACAGGCCGACCGCCACACCACAGAGCTTTCGGCCGCCCGCGTGTGGCAAACCTCTCCCCCTCCCTCTATCCCAGACAAAAAGGGAAGTGACGTCACGCAGTCTTTCCGGGGCCGCCCGGTCGGTCCATCGAGGAGGCCGCCGCCGTCTGGCTCAACCTGCTAGAAACTACATCACGCGGCGGCGGCGAAACCAGTGCTGCGAGAAAGGAAAGGGGACAACGTAACCGTCGGCCGGCCAGCCGAGAGACGGCGGCGAATGAGAAAAAAATTGCGTGGCCTGCGGGAAAGCCGGCTCGCGAACGGCGGCCGACCAACAGACCGGCCTGCCTGCCTGCCTGCCACGTTACTCGGCCTCAAGAGGGGGGAGGGGGGCGAAGGAAGGCGGGCGAAGTCTCCAGCGAGACAAACGAGGCAATAAAGAACAAATACGGTCGCCCGTGGCCAATCGGCCGGCAACCGTACGCGGCACAACTCGTTCCTTGCCGTCAGCGCACGCGCGAGCGCACATAGCAGACGCACCACCACGAAAAAAAGCTGCCGCGGCGGCGGACCGCACGCGCCAAAGACGGCGATGACGTCACAAGGACGACCGCCCGAGGCCGTCGAGGAAGTAAGGGGTCACAGATTCGAGAGCGAGAGGAAGGAAAAGAATTAAAGGCCGTTTCGTAAAGCGCAGAGCAGCAAGCACCCACGCCCCATCGCAGCGACCAATATCGCGGAGCCCGATCATTCCGGGAACGCGGTGTCACCGGCACTCACTGGGGCAGAAAACAGATGGTATGTGGAAAGGATGAAGCACTACGCACGCAGCGCAATGCCGCCACCTACGCGTGCCGTACCTGTCGCCACATGGAGCCAACATGAAATGAAGCGAAGGACACAGGAAAGTTGTCGGTTGTTTTTGATTGCACAGTACAAGCGTCAAAGCGAAACGAAGACGGGCAAAAAAAAAAAAACATCGACTTGCCTCCGCCGAGAGCCGAAATGCGGAGGACCTGGGTTCTGCTCCCACGGGCGGCAAGTTGATTTTTCGCGCACTTTCATTTCCCTTTACCTTATTTCTACCCTGGATAAAATGCAACAAATAATTTCCCTGATTATTTCTTCATTAACTGTTGGCTCCGTATGGCTGCGACTCAGAATAACGATAATCGGGCCCCCGATTCACAGACTCCCCCCCCCCCCTTTCTCGTTACTTGTCGCCATAGAACACCCTTCAAACAAACAAACAAAAATACTGGAGGGGGCGCTCTGAGCGTACTGCCGCCACGAGAATGACTAGTAGAGCGCAGATCTGACACTCTCGTGACGTCATCTATATCGCGTTCTTTCCAAATTTCCAAGCAGCCAGTTTATTATAAACTCGGGAAGGCAATTAGTCGGTCGGCAAGTTTACCGACGCATGCATAAACAACGCGATTTGTTGCACTTATAACGCAACACTATGTTGAAGACGCTCGACTCACAAAGTCACAAAGCCGTTTAAAGCCAGAAAAAAGAACGACGCGAAGGCAGATCCACGCAGTGACTACACTGTACCACTGACCCAACGTTCCCGTGTTGGAAAGAAGCGCCGCCGTTGGCAGCTACCGTGGGCGGTCAGAGGTCGAACAGCTCCTCCGATGACTCCCCGCAGGCACATGGCGCGTTAAATAAATAAAAAAGTGGAATGATCAGCATTTTCTTCCCCCTGCCGGTACTGTACAGCACAACCAAAGCGAAAACGACGCACATCACCGATTTAACCAGCGCCAACCACCGTCCCCCCCTCCGGCTGTGCAGCAAACAAAGCCGATCTCGGAGCAACGCCAGGCACGCACGCACTTAGGGGGTGGGGGGAGGGGGGGAACAGATTTCCTCGGCTACAAGCGCTACACGGCACAAACCACAGGACGTGCAAAGCGCGGGCGTACCGGCACTGCAAGGGTCTCTGCACGGTGGTGCCGCGGTTTCATCGGCCGCAGCAGCAGCCGCCGCCACCGCCGTCGGAGCAGGAGGACGTGGCTCGGCGTCGGGAGGAGCCGCAGCCGACGCAGCGGCCGCCGCAGCCATGGCCGGCCGGCGGCGACGTCGCCGCCGCCGGCCGCTCCCGGGTCTCCGAGCGGGCTCCGTGCTGCTGCTGCTGGGGCGCCCGTGCCGCCGGGGCGGACCGCCCAGAGCCGGCTGGCGCTGTGGTCGCGTGAGCGACACGCGCTGCCGCCACTACAACCACCGCTACTCTTCATCTTCGTCTACCGCCGCTTCGTACGTACAAGGAGCACGCCAAGAGCGCCTCCCTCCCCTTCAGCCAGGCTCGGGGATGGACACCGAACAAGACGACGACGACGACGACAGAACGCTTGCAGCCGCGGGTCGAAGCACGCGAGGAAACTTCTTCCACTTCTCGCTCCACCGCCTTCTTCTAGGACACAATCCCGCTTTTTGTGGGTAGGTGCCAATGATTGGGATCGTCATCATCATCACCAATCCCGGCAGTCGAGTGTGAAACATTCCGGCGGGCACGCCTCTCCGACGCGGTCTTTCAAAACCGCGAGGTGGAAGGAGCCGGCTCGGAAACGCGCCCAATAACCAGCGCGAGCGAACAGCCGATATCATCGAGCGCCCCGCGGTTAGACAGCTGGTCCAGCAAACGCAAAATGACGGGAAACAACAGTCTCGAATCAACGAATTCTCGGCCAGACCCCTCCACTGCGGGGTTGTGGATGTGAGCTGTAGGTTTGAAAGGATGACAGAATTTACTCCAACCAAGGCGACGGCCGGGAAAATTGGACCACTGCACCCGCCAACACAATGTGTAGCAAGTCCCCTGGCCTTTTTCCCCAACGACGCGAGAGGACTGCTAGCCAATGGCCCACAACTGGAAGAATGAATCTGCCTCCTTGCGAGTCCCCCCCCCCCCCCAATCGACTGCATCCAGTCGTCAACGAGCCTATGGGATACAACAGATTTGGCATGCACAGGGATTACAAAAAAAGAACAGTAACTTGAGATATGCTTTGACAACCTCAGGCAAAGTTCCTCTGAACCACTAGCAACCGCTGCAGATGCCCTCTGCGATGTGCTGTAGCATGCCTATGTAAAGAGTGGCATGCACAAGCCTAATGTACCAAACCTAAAGCCTATTTTGACAAAACCTGGACCTGCTGTGGGTGCCATTTCTTTATTTTTGGACCCGCAGGAGACTAACAAATCTAAACAGACTAACTCCACACTCTGCTAACCAAACTGCGAACTTCAAAATAAATTTTAATAATCCTGCATGCACAATGAGAGGGGGAGGTACGTATTAGTTAAAATGTCTGTCCTGACACACAACTTTTGAAGCATACACATCCACTTTTTTTAATCATCATTTGACTGTAGAGGCAGCACATCAGCAGCAAAAAAAAATTGTAACAGCATAAACTGACAAGCAACACATTTTTTCGGTCACAGCTGCCATCGCAATTGTTTCTGCACATATTGTAAAGATGCCTTGTGCCTCAGAAGAAAACTTAAAACTACCTCTCTTTAAACTTCAAAGAACTAGATGAAACAAATGGTGAAAGAAACAACAGTGCACAGTCAATGAACTTGAAGTAATGCATTAGATGTTGAAAAATAACACCTTTTAACTTAATCCGCATTTCATTTTTTTTTTTATGAGAACGTTACGTGTCACAACACTGACGATGGGACAAGCATGAGATCACTGCAGCGCCACAGGCTTGGATCCTGTATTCATTGTGCACCATGTGCAAAAATCTGCCTACGAGGCTCCGCAATCACGTTTCACAAGAACCCTAGCAGAAATGAATGCCATTCTGGACACACTAATGGCAATCATGACATCTAACAGAGGCAGGTTTCAAATGGGAAAGTGTTTCCGAGAAAAGCAAGCAAAATTCACGCAACTGAGCTTGATCCTGTCATCAACGGCACTATCATGGCACAGGAACTCTCTCTGTCGTCAGCGGACAATGTGTTCAGAGGGCTCCATACGATTTGTGAAAAAGCTGTCGGCAAGAACCCACTCTACGAACTCAAAGGCACTCATGCCCCTTGTAACAGGTCACAGCCCAAGCGAGCTCCAGGAAGCTAGAAGCTGAGGCAATTTTTCATGAAGCTACAAATGAGAAACTGCTTCATTATCCTTAGTTTACACCACCCCACCAAGCAAACAATAAAACAAGTGCTTGTTGGAAGTTGTTCAAAACAAGGATGTAGGAGGAAGATATAAACGCTGCAGCTTAGTTGCTGTGCCTCCAGTGGCAACCCTGATGAAAGTTCGAGAACTAGCTTCGGGAAATGCTTCACAAAAACTAGCACTCTTAACTGGCAAGCATCTGCCTGCTCTCACCTTGGCACCATGACAAAAATTTGCCAAGCATATTACATACAGTGGTGGTCCGGCCAGTTTAGGATTTGGAGCAATTTTTGGAGTAGCCACACCAGCCTTTTGCCGAAAGACTGACACCACGTGGCCCAATACTGTCACTCTCGAGTAAGCATTTGAAGAAATTTAAAAGAAAAACTAATCTAATTTGAATAGTAAGGAGTAGTGTCTATTTTATTCAAAAAAGAAAACTGAAGGTAGGGGATAGTAAGATGCACAGCAAATAAAATATCTTCGAAAAAGAAAATTGATCAAGCCCGTTATAAATCGAATTGAACAACTTCAAATATGCATAAAAAGAGATGCATACAGAAGCAAATATTTTCGAAAATGAGCTATTTCTATGAAGTGAGAGCAAGATCATTGGTACCAGGCCCAAACTTTGTCACAAGTAAGATTTTCTCAGCAGCTGGAAAGTCAACCTCAACTGTCCTCACATACTCTTAGCCCACGCACAATGCCTGCGCTTTGTGTTTCACTGCTTTCAAGAGTTTATTTTGGTTTGTATAAGGGTCACCTGCATCTTTACGTCACCCAACACTTTGCTTTTAGAGCTCAAGCTCCTTCAAAGAGATGGCACAATTCTTTCCCGATCATTCATCAGTGTGACAGTCATTTCTGTTCTTGTCCTCGTTCCTTTACGCGTTTGCTCCACGGACCACTTGAAGCATCTTCTTAGTTGTACAGTCAACGTCCCATTTTCCTTGCTCCCTAGGGGCCATGAAAACGTCAAAAAAATCAAATCGGGCAGTCCGAAAAAATGAATGCATGTCTTTTACTGCCCTTAAGGGCTCAAATCATCACAAGCATATCCGAAAAAGCTCTGAAAGCCTGCCAGTACACTTATTAGATATATCGGTGCTCGTACTATGATAGGAGATGGCGGGTGCACACGTGTATAATTATGGAATATGTACAGTGTCCCGTGACAATTGCCCCTTCCCACACGTGTTATGCTCTACCGCAATACTTTCACGTATGCTACACAGCATAACATCGCTGTACAGTGGTGAAGCTGACTTTCGGGAGCCAGCATTATGCAACACTCCATGCTTTCCAAGCTTCGAAGCCAATTGCGAGGATTACAGAGGTGGAATCTGCGCCATTACTGACAATGGCGAATTCTGGCACCGAATGGCAAGAACCTTAATAGCGAACGTCAAAGCAGCCAAGTCTAGCGTTGCAACAGTGGTGGATACAGCTGCCAGATCTGCGTGCAAGAGAGCTGGTTCAAGGCAGCGAGATAATCAAAAGGACGGTGTTAGCTTTGATTATTGCCGTTTCTGACCTGTGGTTCCGGCAAAAAAGTCCGGAAAGTCAGACAGCAAAAGGTTCTTGAAACTGAAATTACTGACTTTTACACACCGACTCCAAGGTTCACATGGTGGCCAGCGTGAGTCAATAGCGCGTAGAACTAACTTTTGACGCCAATACCCGACCGTCTTCTCCAGGAGAAGGAGGAAAAACATTTTCTGAAAAAAAAAAAAAAAGAGGACAGCAGGTGTCTTTTTGCTGGCGTGGGGCATTACCTTTTACTGCTACTAAGGGCTCAAAATGCTACAGGCACGTCCAAAATAGCTCTGAAGCCCTGCCAGAACAATTATTAGGCGTATCAGTGCTCGTGAGGTGACAGGAGACAGCTGGCACACGTGTGTAATTAAGGAATACATACTTTGTCCCGTGACCATTGCCTCTTCCCACCCTTGGTATGCTTCACCGCAATACTTCCTGTATGCTTCACCGCTTGACACTGCTTTATTGAGGCGAAGCTGACTTTCGAGAAGCAGCCTTATGCAATGCGTTGTGCTTTCTCCGAGCTTTGAAGTCACCGGCGAGGATTACAAAAGTGGGCCAGTGCCATTGCTAACTGCGGCGAATTGTTTTAATGAAAAGCATTGAACAGCAAGAAAGACTCTTGGTATGGAATGTCGAAGTAGCTAGGCCAAACATTGCAGTGGTGGTGGTTACGGCTGCCAGCGGATCTGCGTACGGGTTGTGGGATTCCTCACCCGTGCTCTTGGGACAAAGGAACGACAACACAGTAGTGCAAACAGTCACAAGGGCATTTATTGCACCTTTCATAGATCAATGCCTGCTAGCCAAGTTGCTATCCACAAAACATGCCAATGGGCGCGCGACAAATCTAGAAGTCCGACTCACCGCGACCGGATAGCGAGCGAATATGTCCGCCCCATGCCGGGTCCCAACGCCTGGTCATTCGCGTGTACGGTCACGCGGACGGTGGCACGTTCCAAGGCGGCCACGCGAGGCGGTCTCGCAGAAGCATGGGTCGGCGACGCGCGGGTCGTCCACACTGTTCGCCGACCCGCCGGGGAAGAGAGCCTGTTCTCCCCTGCGCCCCCAAGTAACCCTGCCGTGAGGTGGCATTAGCAGCGCAACACTCACGCCATCTCTCGCACTGCGCCCCAACCACATAGACCGCCGGGGGCATCACGCAGGCCACGCGGCGAAGCCGGATTACAGGAGACGCGCCATGCGGGAAAAACATATCAGGGGACGCGCGAGAGTCTCGCATCCCCACAGGGTGTATGTACGAAACAGGCCTATTCTTCAAAATGCTGCCAGACTGTTCACTTTACTAATGAGGCCTGCGCTGGTGGGAAGCGTAGTAAGGAGAGTGTAACTCATGGTTGGGGCAAATGCGGTTGGCACCGAGAAGCTGCCCCTTCTAGCGATAGGGAAGGGGAAAAACCCCCGTTGCTTTAAGGGTGCGAAGAACCTGCCTGCGTGGTACAGCAACAATACAAAGGCCTGGATAACGCAAAGCTTGTTCGAAGATTACGTCCGCCATCTGGACCGGATGTTTGAGCGCCAGAAGAGGCGAATGGTAATAGTTGTAGACAACTGCAGGGCGCATGGCACCGTAAGCAACCCGCAAGCTATTCGTCTTGAATTCTTGCCGCCGAATATGAGTGTGCTCCACCGGTGGACCAAGGGGTCATTAAAAATCAGGGTGCACTACCGGGCCCTTTAACTTGGCCGCATACTCATGTGCTTTGACAAAGGGAAGACATGCTCCGTTAACTTGTTCTTGGCACTTGGCATGCTAGCGAATGCCTGGAAGACTGTTTAGTCTTCGACGATTGCAAATTGCTTTAGGCGTGCTGGATTTTTCAACTCTAAAGGGCCCGTGACAGAAGAGGCAAACGGCACCGCTGAAGACAGACACCGGCGAGCAGCTGATTGCTCACTTTCGCAGCAGTGGGATGAACCTTCCCACTGCCACTCGGACTCTCATGACACCTCTGGACGCACGCAACTATCAAAACAAGACGTCAACACTAATATTGTTGTCTAGTGTGTATGACAAGAACATGACGCTTGCACGGATGCAAGTAGACATCATTAAAAAAGCAGGAATTTAAAACGTGGGACCATCCACAACTTTTTCAGTTCAGCTTAGCTGGAATATAGTTCGGTTTTGCGACCCACGGATTTTTCGGACTGTTCTTCTATTCAGACTATTGTTCGGTAGCCTCCAGGTCCAGAAAATCGCTCGGCTACTGCATACATAATTATAGGTGTGCTACACATCCCTTGCAAAAACGCACCACAGTGCTCATTGCGGCTCTTCTACGGGCTTTCCATCAGATGTCACTGCTGTGTTCTTACCTTTTCTGTTCTTTTAAGAGATCCACACGGAAGCTCGTACAGGCAGCAACACATTTGTAAGATCATATTATGCTACTCATTATCAGTAGCACTGCTCACAGTGCAATAAACTGGGACATGTTACAAACACACCAGTCTGATTGGATGAAGCTCAGGCACAGACATCAAGCGTCAATGGCATTTCTGGTGCTTAGATATGCCTTGCAGCAAAGCATTTGCATAAAAACAAAAGAGAAAGGCAAAGAAAAACTACAGAACAAAGTAATAGAAAGTGACCGATAGCTAAAGAGCCCTTAGCTTTATGTATTCACAAGACCTTGTGTAAGCCAGTAGTGTTATACACAATGAAATGATTTTGTACATACAAGCTCAGTCATCTCTTTGCGGTATGCACTCCAGGTTTAGAGAAGTTCCCGATTTCTCATGGTGCTACAATAGACTTCTACTTTAGCACACCAAACTACCGATGTCCTTTCAGGAATATGTAGTAAAAATGGTACTTAAAAAATGAGGGGAGGATGGGAGAGAGGGTGAACGCAGAAATTGACGGCCTATTGCTATACTAACCCAACTCTTAGAGGCAGCTGGCTCCTCCATCTTCTCCATTTAGGTTTCCAAATGGAACTGGTGCATGACTAGGATACAGCAGCCATTGGCCAAGCTCCTAAAGAGCAGACTGATGCACACTCATGTCAATGCAACACGCGTAAATCATTCTAACAACGATGGCAACATAAAACAGCTAGATGCAAGAGCTGCCTTTTCGTGCCATGAGGATGGCCAACATGTCCAGTCAGCTGTGATACCTTTGGGTTGCATCTCCTGGAGGGCCAACAAGGAAGATGGCTGATCGCACTGCCCAGTCACAATCAGAGTCATTTGGAAGCTGGTGAGTGCAGTTCGACCAAATGCTTTGGCCAGGCTTGGAACCAAAGACTAATGTACCTTACTATGATCTACTATAGTCCCCAGTGTCTGCTCACAGTTGGCAACAGACCGAAATACAACAAATGCAGGCATTCGGCCAAAGCCACACCGAGCGTTACGTGACAGCAAGACGACATTCATAAAATGGGGCTTGAAGCGAATGGAACTCAATGCGAGCTGTTTTTTTTCCTTGACTAGTAAATGTGCGTGCACTTCACATTAAGCACAAAAATGTATAGTGAAGGGGAAACATTAGCTACTCAGCTTCATTCATTGCTGGTTACAGAGAAGCTTTTACAAGTCCTGCATGAAATCCCACATTGTGTCCATTTTCATGGAAGCAATTGGGATTATGGCTGATCAATTTATTCGTTAGCACAGACATCTATTTCCTAAATAGTTTTCCCCATCCTACACCAAAAGTTGTCTAATCAGATAGCATGGATGGTAGAATAGTGTTGTGCGTTTACGAAGCTATGCAAGCATCTGCGATTACTCTAGAATACACAGTGCTGCACGTATAAATAGCACACACACTTGGCATGCTAGTCGAAGCCGGACATTTTGAATCTGGAGGCGATCACAAAAAAGTTCAATATATAAAATAAACATGTTCTACAAAAATTTTCAATGGGATTTTACAGCTCTTCACTATACACAATAGTTTGTTATGCAGTCGAACCCGGCTATATCAAACTTGCAAAAAAAATGCCTATCAGTTTAATATAGGGCATAACTCGATATAGCCTGCTAAAGAATTGGATCTCATAAAAGCACATACTATATATAAAACCACTTTACTGATGAAACAAGCTTGGCTTCGCATGAAATAGTCCTGTATTTTGTTCTGCTTGGGCAATTTCACAGCCATGTCTAACGAGTCGGAGGGGCTGAGGCTGCAACCTTCCGCATTCTCACAGAAGCACCGGACTAGTGCAAGTGCACCAATCACCTCGGAGTATGTGGGCAAAGGACCATCGTTGCTTTCCTCATCGGGCCCACTTTCACTTGTACTCTGTACGATCTCAGCAACATAGTCTGTTTTCAGGCTCTCCCGTGGTCACGACACCATCATCTGCACTCACAAACTCGTCGACCTTTGACTCATTAACAACTTCCGGAAGTTCCGACAGCTTGCTCCAAACTTCGGCAACACCGGCAACGGCTCCATTGCACTCATCAGAATTTAGTCCCCACTGGGCACGTGGAAGCCGGCATGTCTGAAGCCATTTCGTATTAACTACTTGTACACGGCCTTGCGTATGTGTCAAGCGGCACGAGCAACGGGTCGAGAGTTTGTCCACTTAAAGCCCTAATCTCCTCCTTATTCAAAATCATGCTGAGTGCTCCTCGGAGTCTTGCACGCTGCAGGGTCATACGACTTCTCAGTGCGTTCGACTCGATTTACAATTTCAAGCTTCATGGCCAAAATCAAATTCTGCCGCTTCATCACGGCAACACTGCGTGAGAAGGCTCACGACGCGCAAAAACAATGAACCAAAAAAGCAGCGAGACAACCCGCACTTGCGCCATCTTAAATGATGGCACAAGAGCCTCTGATTGGCTGTCTGAGCAAGCGCAGCGGGTGGACCAAGATCACTTTTTTGTAAAAGGGTGTTGACGGATTGCCCAACACAGCGCGATCACGGTAGGGAGAGCGGTTGGGTGGAGCCGCGCCTCCAGGTTTCCCCACCGTCGCGACAGAAAGCCAACTTCTGGGGGCACTTTCCGCCGCTTGGAGTTCGACATATCTGGAGTCACTGCTATTTTTGTTTGATGTAAGCGTCATTTTGGCTATATATACTCAATGTAACTATACAGTGTTCAGAAATTGTTCTATATACAGAATAACTCTATGTAAATGAGTTAGACACAGTCGGGTTCGACTGTACGTGGGTTTGATATAAGTGCGTTTGACTGTACTGTGCATTTGACGATTGTGGTCACCAGTGCCAGCATAGCCAAGAAAACAAGCGACACTCGAATCATAACTATGTCCAATAAAGAGAATTTCTTGGCTTGCAGTGTTTGGCAGCGTTGAGTTCTTCACCGTCACTACAATGAGACACAAAACGTAGCAAGGGCCCAATCTTTAGATCCCACCAAACAGCACTCGACAAGAGTGGAGCAGAGACTCACCATCTGTTGTTTCCCGTGTAGTCTCTGCCGGTGCTGCCACAGCAGCCACTGTCTTGGCAGGCACAGCGGCCACTGGTGTTTCCTCGGGCTCCTTCCTCGTGGCCGGTGTCACCGTGATGGCGGCAGCGGCTGTCACCACCGGAGCCACCTCGTCCACAACCACAGGCGTCCTTCCCTCCGCAGCAACACTGTTCCGCGTGTCCACCACTTCTGCCGTCGGCACAGCACTCTCTGTGTCTTCTGTGCACACCGGCACCTCAGCCACCTCTATGTTGGCGGAAGGAGCTGCAGCGGATTCTGCTGCCTCCGTGGAAATGCCCTGCGATGCTGCCACCTCGGCACCACGGAGCTCGGTCGGTGGTGCTGTCACCACCGCAGCTGGAGGAGGAGTTGGAGAACTGTGAAGTTCTCTCCTCTCCTCAATGGGGGCAGCCACCTCTTCTTCGTGGGGGGTGACCTCTTCAACAGGAGGCGGCGGAGGGGGAGCTGGTTCTAGTACTGGCGTGGAGGAAACTTTGGTCGCTGGGGGACCCGATGAGGAGGCCACGGCAGCCACTTGGGCGGCAAACATGCCAGCAATGTCAGTGGCACTCGAAGATGGCTGCTCCTAGAAAAAGAAGAATGCAATATGTGAAATGCGTCATCAGCTTCACTGATGTTTCAACAGGTGCCCACTGTGCCAACTGACCAAGCTCACATCCCACCTAACCAGAACCTTAAAATAGCCCTGCAAAATAGGCCTGCACCGTATGAAAGGTTGAAATTTCAGAACCCGTAGAAATCCTTGGTTCAGATAGCGTAGATATAGAGCAGGCTCTATGCAAAAATTTTGTTTCAAATAGAAGTGGATGGGTCACGAAAAGCTAGCAAATACATTTTTGGCACCAAAACTAAAAATAAGACTCCCACTAATACGACTAGGTGGATATGGCGCAGAACCTGTAATGCGAAAAAGCAGTGGGCTACAATGGTATACATAACCATGGAAACGTAGGTACAAAGTTGTAGCCACACCGTAGCGTCCCTGATTTCTCGATTCTCTTGCCGTTACTAGCGGTTCACGGTTTGGTTTCGATTCTAAGCCGACCCCCCAACATTAAATTGGCAAATTTGAAAAAATGGTTCGACCTACAATCGTGTAAATACGGTAGTCACCTTGTACATTCAGCAATGACTGCATATTTGAAAGAATATGCCTGCTAGCTTTCTTGTATCTGCAAAGTATTTAAATATTAGTATATAGTATTTAAGGGGGGAGGCAGGTCATTGGGACCGAAAATCGCCCTAAAATTTGAATTTCCAATTTTTATTTTGAGCGTTCCTGACGCTTTCCCACGCCTATCTCTGGAATTTGGTTACAAGCTACCACGTACTTCTTCCGTTATCCACAAGCATTGCCGTTTACATTGGGGACAAATTGTGCTAGATTTTTGTTGGGCATAACTCATTAACTACGTGCTCTACGAGTGCCGTTTTGGTATCGTTCGAAAGTTCGCATTCCTGCCTTTATTAGTCGGTTGGCAACATTGCCGGCGTTGCGGTCACGAAAAAAACGGCATAAAAAGAAATTCGCTGCACACGATATTGTTGGCCAGTTTGAGCATGTGACCAAGGTGGCACGTCAGTCATGATTGGCTCCAAGGACCACGAACGCTCAAATGGCAAAAAAAGCCGCCATTTTGTCAGTCTCGCAACTGTGACATGTGGATATGCTGGAGGTCCGACGGAGTTTTGTTCCGTGAATCATTACGGGATTCAATCAGGTTTAAGGTATCGATTCTAAACTAACTTTGGTTTGCGACATCTGCAGTGAAGTTGCATCAGGATGGAGCTCGCGGATAATTGAGGGCCTGAAAACGTGTAATCCTTTAGAAGTGGACATACTTGTAGTGCATGCTATGTCGTCGACCGGCAACGGCCGAACGGCCATGAATTCTACCTAGTGCCTAGTGTTGGCCTTTGGTGCCGTTTTTTCAAACTTTCTTTTAATATAACAGTTGTGAAATGTTTTTCGTGGTTTTTTGATGATGATGCCGTATTGGAAGTGCATTATCTCTGTTTCTACTTCTATCACTGTAATGCTTTTTTTTTTCCAGAAAGGCAAAGCTGTGTAGAGTGCAAATATACGAAACAATGATGTTGCATTCATTAGAAATTTTTTTAATGTTTTTAGCAGTTAGATGGGATTTCTCTCAATGAAGCTTGCAGCGTTCTCATTTGATATAAAATTGGGATAGAACACCATATTTGCTTATTTGCACTCTGTTAGTTCCACAACATTTTCGTATGTCAATATTTATTATGCCATGTGTAGTTTGGTAGATAGCTCAGCACCTGCAAGCAAATTACGCAATAAAGTCGAATTTATTCCATTTCTGGAAAGCTATTTATTCTGCAAAAAAACTGGATGTATATTTAAAATTAGCGCTTTGAAATACATAAACCCTGCAAGTTTCATCAAAATCGACAAAGAATTAAAAACGCTTTCAGGCGCAGGGTCTTCCCTTAAACTATTCGAAAACAAAATAAAGATTTAAGTTATTTTCTGTTTCCTGCCAAAACCTCATTGCTGCCACTTCTATATAAGCAGTAATTCGATAAAAGTGGGTGCACCATAAAGGCTGTGGTAATAGCATCCCAACTGTTTGGAAACCCTGTGAAAATAAAAGATGCTTAATTATACCTTAGTGACGCGCTTCCTTTTGTCTTTGCAGTCGCTGCCTGATTTTCTGGACCTTGCGGGAAGTGAAGAATAGTTCCATGCAAATTCAGCAGTCCGAAAAATTCGTTTAGCAAAAAAAAATATTACGCTTAGAGTGGCTAAAAAAAAATATGTGATGCCCTGCCTCATATTCGGTTGGAGACGATCAGATGGAGATCGGCATAAAGATTGAAGAAACGAACCGTGCTTCTTCATACGACATGGCTCACACGAAGGCACAGGAGGCGGCGCCAAGCAGACAAACGCGCAGCCGCACTAACACGCTCGAAGATGTGACTGCCTCCGAGACGCACTCGCTCTGTGGACAAACCACATACGGAACGCCAACCGAAAAAAAAAAAAGGAAAATACAGCTCCTGCATCTAGTAATTATGATGATACAATCGAAACCCTCGATAACGAAACCCAGTAACAACGAAATTCTGGCGACAGCCAAATATTTTCATATCCCCAGCGAATGCCCACAGGATTCAGTACACGTCGTACCTCTCGACAACAAACTGACGCTGTGCTACAATCCTGCGTCAGTGAAATTTGCTGGAATGCAACCCAGCATATTACCTACTCGCGCAAGGCTAGGAAGCTCTTAAATGTGCTTAAATGCAGTTGCTTAGCATCAAAATTGTGCAAAATGCCACTGCATTGCGCTTGTGTGGGCGCGGTCAGTTTTGTATGCAAAAACTGTCGAGCACCGAGAGCGATCGCGTGTGCCGGAAACAAATCATGGCCGCCATCTTGTTTGATGATCGCCTGTTCGAAGCAGCACGCACGTTGCTACCAACATGCGACAATGGTTTTTGCACACCTAGTGCAGTGCTTAATGTGTGCCTAGGTGAGCAAAATGCAGAAAAGACTAGGAAATCCAGGTCCCGCCGACGTGGAATTGTCTGTGGCGCTTGAGACGGTGGTCGCAGCATGGAGTGCCATGTATCAGCCCGTGATTATGCGATCATTGGGGAATGCGCATCCATTGCTTCAAGAACACTGGCTCCGGTGCCACTCCACAGGCATCATGTGCAGAATTGGCACCAGTCATAATTTGCATGAAAGGGCAGTAATCTCGATTGATTGCCTTCGCCTATATGAGATGCAATCACTTTTGTGCTCAGCACCGAACACGCCGGCGTCTTTGGGTGATAGCGTGCGTTGGAGAAACGCGGCTGCTTGCGTGGAGCGCTTTTGCTCTACATCCAGTGCTGAGTTACGCAAAACGTAATCTCAAAAAGTGACCGGATGTATGAAAGCAATTGACCAAAAATACTGCTTTACAGCAGTGCTGCCACAGCTGATCGACGTATGCGGTGCACATTACTGTCGGCAATGCGGCCCTATATCCTAGAGCAATGTTTGCCAATGTAGGCTAACGGAGTTTTGGCAGTAAAGTTTCGTCCTGCGATGCATTATCCACCTGAGCTGTCTCGTTTTGCAACAACAAAAATCTTGCGTAAGTGAATTTTTTCACGTTCCCCACTGATTTAGTTATTGCGAGGTTCAACTGTAGTGCTGACAGAAAAAGAGATAAAAGTAGCGTCCTCCCTAGAATTTTGTCAGCCAAGGAAGAGCAGGCATGGCCTCCGAGACAGGAAGATGGTGTGTACTCTGTATTGATAGCAAGCACCTCCCAATTTTTGAGGGTATACAGCAGGCTGCTAGAAGCCAACCAAGGCAGCAGAAAGTCCAACATGGCGGCCTCCAAGATCAGGTAAGGGCGGTCGGAACTAGGGATTTAGTCTAGAAAATCGAACTTTTGGGCCTAACTTCTTCCAAAAAATCTGTCGTGAAAATGTATTAGCTCTGGGGGGGGGGGGGGTACCCTGACGCATTTATGAAATCGGGAATATCTAGCCGAATAACTATCAAGTCCAAATTTTTGGAGTCCGAAATATCCGTCGGCGACTATATTCCGCTGAGAAAAAGATGAGCTTACTTTGCTGCAAGCTTCTGAGCACAAGCAATGCCACTTCCAACTTATTCAAGCATTGTGCAAGCCCATAGTCACTGCCATTTTCATACAATTCTTTAGAAAAGCAGACACAGGCATTTCCTCATCTGCGCCATTGTCAAATATGCCAAAAACATCATTTAGGGCCGTTCACCGGTTCCCGGTGGCTTGCATCGCGCATGCGGCGAGGTTTCCGTTCACGTGGGTCGAGCTCCACGCTGACGCAACATTGCCGCAGCATGCGCACATGGTAAAGATCTTTATGGCAAGGCCACATTCTCGTTCGCTTTTGCCTACTGCTACACTACCCCTGCACACCTTGCACTTGACAAACAACATCAGTGCATTCACGCGGAGTCCTACTGATGATAGCGAAGCCTGCCTCGGTGTGTACTGGTGTGGCCGCAACGCCGTCGGCGCGAGCGAGGACATCTAACTTCCGCTTTGTTGCTGGCGTTTAAGCAAGAACTTTTTTTTTTTTTAGTTTTTTTTTTAGTTTTTTTTTGAGCATTGATCTCTCTCTCTCTCTCTAGCAAATCCACATGCTGCGGCATTGTAGTGTCATGCCAAGCGCGGTCGCCGTCTGGAACACTCACTCGTTGGCGAGCTGGGTAGGCCTACTTCAGCATCGTCAGCAGCTTCGGCATCACCTGCGGTTTGCGGCGGACTATTCTTGATGTTTTCCAAAGGAATGGAATGCTTTTGAAAGTTATAAGCCGATTGTTCTTCCTTTTGCCGAAGTTGTGCTTCGTGACAAACTTCCCCTGTGGATGATCAGACACTGCTGCGCACTTGTCACAAACCTACGAGGCGCGCCGTCACGTCACCTGCGGAATGGAGCAGACGAGAGGAACCTAGCGCAGCCAACCACAGCACGCATTTCTGATCACGCGCGCTAGTCGATGAATGGGATCGCGCATTTGGACAGTTTTTCTTCCCAGATTTTTTAACGTCACCGACGGGCTGGCGGAGTTATATTTGGCGGGAAATTGAAGAAAGGCTCCTCTTTCCAACGAGACCAAGATGGCTGCGATCGCGCGCATAGGGAAAGAGATATGCGCCGCAACAAGAAAGGCTATTTTTGCTAGGAATTTAGCTCACAGTGACGCTATAAATTGATATTGTGGGCAATATACCCTTCCGTGAGATGTGAAACTTCCTCCAAAAGGCCTCCGATTGGCCATGCCTGTACGTGGCGAATCAGAGCTTGGTGATGGACCTTGCTGGCAGTGAGAGTCTTCTGTCATGCCTCTCGGCATGCGATGTTCTTATGTATGTGCGGTTTATAGTTCAGAAGCTGATATCTGATATCGCCAGTGACTCGCACATGTGACGATCGAGCGTAGTTTTGGCAGTGGACTCCACAAGTGATGCGTGCCTCTTGGCATCTCAGCCTGCCAGTACTTGCAGAATGTAGTTTCGGAAGCTCATTTGTGAATGTAGTTTCGGAAGCGCCCCTGGACATATTGGCTCACTGTTGGTGCGTGCGGAGAGTAGTTTTGGATGCCAATTTGTGTCACTACTCTGAACATATCAGCTCGGCACACTCATCAGTGCTTGCAGGGCGTAGTTTCGTAAGTTCACTGGTGCCCATATGCCAGCGACCACTGAAATACAAGACGGCTCGTGCTTGCAGCTCTCATAAGCGAAAATTGTCGACGGGGATAAATACTGCTTCAAGTTCGCTTGGCAGTGGTGTGCAGCATAACACAGCAGTCCGGACGCGCAGCCGAGGACTCCACAGGCGGGCGGAATGTGTACGAATGCTGTTCAGGAGGTGCTGCAAAGCACTTAACATGTGGGTGGAAGGCCTATTTGTGTCGACAATATTGAGGAGTCGCTCTCTGGCACTTCATACACGGGTGAAACATGTCATGCAGACGGAGTGCCACCGCTGAGCTTGTCACGCCGCGTTCCATCGCTGGATGCATTCAGTGATTGCACCTCGGATGTGTCCGATTCTCGTCTCGGCACTTCGCACGATGTTGCCACGCCGTCCACAAGTACGAGTGGTACCATTCGGGATGCGCCTGGAGTTGCACTTTGCATCAGCAGAAGCATCCCGGGAGGCCGCCGCAAAAGCGCAAACAAAGCTAAGGCAGCTGGATCTCGCCTTTAATAAGAACACAACTGGCGTTTATGAGGACATGGTCGACATGTGGCCATACATCCCACATAGGTGTCGGCACTATAATTGAATTTTTCACATGACTAGTGCTCGACTGTGTTGTCCTATCAAACTGATGCCATGGTTGCATGCATCACACATTTGCCAAAAAAGAAACAGATGTGAACTCTGGCAGAATGGAGGTTAGAGCAGCATTGATTCTATTCAGGAGGTCCCTTAGCAAACATGGTTTGCGATAAACAAACATTGTTTGTCATGGCGATAGTAGAACTATTCTAGCCCTTAAAGACTTGTGGATTTATTCCTTTTACAAAGGAGGGCTACACTAACCATGTGAAGAACAGGATGGGGACAGCCCAGCGTGCTCTGATCACAAAAGGCAAGAAAGGGGTACCTCTTTGAGAGAAAGGTGGCCTCACCCAAGATTTAATAAAGAAGCTTGCAAGTTACTATGGCACGGCTCTGCGTAACGACATTGTGGAAGAGAAAAGGTCATGATAACCCAAAGTTGGTGCCAACATCAGGCTGCAGAAGCAGTACCACACAAGTACCGGCTTGGAAAGCGTGTTACTGATATGCATTTCTGCCCGTGTACCAACTCCTTTCAGAGATGCGGCTCCTAGCCTTTGCCTAGGGAAAAACCCAAAGTGCTGCCGAAAGATATTCATCATTGCTTGCGACGAAGACAGCTGGCCATGAGGCAGTATGCAAATACAATGCTGGGGCTCAACGTGCTTATGTTGAGTATTGTGCAACATTTGAACTGCAACCGGGACAACATGCTCTTCGCAGAGCAGCGCAAAAGGAAGTCTTGAGGGAAAAAAGTCAAACAAAGCACATAAAACTAAAGGCAGGGCACTCAAGAAGCCCTGCACGGAAAAAGGACATGCAAGACTACAACCCCGGTGCCTTTTGATAATGTGAAATCTAAGGTACAACTCTGACAGCCTTTTTTCTTTTTTTTTTTTTTTTTCAGAACGATTTTTCTTGCTTCCTGCTTTGCTTGTTCCCCCCATTTCTTCGTGACTGCTAGGTTATTCGTGGCTGCTAGGTCTATATCAGTTCTGTTTTTTCCCCTATATTCCTAGAAGTACTGTCCAGGGCATGACACTCTTGCTTTTGCAGTTTGACGTTACTACAATTAACGATGTTATTACTTGCTCACTGCCTAAATTATTACTTGCTCACAGCATGAATGCCTGGAAATATGAGAACTGAAGTCTATTCAGGAGGTCCCTTAGCAAACATGGTTCACGATATACAAACATTGTTTGTGATAGGGACAGTAGAACCATTGTAGCCCTCTGTTAAGACAAGACTTATGGACTTATTCCATTTATAAAGGAGGACTGCATTAACCTTGTCAAGATAAATATGGGGACAGCCCGGCGTGCTCCGATCACAACAGGCAACAAAGCGGTACCTGTTGGAGGCTAAGGTGGCCTCACTCAAGATTTAATGAACTTGCAAGTGACTATGGCATGGCTCTGCGTGACCACAATGTGGACGACATGCAAAAGGTCGTGATGGCAACATATCACAGATCTATGAATGATGACCCCCATCATGACCTTTGCCTGCAGGGAACCGAAAGTTGGTGCCAACATCAGGTCGCAGAAGCAGATAAGCCTTCGCCCCCTCAGAAGTACCGGCTTAGAAAGCATGTTGCCGATACAGTGCTGCCCGTGTACCAATGCCTTTCTGACATGCAGCTCCTCAGCTTATGCCTATATTTTTTTCCCTATAATGTTTTTCTTTCCTATGTTCCTAGAAGTACTGTCCAGGGCATAACTCTTCTTTTTGCAGTTACGATTCGACTATTTGCTCACAGAATAATGCCTGTGGTACTGGCACCAAATAAAAGATGAGAAATTTTTAAAAAATGCATTGCAAATTAAAAAATTGGAGGACCTTTAAGCTTTGCCTTCAAGAGCGGAGCGCGATGGCGTTATCGCACTCCATTTGCACTGCCCACTCATTTGCTCGCCATGGTCTTGAGTCACACAAAGATGAAACGTGCGCCTGAGCAACCGGAACGAACCAAAGAATTCGGTGTCACGGAGGGAGAAACGATCTACGCAAGCCAAACATCGTGATCGGCACAGACAGCCGGGCCTCGATGGGATCGTCCTCTATCTCACTTGGGAGCACCATGTAGCACGACTCCTCGCCAGTAGCACGGCACTCATTGTAGGGGACGCTTTCTCACCAGACGCGCTACGGCGCAGCGATCACGTCAGAGGCGTCCCGCATCGGACGCTGCACCTAGGAATCGCGCCGCGAGCGGAAAGAGGAGCCGCGTCGCGCGGCCAAGTGGCGCGTCACCTGTCGGGGCAGCGCCGTACATTGCGAGGAGGGGGTCTTCTGTGTTTGCCGCAAGATGGCTCTGCGTGCACGCCAAGAGCATAAGAAATGTAGCAGAAACGTACTTCGCTACGCTTTTAATTGCGACTTCTGTAATATACATGCTCATAATTACCGATATACACCGCAGTATAACTTTCTGCGGCATATTTCTAAAGCAACACCGCATTCACTAGAGGTGCTTTTGTCCCACTTTGAAGCATCGAACTCATGGGTGAGCGGTTGCGTCTCCATCTCCCACTTCGGAAACCCTGGTTCGATTCCCACCCAGCCCATCTTGCAAGTTGTTTTTATTTATGAATTGCCTTCCGCCATTTTTCACTCACGGTTAACGCCGCCAACGCTGATGACACCGGCTTTTCTACGACACGAGCTCCTTAACGTTATCGCGTTAGAAATAACAACGTCACGGCCTCAACCATTCATTTTGAAACGCACAGTGCCTTGAACATTCTTTCTAGCACATTTTTTAAATTAATCTGGTTTGGAACAAGGCCAGAAGGAGGAAATTATTGTACATAAAGTTTTAAAGATACCTTTATGCAATTTCTACAGTAGCATCACAAAAATGTTTCTAATAAGTGTTATCATTTATCAAAATCCACGAATAAATAAGAAAGTTGTTACCAAACATCGCGTCCTCCCTAAAACGAGTGAACACAATCCGCAGCCGGATGGAGGAATGTGGTTGGGAGGGGCACAAACCTCCGTGCCATTAGCTTTGTCACAACAGCTCTGCCATCCCTCTGTTTTGATTTTTTCATGCAACCTGGTTGTAACAATTATCGGTTTTTAGCAATGGAATTTTCGTGGAACCTGAATATTGTCATAAGTGGGTTTGAATGTATTGCATTATTACATACATTTGATATCGTGTTCACATCAATAAGACACCAAGCAAATAAACGTATTCTGCAGAGATCTTTCCCCATGGGTGCTTTTTTTAAACGGTTTTTGCTGCACAAGCTCTGCTTGTATGAATGCACAACAACATTCAGTGGTTTTATTACAGTAATACATATACATTATTGAAGCACTCTTGACGTAGCTGCAGGGCTGGTAATCGTCCAATTTTCTTTTAGCCGCCTTCGAATAGCGAGTTTAGCAGACGATTTGGGCGCTTTGTGGTTAGCGGGAACAAGACCTTTTAAGGGGCGACGTGGCTTTGAAAATCAACTTCCTTATTTTTTATGGATTTTGATGAAAATTGGCACAAATGTTTAGACTGTCTCCCTGACGCTTCCATAAAAGTTTCAGAGCGATATTTTCAGAACATTTTATTCAATTTTATTGAGCAGAATTTTTGTCCCTCTTACTTTCTGGGGAGCCTGGGGAACTTAAAAAACCTGATAGAAGGCTTGTTAAATATTGACTGCATAGCTAAATGCGTGCTGAAGGTTGTGACATTCTTGAATTCTTTTTTTTTTTTTTTTTTCGCAACACTAATTTTTTGGAGTGTTATATTTCATGTTACTGTCACATCAAGCACACTTTCAGGGTAGACGAATAGCCATATCGTAAACTTACAAAGGGTCAAGATAAGAAAGCGAGAATGTCACGACCTGCACTGCAGCCCAATGAACGTGACAAAAAAGCGGAGTCAAAACATGTTAACCGGTGATAAAGAAATCAGCTCCAGAAACTGAGCAGAAAAACAGTTTTGAGAAAACGGCTCTCAAAGTTTCACCTTCTTTTCAGTTCACTAAAAGGCACCGAATTTGCAGTCCTTGGGGTGTTTCGTGATGTGGGGTTTCTTGTACATGTGGCCTCTGGTCTAGTGTGCTTCCCCCCCCCCTTTTTTTTTCTTTTTATAGGGCATTCTTTGCTGCTGCTGCTCTACAAAGAGCATGGTGCCTAGGTTTCAAACCAAATGACGTGCAGAACTCTGTGTGGGCATGAATATAGTTCCAGTGTACATTCAGGCAGCCTGCACCCGCAGGCTGCCGATTGATAGCAATCTCCAGTACAATCAGTGAGGCTTTTTTTGTAGAATTCACCATGTTACTGAATGAAGGCTCCGAGTGTCAGCAGCCTCCCAAGTCATCTTCCCAAGTCCTAATTTCTACAGCCATGGTCAAGTAAAGATGACTTGGGAGGCTGCTGACACTCAAAGCCTTCATTCAGTAACATGGTGAATTCTACAAAAAAAAAAAAAAAAAGCCTCCCTGACTGTACTGAAGATTGCTATCAATCGGGCAGCCTGCAGGAACAGGCTGCCTGAATGTACACTGGAGCTATACTCAAAGGCTGTAGAAATTAGGATCAGAGAGCCAGTGATAGACATGCAGCTGCTAGGTGCTTTCCAGACTTTTCTATGATGCCTCGATCACTTCTGCAGCCAGGTGTCTGTGCCAGCCCAAGGGGCCTAGTGAACAGAGCTCATGATGAGGTTCTCTTTATGAAGGAGTGGTATGTCAGATATTGCAATGAGCTATCGTGACAATAGAGTGAACGCGCAATATGCTTAGTTGCGGGTCCGAGATGACGAGATGGCTTCTCCCAACGTAGATGCACCAGTGTGTGCCAGAAGTTGCCAGCCGCATACGAGGATAAGGTCCTCGCCTTCCATAGGCACTTCCTAAAGCTTCGCGACGGTATTTGCTCGGCCAGATCGGCAATGCCGACCAGACTCCCCTATACTGTGATAAGACCAGTAACAACAGTGAGCGTTAAGGGAGCACGCGATGTAAACCTACTAACGGGCAACGAAAAGCTGCGCTTTACGGTCATGTTGTCATGCTTGGCAGATGGCACCAAGCTTCGCCCGTACATCGTGTTTAAGAGGAAGACGATGCCTAAAGAAGTACTTCCCAAAGGCCTCGTGGTACGGGCGAATGCAAAGGGATTTACGACGGATGATATGGTAGTGGAATGGTACCGTCTGGATGATGATGATGTGTGGAGTTTTATGGCGCAAGGGCCAGGTGTGGCCAAAGAGCGCCATGTCTGTGGTAATGAGTTTGCGGTGTAATGATCATTGCTATGAAGTTGGTGTGAGGTGGCTGTAAAGAGGCCTTTAAATATACGCTCTAAAGTGCGTAAAATCTGTATGATAAAATTATGGCGATGACGTATGACTTGAACTATGAAAATTTAGATGCGTATAAAAAGAATGATACGATAGGTAAAATATGTCACGATTATAAGAAATGCCAGAGCACTACTGCCTCCTTAGAGCCCTTGAAGCACAAGGGCCTGGAGGCATGTGCTACGCAAAACAATTATCGTAGTGGCATCCTCTCGAGAGAGGAGGCGCTACGAATTCATGGGACTAATAACATGTAAGACGACATCTCTGAGGAAACCTAGGACACTGTTTGAATTAAAAAGCGGTTCTGGACCGAGAAACATTAGAGGATGAAGAGGAATGTGTTGGCGGTATGCTAAGGAAAAATGTCTCCTTCTCTCAGATTCGGCTTCGCGACACTCCAGGAGGACGTGGAGTACAGTCAGCCTCTCCCCGCATCTACCACAGTTTGGAGGCTCACTTCCGGTCAGTAGAAAGTTATGGGTGCCATATGTGTGTCCTATTCTTAAACGACAGAATAGGACATCTGTTCGTCGCGATTTTGTTGTAGAGGGCCAGAGTCCTAACTGTGGCTTTATTAGGTGGAGCTTATTATCTTTTTCGGCGTCCCACATGCGTTGCCAGTGGGCCCGCAGCCGCCTTCGCAAGAAAGGCCTCAGATCTGTGACAGGCACCTCGGCGGTAGGGTTAACGGCTTGCGATGCTATAGACGTGGCCATCTCGTCCGCCAGAACGTTGCCCTCGATGTTCCTATGGCCAGGCACCCAGCATATAGTGATATGCTGGTTAGATATGTAAGCTTTGCACAAGACGGAATATAGTTCATTAAGTACTGGATTTTTGTGTCTATAGGGTGACATCAAGGCCTTCACGACGCTTAGGGAGTCTGTATATATCGCTGACTTTTGGAGTTTTGATTTTCTTATATGCTTCACAGCAGTCAGTAATGCGTAGGCCTCGGCCGTAAATATACTTGTTTCCGGATGTAGTACATCGGATTCTGAGAAGGATGGGCCGACGGCAGCATACGACACCCCGGCATTAGACTTCGAAGCGTCTGTGTAGAACTCGGCGCAGGAGTGCTTGTGCTGGAGTTCTAGGAAATGTATTCGTATTTCGATGTCTGGTGCGTGTTTTGTTACCTCTAAAAAGGATATGTCGCATTCTATGACCTGCCACTCCCAAGGCGGTAACAATTGTGTTGGATGCATTAGGCGAGGCTCGAGTAGTGGGACATGTATCTCTTCACTAAGCTCCCTCACTCGAAGCGAGAAAGGCTTTCTTACAGAGGGGCGATTATGGAAAAGTGTAGTGCAGGTCATATCGTTAACAGTGTTGAAACATGGATGTTGATTATTGGAGTGCACCTTAAGGAAGTATGTGAAGCTGATGTAAGATCTTTGCAGATTGAGTGGCCACTGATTCGATTCTACATATAAACTTTGTATGGGGCTCGTTCTGAAAGCGCCAGTGGCCAGTCGGATTCCTTGATGGTGGACCGGATCTAGCATCTTTAGCGCGCTCGGGGCTGCAGAATGATAGATCACGGCACCATAGTCTAGTCGTGATCGAATGAGGCTGTTATAGATATTCATTAAACACTTTCTGTCACTACCCCATGTAGTCTGGGATAGAAGTTTGATTATGTTCATTGTTTTCAGACATTTTTCTTTAAGATATTTAATGTGGGGGACGAAAGTGAGTCTGTAGTCAAGTATGACACCTAGGAATTTGTGCTCTTTGCTGATAGGTATTCGTTGTCCACACAGTTCTAAGGAAGGATCCGGAACCAGGCCTCTCTTTCTTGTAAAAAGAACGCAAGAGCTTTTGTTAGGATTGATCTTAAATCCATTCTTGTCTGCCCACACTGAGACTTTGTTCAGGCAATGCTGTACCTGTCTCTCGCAGACTGCGAGGTTACACGATTTGAAAGCTATTTGAATGTCGTCCACGTAGACAGAGTAAAAGATGGCGGGTGGTAATGAAACACGAAGCGTGTTCATCTTCACGATAAAGAGCGTGCAGCTGAGCACGCCTCCTTGGGGTACACCCGTTTCTTGCGTAAAAGGGCGTGAGAATGCATTGCCGACTTTTACCCGGAAGGTACGATTTGACAGATAGCTTTCTATTATATTATGCATATTACCGTGGATGCCCATTTCTGACAAGTCTCTTAAGATTCCGTAACGCCACGTCGTATCGTACGCCTTCTCCATATCGAGGAATATGGATAAGAAGAATTGTTTGTGTACAAATGCGTCCCGGATATTTGCTTCTACACGTACAAGATGGTCAGTTGTGGAGCGCCCTTCTCGGAAGCCGCACTGATAGGGATCAAGGATTTTGCTCAGTTCAAGGAAATGGATGAGTCGCCGATTAATCATTTTTTCAAACACCTTACAAATGCAACTTGTGAGGGCTATCGGGCGGTAACTTGCCACTGAGGAAGAGTCCTTGCCTTGTTTCAAAACAGGGACCACAATGGCTTCCTTCCATGCGGTCGGAAGGTACCCTGCATCCCAAATGGTGTTGAAAAGTGTGAGTAGTGTAACCTGCGTGTCATTGTGTAAGTTTTTGAGCATTTCATACATGATTCTATCAGATCCTGGTGCGGAGGTGTCGCATACGCTCAAGGCAGCTCTCAATTCAGCAATACAAAAAGGACGGTTGTAAGGCTCATTCTCTCGACCTTTTCTTCTTAATGGCTTACGTTCTTCTGTTTCTTTGTATTTGAGAAAGGACTGTGTATAATTTGTTGGACTTGACACGCTCTCAAAATATTCCCCAAGTGAGTCTGCCTGGTCTTGCAGTGTATTGCCCTTTGTGTTTACCAGGGGGAGTGAATGTGTTTGCCGCCCTCTAATCCTATTTACTCTGTTCCAGGCTTTGGCCTCATCCCTAAACGAGTTAATACTCGATAGATACTTTTGCCAGCTTTCTCTTCTGGCCTGTCGGCGGGTTCTCCTACCTTGGGACTTTACTTTTTTAAAGTTGACAAGATTTTCTGCAGTGGGCGAAGCGCGTAGCAACCCCCACGCTTTGTTCTGATTCCTACGTGCGATTCTGCATTCATTGTTCCACCACGGGACATGCCGTTTGCATGCCGAGCCGCTTAATTCACGTATGCATTTAGATGCGGCATCTATTACGAAGGCTGTGAAGTACTCCACAGCAGCATCGATTTCTAAAGAAGACATGTCATCCCATGATATACTAGTTAAGCTTCGGAACCTCTCCCAGTCTGCTGTGTCAATCTTCCACCTGGGAGCCTGTGGCGGATATTCATTTTCTTTAAGTGTTCTTAATAGTATGGGGAAGTGGTCGCTTCCGTAAGGATTGTTCATAACTTCCCATTCGAGTTCAGGCAGAATGGACGAGGAAACTATGCCCAGGTCAATAGAAGAAAAGGTTCTGTTTGCTAGGGAGTAATACGTGGGTTCCTTCTTATTCAGCAAGCACGCACCTGAAGAAAAAAGGAACTGTTCAATACGACGACCTCGCGCATCTACACGAGAGTCGCCCCATAGAGAGCTGTGCGCATTGAAATCGCCAAGAACAACATAAGGTTCTGGCAATTGATCTATAAAGGATTGGAACTCATGCTTCGTTAATTTGTAATGTGGGGGTATGTAAAGTGAGCTAATGGTAATGAGTTTGTTTAGGAGTACAGCTCGAACCGCCACTGCTTCGAGAGGCGTTTGTAGCTGTAAAAGTTGACAGGAAATACTTTTATGAAGAAAAATGGCAACACCGCCTGATGATACGACAGCATCATCGCGGTCTTTGCGGAACTTAACATAAGGTCGGAGAAAGTTAGTGTGTTGTGGTTTTAAGTGTGTTTCCTGTAGACACAGCACTTTTGGATTGTGTTTTTGGATAAGCTCTTGCACGTCATCAAGGTTCCTAAGAAGACCTCTAACGTTCCATTGAATAATTTGTGTATCCATATTGAAGGTTAAAAGTGCTGTGTGTATGAAAACAGGTGATGCCTTAGGTTACAGAGCTCTTTCGAGGCCCTGTAACAGGGGTTCTGCCCTTTCTGGAGCGTTCGAGTGAGCCTCGCCGCTCCTTAGACGCTTGGTGCGCCTTGGGGATAGGTGTAGTGTCCATTGCCTCTTGTGAGGCGCCGGACACGTGCTCTTGCGAGCGGGAAATTACCAGCGAGGGTCCCGCCTTGGAGGGCAAGACCCCTGCGCCCACCAGCCCGGAGGTCGATGGGGCTCCCTGGGGGATTTGGCTGCGCCGGCCATTGCCAGCGCTGGAAAGGGCCGGGGAGGCTGGGGCAGCCTCGGCTGCGCCCACCTTCGGGGTCGGTGGCCCCGTCTGCTGTGTTGACGGAGCAGCGCTAGCTGCAACCGCCGCGGGGGCAGATGGCGTTGCTGCCGACTCACGGCTTGTGGGTCGGACAGCCGCCGGAGGCCGTTGTGACGCTGCCCCCTGACGCGCCACTTCGGCAAAGCTAGCCTTAGGTAGGTATGCAACCCGCCTGCGTGCCTCTTTGAAAGATATATTTTCTTTAACCTTGATTGTAACTATTTCTTTTTCTTTTTTCCAAGACGGGCACGACCGCGAGTACGCGGCGTGCTCGCCATCACAGTTCACGCAGTGTGGAGCGTTTTCGCATGTTTCAGAGGTGTGTTCTTGGGCACTACATTTAGCACAAGTTTGGCGGCCTCGGCAGCTCTGCGAGCTGTGACCGAAGCGTTGGCATTTGAAACAACGCAGTGGGTTTGGCACGTACGGCCTAACGCGGAGCTTGATGTACCCGGCCTCGATTGAATCGGGCAAGATACTTGATCCAAAAGTAATTATTAGGTGCTTGGTCTGAATCTCTTTACCATCCCGCCTCATCTTAATTCTTCTGACGTTGATCACATTTTGTTCGCTGAAGCCCTCCAGGAGTTCCGCTTCAGTCAGCTCAAGCAAATCATCATCTGACACAACACCACGGGTGGTGTTCATTGTACGGTGAGGGCTTACTGTTATGGCGGCCTCCCCAAATGACACTAGTTGCGGTAGTTTCTCATATTGTTTTACATCGCGGAGCTCCAAGAGGAGGTCGCCGCTTACCATCCTCGACACCTTGTATCCTGGACCAAAAACATCATTGAGGGACTTTGAAACAAGGAATGGAGAAATGTTTCGCACTGCTTTGTTTGGCTTTTCGGAATGAATAACGTGGAAGCGGGGAAAATTCTGGGTTTGGCGTCCAAAAAACTTGAAGACATCTTCGGTGCGCCCTCGTTTCTGAGGGCGATCAGCAAGGGAAGGAAAAGAAGTTTCCATGGAAAAATGTATACATTCGGCAACAGCGCCGACCGCCCACCACGGAGCCCAACAAGGGGACGCGGCAGAGCTTGCATGCAAGTCTGCACGACGCCAGTCGTACGCCGTCACTATAACCGAATATGGTGTACCCAAGGTTGGATAGCCACACAGGGTTAACCCTTGCCGCCAGGAGAAAAGAAGTAATAAGAAGAGAGAAGGAGACAGGAAAGGTAAAAAAGTGGGAGATAAAGACGAAGATTCGAAGAGGGAGAGACAGGAAAAGGCGACTGCCGATGTCCTCCAGGTGGGTCAGTCTGGAGGTGCCGTCTATGTGAAGCCGAGGCCGAAGAGGTGTGTTGCCTCCGCCGGGGGGCCTTAAAGGTCCGAACACCCAGCATCGGCTCAACCACCAGGATCCCCTTTTCCCCAGACACGGCTAAGCCGCGCACGGCTACACGCGGGAGGGTCCAACCCTCGTGTGCTCGGGTACGTGGTGTCGCAACACACCAAACGCCTGCTGACGCAGACGCCCCTGCGGGGTGGTACCGTCTGGTGTGGCTCCTGAGGCCAGGGACATCCCTCAAGAGAGACGTCCCCAACCTGTTAGTGTTGGACTCTTTCCGGGGCCACCTCACCGACAAGGTGAAAGCGGTGCTTCACAAGGAGTGCACCGACATGCTTGTAATCCCCGGTGGCTTGACGGGGCAGCTTCAGCCTCTCGACGTGGGGGTCAACAAGCCTTTTAAGGACCTGCTGCGCCACGAATACAACGACTGGATTTCCGGAAGAAATCCGACCTTACCCCAAGCGGCACTGCGCCCCCTTGGCTACTGTGTGCGGGTGGGTCCTCTCTGCACGGCCAGTGGTACCGCGCGATGTTGTGGTGCGGTCGTTAGCCAAATGTGGACTCGCACTTGATGACAACGTGCTGTGGGACCGACCGCAGCAGCTATGACGGCAGCAGCACCAGTGAGGACGACTCCAGTGACGATGAGTAGTCATCAACCGCGGCAATAAATTTTTCGTGTGAAATACGATCACACTTTTTTTTTTCTTTTTCGAGGCATGTGATTTTGGGGGGGGGGGGGGGGGGGGGTCCACCTACATTCGAGTCAACTTACAATCGTGTAAATACGGTACTATCAAAGAGATAACAATGCACTGACCTGCTCCGATTTGTTGGGATTTACTTTCTAGAACACTGACGACTATTGGGCAGTACAGCACACAGCCCAGTTGAGAAAAGCAACAGTGGCTGCTCACCGAAGCTGTCGGGGTCGTCTCGGCAGGTGTAGAGTCGATGTCATCGAGAATATTCCTGCCTGTCATAGGGTCCTTGATCTCAAGGACGCGCCTCTGCCGCGGCTGAAGCTGCGGAGCACCCTGCTGGTACACATGCTGGCCCCGAGGCGCCTGCACCTGGGACGGCGCACCAGCACCCGGTAGGGACACGGACATCATCCCTTGCGCAGTGTTGTAGAACATCTGCTGAGCTGCGCATACAGAAGAGGCACAGCTTCTTTTATTGACCCTTTCAGATGCTGTGTGCACACCGAGATAGCGAGTCAAAAACACTGATGAAAATAATGACAGTTAAGTAGGGGCGTGCGAATATCAAATCTTTCAGATACAAATTGAATGCGAATATCTAGCTTCGAATATCGAATTGAAAACGAATAATCAAAGGCAGAATCTTCTTTCACTAATAAACTTTTATTCCACTGTATATTCATGTTGAAAGCAATGTATTAGAACAAAATGTGCAACTGCACAAAAATATAAATGTCTGCAATACAGTTACTGTTATGACAGTAGCGAGACGCTTTTCAAATCGCAACTATATTGCACAAAATATTTTTCATTTTAAAAACATGTGGCAACAAACATTAAACTTGTCATGCAGGAAGACGAGTTGTTCTACGTGGTGAGGTAGCTGGCGCTCCCTTTAAGCAGACAACTTCCCCTGCCCCAGAAAACGCTCCTTCACTGGGAGCAGAAGTGGCTGGTATTCCCAGGTATTTAATAAAGGGGGCAGGAGGGGATCAGAATTAACTTTTTTGTTCCTTGACAGAAAGGGCTGAAATTTGGCACACACACTGCAAAATGCAATAAAGAGACAAATCTAAAATTTCATTAGGATATCTTAATTAGTTTTTGTTTTATAAGGGTTTATAAGTTCCTTGCTTGTGGAAAGCCTGGCACAGTAACGAAACATGATAGGTAGCTGGGAATACTTTGCATGTTTGCCCAAATGTCTAATCTACATCAAGACAGTGTTAGATTTATTTTAGTGCAATAATAATTTTTTGCTCTACATAACATGCACATGACTATGCTTCACTGCAGGGAGCCATGTAGTAATTGTGAAATAATTAATGGAAAGATAAAGAAACATTTCAAGACGGTCTAAGTACAGCACAGCTTGTGCATCACAGCAAAACAAACTGGACCAAAATCAGTCCAGCCATTGTTGTGCTCGCTTTCCACGAGCGAGGTGATTGACAAAAAAAAATTCAATTGAGAAAACTGGCTGCAAAGTTTTAAAAGCACTGCAAATTTATTAAAAAGCACCAGGGCTGTAATATTTTGAATCATTGCTGTCGGGCATCTTCTTACACCTTTGCCTCTTTGTTTGGTGGGCTTTGGATGCCTTCTTCAGGCGTTCTTTATCCTTTTTCTTGCGCTGTTTGGAGTAGTGCATGACCATTTTCACTGCCAGACCAAGCCTGGTATCACAGTGTACACCCACAGAACGCTGTTGGCATCTTGGGCACAGAGTTTTAGCGATCAACGATTTCATCGCGGAAACAGGCATAATAATGAACTCAAGTCACAAGGGGCCGAAATTTGTTCTTGGCATTGCTGCTTCCACTCAGTCGCGGACACTGCGCGAAGGGAGTCTCGAACGCTGCATGCCTGCGCGCTTCTGCAGTCACCGCTGACACAAAACGCGGCTCGAGGCGCGTCTGGATCGGGCGACGATTCGTCTGGTGAGCCTTGAGTCACCATACAGTATGTAGCTCGTCGACGGTTGGAGCTCAATCGCAGGCTGCGTGTCCCTGTCGCATGATGCATCGGAAACGCACACCGTCTCTGCCGGCGATGGAGACCTTCGACCCGCGTCGCCTCCAACAACGCGATCTCTGTTGCTGACTCGCGTGGCCATATGCACAGGTGCGAGAGCCTCCGTTGGCGCGTCTTCCGGTGCCTTGGTTATCAGTGTCGATGTCACAGGGCGATTGTCGGCTTCGCTGCTGGTATCGCACGGTGCAAGATAACGTGGCACGTTATCCGCGTGTTCAGTCGGGTCCTCCGCCACTGGCCGCCATCTTTTTCTCGCCGTAGGAGGCTTGCGCTTCCGTTATCCGAAGGCATGCTTCATTTAAAAGTTCTTTTCGAACGAGCGACGATCCATCACTGACCTGGGAGCTTTCATAAATCCGAATTCTGCGAGTGTCAAACGAAGAAAGACACCGGCGTGGTTTTCAAAGCAGACAACTGCGGTCCGCTGTGGTTGCCAGCTTGCCCACTGCTGCAGCAGCAACCAATGGCGAGACGCCTTTCAGTACGGCAACCAATCGGAGGCCCGCTTTCATCGCAGGGCCCATGTGACCGCCTCTAGCAGACTCTCGCTTCTTTTGTGTTTGTGTGTTACAAGATGGCGACGACCGAAGAATTCAGAAACGGGATGGTGAAACTTAAGAGCTTTCGAACGATACCAAGATGGCGGCATTCAGTGGCGGGAAAGAAGAGTTAGGGCTCCGCGAACTGCGGTGATTTTAAGAGATTTAAAGCTGTTTTCTCGCCCTACGCACTGATAAAGTAATTTTTTTCGGGCACTTTTAGTGCGTTTTCAGTCAAACCATTTCGATACAATGTAGATTAGGCATTGCAGATACCGAAACGCGTCGTCGCCAAAAATCGATCTTTTTTGCGATTTTCGCAATCTGATCCCCGCGTCCTCCCTTAAGGCAAAGCTTGGCTAGATTAAGTCACCTGAAAGAGCCCACAGTCTGACACCAGCTAAATGGATCACTGTCTTCTCTTAGTGATGCCTGCTCGAAGATAAAGCAAGTTCCCATTCTGATCAAGAAAGTTTTCTATTTCCCGCCTGGCTACTTAAAAGCAACCCAGACATTACAGGAGGGCAACACAGACTGTTTCATCTCTTGCTGTCTAGCTTCTGGGTTAGTCGTATCCCCAGTAGGACGTACCGTATTTACACGATTGTAAGTCGACCCCTTTTTTAAAATTTGAAAGTCTGAAGTTGGGGGGTCGACTTACAATCGAAACCAAAACATGGCCCCGCCAAAAAAAAAAAGCGATACCAACGAGAGCTACAACATAGTTACAATTTTATGTTTGCTCTATGGTCCTACCTGTATCTTTTCGCTATCCCGCGTGTTTTTTCGCTTTTCGGAAGGGTTTTTCAACATTTTTGAGTCTTACAGTGCATGCAACACTCATAGGGGTGTCGATAGTTGATGGAAGCGCCGCTGTTCCCATTTGCGGCGGCACCCTTATAACGGCGGCGCTTGCGGGGAGTATCGGTAGTTCATGGAAGAGCAGACACCGTTCGCGGGATTCTCTTTCTCTGTTTAAAGGCATTGGCATTGGTTTGACCAACTTTTTGACGCGCTCCACTTGACTGCCGGCTACGTGCTACTTCTATGCTTCCCCAGTCGTCATGAGTGCTGCAGGCCCACTAATCTTTCGGCACTCGTTCACAGCAGCGTTCAAGAGGGCTGCCATCCTTTACGCCGAAGAAACAAATCAGTGCGCAGCGGGCCGCAATTTCGATGGTTCTAAACGGGTGGTGCGAGAGTGGCGACTGCAGCGAAGCGAAATTTTCACCCTGTGGCGGCAAGTGAGAAGTTTCCCACGTGCCGAAGTCTGGACGCTTTCCGGAGCTGTAGGCTAAGCTTGCGGCAGCGTCGCTGAAATGCGTGATCGGTCCCTGCCAGTGAAGCGTGACGTAGTCATGAAACAAGCCCGGACCTTCGGCTTAATTTTAAGGTTCTGCTCCGCCGTGAGTACGAGTGGCTGGCGGCAGAAGACTGCGAAATTACGCCAACCGGACCTGTCAAAAGAGCCTCCCTGACGGCTGCGTGTGGTTGGGTGCATTTGGCGTGGGCTGCTGTTCTGCAAGATGTCCTGGTGCGGTCGTTTGCCAAATCTGAAATTTCGCTAGACCACGACGCGCTGTGGGACCGCAGCAACGATGACGATGGCAGCACTAGTGAAGACGAGTAGTCCAGTGACCATGTCAGCTACTAATAAATTTTCGTTATCGAATGCGCCCTCGGGCTTTTTTTTTTTCGGGCAAGCGATATGGGGGGGGTCGACTTACATTCGAGTCGACTTACAATCGTGTAAATACGGTAAAGGCCAGATCTTGAAGCACCAGATCTTTTAAGCACATCATCTTCCATTTGTTGGTTTTGAATATTGCGGACCGGAAACGTGGGCCTAAAGACATGGCCAAGCGTGCATCCTTGTCCTCTGCATACAAAGGGGATCTTGCTATAATGGAACTAGCTAGTTCTCTAGGGAATTCCGTTATGCCACTGAAGTTGCTCACACAGTAAAGCATTCCAAAAATAATTGGTCCTTGAGCAGAAAGTGATGGATACAGTCTACACCCATTACAACGGACCTGCATACAAGAGACTTCCAGATATACCGTACCCATTACAACAGACCTGCATACAAGAGACTTCCGGATATACCGTACTTACTCGCATATTGATCGCACTTCTTTTGTAAAAAAATTGACACAAATTCAGGGGTGCGATGATAACACTGGTTAGATGTTCCACAAAAAGAAACAATTTTTTTTTTTCATCCCACATTTGCTGCGGGATGATGACAGGTCAACAAACAGGCGGCTGCCCGTAACACTGCGGAGACTAAAACAAAAATTGCTGCCAGTGGAGCAAGCCAAACATTATCTTTTTTCTTTTTGAGAGTACATTACGTGCACTGAAACAGTTTCTTCCATGTCAGTAATGAATAATATCGTTAATATGGGCAAGTTTACAGCAATAACGCAGCCATATCTGCTTTCAGGGGACAGAAAAAGAGATGAGCGCGCTTAGCTGCCAGTGACAGAAACACATGGCGGGCATGCTGCGAAAATCGTGGCATTTGTCTTCTCTACTATCCTAATACGGCATGTTTCCGCTAAGGGTGGGCGAATATCTTAGCCGTGTTACAAGCCTCGACGTATGGATAGGGTACACTTCTAATATATCAGTGTAAACGTGGCTACTATCGTTGCAGTTTGCGATTTGTTACGTGCCCACGAGTGCAGACGAAAAGAATCGAAAGGCGCCTTTTTTGTTGTTGACTACAACCATTATAATGCCTACAAATAATAAAGCCAAGGCAAGTTTGGTTATACAGTGAAACCTCGTTAAACCGTAGTCGGCCGGAGCTCGGGAAAGGTACGTACTAAACGGTAGTACTGTTTAACCGAATAGCATGAGATCGCCCACTTACCTGTCGAAAACGGAACTGAGAGAGGGTGCGATGAAAGGGGAAAAAACATGCAGTATTTATTCACTTCGCGCGACAAAAGCGTTATTTTCGTTTGATGCCGCGGCGGCCTAGCACGCCGACGACAGCGGCCTCAAACTTACTGAAGCTGCGTGCCAGCTTTTCAGCCAGCCCCCTCTTCTCGGCAAACACTCGCATGGCAGATTCCTCGTTGGCGTTACGTATTCACCGTGCACTTGCGCAGTAGTGCTGCAGAAGTCCCGGGGGCGCCTTTTTCATTACGGGTGCCGGAGTTTGGAATAATTTTCATTTGGAATAGAGTTACGTTATCGCGTCCCTATTGTCGCGACGATTGCATTCATGAGGCTGACGCAACGTGCAGCTTATGCTACTGTCGGGCCTGAATCGCCCGTGCTATCGCTTTCCGTGTCGTCCTCGTCACTGTCGCTAGTCGACACTTTAGCAACAACAGAGGCAACGATGGCGAAAAGTCGAACCTCGTAGCCGACATATCTTCGCGGTCGCAGCAGCGCTGCCGAGCAACTTCTTCGCATTCCAAACGCCACACACTGTAGTCAACAGCAGATCCCTGTTGCGTGTCAGCGCCGACGTCTTTGTGTCACGTTCGATACTACGGACGATGTCGAATTTTTCTTCTATGCTGAGCACCCGACGTCTTTTTTATCCAAGCTTCGGAACGGCGCGAGTCCTCGCTTGCGCGACGCCATAACGCTCTCTGGCACCGCGTCGAAATGATGTTGATGTTGATGTGGCTTCACGCGCAAACGCACAGGGCGCTTGGAGGCTGTTGTTCCGATCTCTGAGGCGTGTTGTTCTGCCGGGCCGCCCGATGGAGACGGCGCAGCGCCGTGTTTGTGCGACGAAAAGTTCAAACGCTACGTTTTAACCGATGCGTACGCAGTAAGCTGGTACGGTTTATGCGGATACGAAACACATTATGTTCAATGGCCGCTGAGTCGGGGATTTGACTTTACTACTTTTAAAACGAAACTACTGTTTAAGCGGGTACGGTTTAACGAGGTTTTACTGTAGCTCTCTTTTTCATGGAAGTGCAGAAAGTGATGAAAGAAATGAAATGGGGCATCTGCTTGAGAATGTTTGGTGCTTCCAGACAGTTTGGTATGTCTTGAGTCGTTCGCGTAACATTCGACAGAATTTGACAGACGGTAAGTGCAATTATCATTAGCTAGGCTTGGCACACGACATATCGCTGCGGCAAGTTCGGGGCGCGATCATTACACGCGAATGAAAAAAATTGAATTTTGACGAAACATTCAGCGGTGCGATCATTATGCAAGTAAATACAGTAACGGATCATATTTCAACCTTAGTTTGCTCTACCTATTGTATTAATGCAATGAAGTCCACTTTTAATGGGCCGCACTAAACAGACCATTGGCTACAGGGAACAAAATTACCAAATATTTTTCTCAAAATCGGGCATATAAAACGGACTTTTGCCGTGTCGACATGGGCCGGCAACTGACTTGCGAGGGTCAGCCGACGACTGCAGCTCAATATTGCGCGTGCGAGGGAGGGAGGAAGAAGGTACAAGAGCGCGCAGTCTTTCGCAGCGCACGAGGCGCGGAGGGTCTACACCAGCAGCTGCTACTTACGTCACTTACAGCGCGGCTGCACAGGCGCCATATCCTGAAAGTGATCTACGATGTGGACAAAAGTGCGCGCCTACACAGGCGCGTATCTTAAGAGCGATCTGCGATGTGGACAAAGTGCGCCCAGTGCCGGTAGCTTAATATGCGCTATGCTTTCGACGTTTAGTTCACATTGAAGCAAGAGACCGCACGAAGGTAACTTCGTTCGCAGCTGCTATGGCGCTTGCTCCCACTAACACTGACAGCGGGTGTCCACGCTCAATAAGTGCGATGTGTTATGTTTACCTGTACATACGACACTGTGCTTATTAATTTAGTAAGGAAATGTTTACAGCTTCACACGGCCGATAAAACTACTATCCTTACTTCGCATAGCTCTACTAATTTGCTATCCCAATCTATGCTTCGCCTCAGGTGAAACTGACTTTTTTTTTTGACATTCGTCACTCGCTTTGCGATGACGTTGTTAGACATCGCAAACGAAGTTTCAGAAGTGAGGCGTTTCGAATATAATGGACTTAGTAAAACGGACATTTTCGTCACATTATCAGGGCCCGTTGTAACAACAGTAGACTGTATCTATCTGCACTAGCAATCACAGAAGCATCACAGAATGGCTTCAGTACTTTGATGTATTCAGAAGCTTCCTTCCATTTTCGTGAGCTTAGGCCATGTTGCGGCTAGGGTGGCATTCAGGACATGGAATCCGCCGAGCCCATCGACTACTAAGTCAGGTTGTAGAAAATGAAGGAAAAGGGGTTTATTTAGCTTAGTGAAACGTTCAAGTTCACATCAGGACCATCTGTCCTCACTCGCGAAACGTCCCTGCTTTTAATACTGTCATCCTCCCTAGGCGAGTCAACTAGGGAACGTGACGATTGTCCAGTAGCAAATCTGTCGTCGACTGTTGCGATACCACGCCTATGCTCGCAATAACCTGCAGTAACTCCGCCTCCGAAGACTGGTTTGGCATCTGTGGCAAGAAAGCAACCAGCGCCACCCCGTTCATAGTCGTCATATCCCCTTCTTTTCTTCGCTCAGGCTGCCAGGTAAAGGGCAGGGTAAGGGCCTTTCGTGGAAGCCTGCAACAGTCTGTGTCCACACAGCAATGACGTCAAATGACGTCTGGATAAGCGCTGAGGGATGAGTGGTGATTTGACTCGTCACAAACATCCAATTAACTGCACTTCCCAGTTAGTTGTCATGGTTCCCTCCTTTTCATTCTCTGCTCAGGCTGACAGGTAAAGGGCAGAGTGACGGGAATCGTCAAGAGTTGATGTCCATGCGGCGTTGACCTCTGGACAGGTGCTGATGGATGGGTGGTGATTCGACTTGTGTTAAACTTTTAATTAACTATGCCTTTTAATTCATTGTAGTGGTTCCCTCCTTATCCTTTGCTCAGGTTTGCAGGTATAGTGGGATGAGTGCCCTTCATAGGACCCTTCAATGGTCGGTGTCCATGCTGCGTTGACGTCTGGATAGGAGGGGTGGTGGTTTTGACACGTGGCAATTGTCCAATTAAAGCCTTTGTGGTGTTGAGACGTAACCGCCATCAATGCTGTTGTTCAATGTGGCTAGCTCAACAGTGACTGCTTCTTTCAAGTCCAAGAGGCGGGACAGCATCAAGTACTGGCTGTTTCAGCTCATTTCCACATCTTGCACCAGACAAAGGGAATCCTTGCCAGTTCTTTCTTGGTACTTCTTTAGCCACCGTTGTGCCGACGAACTGTGCTTATAGTGACCAACGATGTGCCTAGCCTTCTTGCAGAAACGATCAATAGATGGAATACAGGATACTGCATCACTGATAGCAAGCTGCAAGGTATGAGCAAAGCACGAACGCTCAGTCCACGAGAGCCTCCTGATCTCGGCACAGATGTTATGCCCACGATCTGTCATGATGCACTTTTCGCAGTCATCCGGTATCACCCGCTCAGCGCACATCTCATCAAGTAATTGTGCTTTGTTTCTGGCACTGACTGGCAGCCATGTGACGGGTGTTGAGCGTGAATCGCTTCATTTGAAAAATATGTGTCAAAAGGTGGCAAGTGAAGCTCACATAGCTTTCGTTGGTGCGTGATGTCCACACGCCACTGGTAAAGGCAACAGCTGCTGCTGTCCCTCCAAAATCACTGCCGAGCTCGGCCTTCACCTTCTTCCAAGCGTAAATTACAAATTAATGGAAATGAAGTGGATGAACAAGTTGTCACAAACAGGGAACGATCCGACGTCTTCACATCACGCATGCGATACTCTCACTACTCGTGCATGCGAGAGCGTTGCACGTGTGATGCGAAGATGTGGAATCGTTCCCTGTTTGCGACTAGTTTTTTAGTCCAATTCATTTCCATTAATTTGCCATTTCTGTGATTCAATTAGTAAGCACAAGTAATTTCCCCTATGTTGTCCTTCGTGTGATGATACTACAGACATGCTAGTTCGACCTTAACAGGACCAACAAAATTCATCAAACAGAACGACTTTATGACGAGTTACACCTCACCAGCACTACCGCAAAGCATGCTGCTAGTAGTAGTAGTCTTTAGCAGGCTGGAGCACGATATTTACACGATTGTAAGTCGACTCGAATGCAAGTCAACCCCCCCCCCCCTCCCATATCGCGTGACAGGAAAAAAAAAAGCATACCCGACGGCGCATTCGTTAACGAAAATTTATTAGTAGCTGACATGGTCACTGTACTACTCGTCTATACTTGTGCTGCCATCGTCATCGCTGCTATGGTCCCACAGCGCGTCGTCGTCCAGCGAAATTTCACATTTGGCAAATGACCGAACCACAACATTGTGTGGAACAGCAGCCCACGCCGAATGCACCTAACCCCATGCAGCCATCAGGGAGGCTCTTTTGACAGGTCCGGTTGGCGTAATTTCGTGGTCTTCTGCCGCCAGCCACTCATACTCACGGTGGAGCAGGTCCTTAAAAGGCGAAAGTCTGGGCTTGTTTCATGACCGTCTCGCACTTCCCTGGCAGGAAACGATCACTCATTTCAGCGACGTACGCCGGAAGCTTAGCCTACAGCTCCGGAAAGCGTCCAGACTTGGCCACGTGGGAAATTTTTTACTAGCCATCACAGGTGAAAATTTCACCTCACCGCAGTCGCCACTCTCCAACCACCCGTTCAGAAACATCGGACTTGCGGCCCGCTGCGCAGTGATTCGTTTCTTCGGCGTAAAGGATGGCAGCCCTCTTGAATACTGCTGTGAACAAGTGCCGAATGATTAGGGGGCCTGGAGCACTCATGACGACTGAGGAAGCGTAGAAGTAGCACGTAGCCAGCAGTCAAGTGGAACACGTCAAACCAATGCCTTTCGTCAAACCGAAAGCTAAGCGCAACAGGGAAAGAAAAACCCGCAAGCAGTGTCTACTCCATAGAATGAAGAAACAACTGTCTACTCTTCCAATAACTACCGATACTCCCTGCCAGCGCCACCATTCTGAGGGTGCCACCGCGAATAGGAACAGCGGCGCTTCCATCAACTATCGACACCCCCCCCCCTATAAGTGTTGCATGCACTCATGTGTGCACTGTAGAACTCTCAAAAATGTTGAAAAACCCTTCCGAAAAGCGAACAAACATGCGGGATAGCGAAAAGCTGCAGGTAGGGCCATAGAACAAACATAAAATTGTAACTAAGTTGTAGCTCCCGTTGGTCTCGCTTTTTAGGTGGTGCCATGTTTTGGTTTCGATTGTAAGTCGACCCCCCCCCCCACTTAAGGTTTTCAAATAAAAAAAAAACAGATAAACACAAGGGCACTTTCCTCGACAGACCCTTTCAGAGCACATCCCACTAGCGATTGACAGAAGTCACAAGACTGACCGCGACCTGCAACACAAGGAGCTACTCACGTTCACCGATGTTCCCACCGACAAGCACAACCTGGCCGTGGCCCCCCTAAATGTCTTGCAATTGATGCCCTTTGCCCTTCACGTCTGCTCATACAGCCACAGGAATGTGAAGCACCAGCATATACAGATGTCCCGCCTCTGCACCAATGATTGGTTCATTGGTGCCGTGAATTGCAGTGGTGCAGGAGTCGCACACTGAGCAACTCATTAAAAAAAAAAAGTCTCTTTTTGACCAAAACGACTATTTGCATGAAGGTGCATGACGACTGAAAAAAAATTATAGGGTTTTACGCGAAAAAAAAAAACTCATTGTGATGCAAGCCACAGTGGGGGACTCCAGAAATTTGGACCACCTCAGGTTCTTTAATGTGTGCCTAAATCTAAGTACACAGGTGTTCTCGCATCTTGCCCCCATCGAAATGCAGCAGAGCCAGTGCAAGCCACCGGCATGAATGAGCACTTAGGCAAATCCAAGCTAAATGCTAGCTGAACTGCCACAACACTAATGGCTGTGTTCACTCTAGTAATTTTTGTAGGGGACTCCAAGGGAGGGATTTAGGATGAAACTGAATCTGCAACCCTTCCATGTCGCAAATAAGCAGTTAGAAACTAGTGAATGCCATTAAAAAAAGAAAAGAGAAAATAAAAATGCATGCCCACCCTAGCTGCCCAACATGTTACTAGAGCTACCCAAGCGTGCTTACACTGTTGGGTCTGAAGGTAGGGCGGGTAGACAAACTGCGGGGCCGGGCTGAACTGGCCAGGCCGCTGGGGAGGATACGACTGCAATGAAGAAGGCAGGCATGGAAAAAAGCCCCACATCAAAGACCAGAAGGCTCAACCAACGCCACCAACTTACAGAGGTGGCCTACAGCACTGTCAAAATGACTGCAATCGGCAATTCACAAGGTCTGCCGCAGTCACATGTTTACGTGAAACAGTACAGGTGTTGCAAAAAACGTGCAAGAAGTAACAGCCCCACGTAATGCACTTCAATGTTCACATGCCTAGTTGCACTGGAGACGTAGCCAGTTCAAACTCCTCATTGATGAAAGTAATCAATGGGTGTTCTATACGTGGTTTCAGAGCTTGTAATCATCCTTTTCATTTACTGGCACTTCCTCCTGATCAATACTCGTTGAAATAACACAGCCAAGCAAAATAGGTTACCCCGTTGTAAAATGATGGCAGTCCCATTGACACGAACTCATAGAATACAGTCCACTGAGGTTTAACCATACAGCGGCACAGTGTTATGGCCACAGCAAGCCACAAGCAATGGAAAATTATTACGTACAGAAAAAAGACAATGTAGGGGTAAGTAGAAAGGGAAGCGGAGAGGTGCATTTCACCTTTTGCAAATACTTACCAGCCATGTCGTAGGATCTGTCATCTAGAGACAAGTAGAGCAAATACACTGCTTCAGCCATAAAACAAGCCTCAAGTAGCACTAGGCCGATATTAGTATGTTAGGCACGCTGGCAAACACTGACAATGAAAGCACACATGTCACTCAGAGATAGTAGTGACACTGAAGCTACGATAAATACTGCGCTAACTCCGACTTAGCTGTAACATGAACATAGGGAGAAAAAAAAAAAAGAGAGAAAGAAGAGAAAATAACTGAAAATTGCACTCCATCGTTACAAGTAAGTGCTATTCAAATGGCGGGCTTCCTCTACAACCTTCCTGGCAACTCCTCATTTTCTATAGAAGCTGATAGAAGAGCAATGTTTACAACACCCACTCGCTGATCCAGGAGCATGGGTCTTAGAAATAAAAAAAATCAGGAAAAAAATCATTTTTTGAAAATTATTTCGATTCTACAGCGTCTGATGCATTATCTCAGAAATTTTCATGCATCCTGGACCAATATTTTCACCATAATGGCATGTTATGTCGCGTCGGCGAGCTGTGTTTTTACTGACGAATGTGCAAAAAAAAAAAAAAGAGGCCTTTTCCCGTGACGAGCAGTTGCCATTCAAAGTTTCCAATTGCGGCCATCTTGGTCTTGTTTGAAAGATCCACTCGTTTAGTTTTCACGCTACCACTACTCTGTGCACTGAATGACTATGAAGAAAAAGCCTGCAAAAAAGCAGTCCCCATGCGCAATTTCATTCGTCGACTGAGGCCCGTGACCTTAATAATGCCATGCCATTGGCGGATTTTCGCCATGATCAGCTCAGGCGTGCGAAGCTCGGCACGGAATGATGTCAAATTGATTTGCTACAAGCCATAAATTCAGCGAACAGAAGAAGAAATGAGGGGTGTTGAACTTTCTAAAGTGCACAGGAGCTTTGAATAGTTTGCTACCCCGTGCCGAGCGCCGCCAGAGTCTCCTCCCCGCTCGTGACTGCGGAATAGGGTTAGCAGATCAAAGCAGTTCTGGCTGCGGCTATGTTCATGCGGCATTCCAGCACTACTGCTGCTGCCCGATGATTTGGAGAAAGTGAAAAAGACTCGAGAAATACTGCCAAGACTTTGCTTCCACGCCAGGTACCAAACAAAAGTCAAATTTTCTCACTCACGCTGATAAACACACCTATAAACACTCTGCTGTCTTGTGTAAACAGTTGCAGTGTGGCAGCGGGAAAAGGTTAACGTGACTGCAGTCAAGCCGTAGAGATAGTCATCTCGTGTGCAATCTGCAGCGATGCCGTGTCGGCGTGGAGTTCGGCCAAACGTGCACCCCATCCCTCGTGAACACTCTCGCTATGCGCGAAATGCGGAGCACCAGTAAGCGGCAAACAACACAACTTTTTCTTCTTGTTTTTCTATAAACATTCTACACTGGGCCATACATACTGGGGCATGTGCTAGGGGCATACTAGGCTGTTGCAACTGGTAACATATAAATACTTCAGTATATTCCTGAATAGATCGAGTTGCCTGTTTTTCTCAAAACAACCTTTTCGCTCAGCCTGCCCGTTTGTGGCAAATACACCTAACCCTATGGAAACCAAATGTAACGAGGGAGGTTTAGAGCGCACAAACTGAGAAAATGTAACAAACAAGGAATGCCCCAACAATGTGCTACTGTACACTGCTTGGCAATATGCACAAGTAGACTGGTTCCTATCATCCCTCGGGCATCCATGCACCAACTGACCAGGTTCATGCAGCTGCCAAGTAAGATGGGCGGCTGGGACATGTGCTGGGGTGCCGGGTATCCTGCCGCTTGGTTCGCATAGTTCGGCATTAGGGCTGCACCTGGATAGGCAGCCGCCGTGGCCACGGAGGGCTGCGGAGGTGCTCCAGGGGGTGTGCCGAGTTGGCTCAGCCCTAGCTGTGCGGCCTGTGTGAGGGGAGGTGGCCGGCCCATGGACGGGGGCCCGCCCCCGCCAGGAGGTCCCCGCCCACCCGCTCCACCCACTTGCTGAGGCCCACCCTGCAGGCAAGGAAAAGCACATTCTCACTCCGTGCTCCAAACGAAACATTCATATCACATCAAAATTCTATCACGTTGCATTTTTGTTGACAGCTGTAGAGCATTTGGAAGGCGAACCTCACTCATGTGACTGGAGAGGGAAGTCCACAGCTGCCGCCGTGTGCTTTCCCCTACTAAACGGCAGAAGACAAGTTGTCGTAAACAGGTTGCAGCTTATTTCGAATGTGAATGCGCCACATAAATGCTGTCACATAGCGATCACCGTGACACTGCCACGCCAATCATGTCAATGCTACTATATCAATCATACTATAGTAGACCACCACTAATTCAGTTTTTCGGTTAATTCGACCCTGTCCGATTGTTCCAACGAGCGCCTGTACATTTCTATGGGCCCAAAATTCAAATTATTCGGATTTCAAAATTCGCCTTCACCAGATAGTTCTAGCCCAACTGGTTAGCTTCGCCGCATTGCAGCCATGTTATGCGGTGAAGCATACGCAATTTCTTGTGCACTAAACATACCAAGAATGGATAGGGGTCACTGTCGCAGAACGCAGTATGCATTTAATACAGGCCTGCATGGGTGGCCTCTAGTAACAGCATGAGCACCTAAAACATGCTGGTAGCCGTTCAGAGCTGTTTCTGACATTGCTGCGGTGATTTGAGCCTTCATTTCAACCACCACGAGTATCTTGTATACGAGACCATTAACGGGGCCTAGTACACATTCCTTTATACGCATGTGCGCTTGCCGTGCATGGAGAGAGGCAGAGCCAAACCATCTGTATTTTGGGAAAGTCAGCAAAAAGGTAGGCACATGTGTGCGCGTAATTTAAGAAATACGTGCCATGTCCCGTGACAGTGGCCCCTTTCCATTCTTGGTATGCTTCGCGCAGAATACCTTGTGTATGCTTCACCGCATAACACATCTTTATTGCAGCGAAGCTGACCAGACAAGTTCAAATCATCTGGAGTGTCTCAGTCTTTTTTCTGCCTTTTGTTTGATTTGACTCCCCAGATAACTAGACTGCTTTTGTCGGTCCAGTCAGGATTAAATTAATGGAAGTCCGCTGTGCTAACGGGAACTCCGGCGCTAGTGTCTTACATGAGGTGCAACAAGCAAGGCGGTTGAGCCAGCATGAGAGTATCGGCGAGTACAAGGATTTTCCTGAACTACTCTTTCTGGCTGCACATAACGACAAATATTTAAATACCATTTTTCAATTCTTCTCGTCTGCACTCGTGGGCACGCAACTAATCGCGAGTGGCAACAATAGTGGCCACGTTTACACTGATGTGTTAGAAGTTTACCCTATTCATACGCTGACACTTGTAACGCAGCTAAGATATTCGCACACCCTTAGTGGAAACGTGCCGTATTAGGATAGCAGTGAAGACAAATGCCGCAGTTTCCGCAGCATGCCTGCCATGTGTTTTTATGTCACTGGCAGCTAAGCGCGCCCATGTCAGTTTCCGTCCCCTCAAAGTGGGCATGGCTATGTTATTGTCGCAAAATTGCCAATATTAACAATATTATTCATTACTGATACGGAAAAAACTTTCAATGCACGTAATGTACTCACAAGAAGAAAAATAATCGAATTCGGAGCGTTCGGCTTGCTCTGCCGACCGCCATTTTTGTTTTGGTGTCCCGCACGGACAGCAGCCTGCTTGTCATCCCGCAGCAAATGTGGGATGAAAAAAGAAAATGTTTCTTTTCGTGGGAAATTTAACCCACGTAATGATCGTACCCCTGGATTTTCGTCAATTCTTTTTTACAAGTGCAACCATTATGCGAGTAAATACGGTAATAACGCGACTAGGCAAATTGGTTGTCTAACAAAATATTGCATTACAAATGCAATACGCAGCGACTATGTATTTTTCTGAACACAGCAGGCAATTAAACTGCTTCACGACTCAGGCCAATAAAAGCAGACACAGTAGTAAAGCCACCAGGACATCTCCAGCCTCAAACACAAAGATCACACAAATATCGATGCACTAACCATCATTCCCATGGTAGCTGAACAGTTGCAGCGCCAGAGTTCTATTAGTTAATTTAGCAGGAAACTATGCCATACTTTACCCTTACTGGAGGTTTGCTCCGACTGATCCCTCCAAGGTACCTTCACAAATATAGTTCAGCAGGCAGAACTGTACCAAAGCTGCTTCATAAGAAGCAAGGCGCTAATAGCAACGCTCAAGTCTTACTAGTGCCATCTTAGGCCCCTCTTGGCCGTAAGCCTTTGTTGTCATATCACACAACCATTTTTCAATCAGATACACCACAGGAAAGGGTCACCAAAAAAGTATACTAAGTTAGAAGATTTTGAGCCACTGCACGCGCAAACCTGCGACGGAACATCTGTTACCGATTCCATTACATAGGAGTTCATTTACATGTTAAGCAAGCAGCAACACAGCAGCTTAATATATCTACTGGCGTTCCAGAGAACAGAGTGTGGTAGTGTGAATTGGCAAGGCTGTTAAGGCTAAACCCCATGAGCGCGATTTTGTGCGCGACGAGCGACGGATCGGTCCGTCGCGTAAACGGATCGCTCGTCGCTTGTCGCCCGGAAGTCGTAAACAATTTGTCGCTTGTCGCCCGGAAGAGCTATGAGCGACTAGCAAATAGCGCGAAGCCGGAACTGGATGTACATACCTCAAGTACTTCCGATTGTCGCACGCAACAAGCAAACGATTGAATTTTTATATGTGCAAAGAACCTACTGGAAGACCTTCAGAAATATTTCATGCAGCTTTTACAGTAAAACACATCAACTTAAGGGGGGACGCGGCACTCAAAAACCGAAAAATAGCGAAAAAGTTGATTTTTGAAAAACCATATTTTGGGGCTGTATGCCTCATAAACTACCTGTTCTGTAATTATCAGCACCTAATATAATTGCAAAGTACCAAAAAAAAGCTACTTTTGAGGCCACCACGGCCCACAAAACACTCACAAATGCCGGAAAGAAGTCAAACTTCGCGCAAGCACCATTCCCGGCCACTTAGCTTTGGCATCGACAAACATATGCGCATGTGTAAAATTGAGCAGACGACGAATAAGCTCGTTGCCAGCACTTTGGCGATTAATGTAAACTTCGCAATGTCAGGTACTCCCAATTTATGTCACTGAAAAGCTATCCACCTCTCTTGGCAGGATTCATGGAATCTGGAACTGTGTGATTGAAATCATGCAATATTAAATTACTGGGTTATATGATAAACATTCCTATTATTACAAATGGGACACAACCGTGCATACGCTTAACATTACTATGGGCCCCTAGATGCTGCATATTACCCAAGAGAACAAACATCACCCGAGAACTTGTGCCTTCACTCTGAAGATAAAAATGCGTGCCCTGATCCTGCACTTATTACGAGTTACACACGCAACTTTACCTTTAGACGCAGCAAATAAGCAGCAGCAAACTGGCAAAAGCACAAATTGGTAAGCAACACAAGAGTTTTTAGATCGCAGCGACTTCTTCAGTGACTTTGCTATTGTGAATTTCTGCTTTGGAAACTTGTTTGAATAGACTTGTTCGAAGCAGGTACCTCCTCGGTGGCGTTTCACAATCTGAAGACTTACAAGGGTGTGGCCAGACACCGGTGAACGGAACAAAAACTTCCGTAACATTGTAGAGAGATTTCAAATTTGTAAACTTTACTACATATCCAGGAGACATGGCTGGAAGCTTCTGCTCGTTATAAAACTGAGTGCACTTTAGAGTAAATTTCTTCCCCCCAACTCTGAACTAACAAAGTCCGGGTGTGCATCAGATTTTGATGCTGCTTTAGCATTGGCCGTAGGTCAGCAGAATCCCGTACACTCACTCGTGCTCACTCATCAATGTTTTCTCAGGCTCTGTACTCACACAATGTCATCAGCCCTTGCACAGGTTACCCATTTACACGTACACAAAGTGACTTCCACTTGCACTTACCAGTGCCCACAAACACTCATTCTAGCGTCGACCCCCAGTCTCTGGCAGTGAAGTCACAGAGCACATACACACTCACTCAAAATCACCATCGCAGACTTTAGTTCTTGCTTTGCGCCAACCACAGAAAGTATCGCTTCACATGTTTTCCCACAACGGAAGCTCGAGGTTGTGCTAGTACTATTCGCTTACCTGAGGTGGTGCTGCTTGAGGATTGGGAGGCTGTGGAGGCCCCTGTTGCACCTGCTGTGGCTGCCTCGCCTGGAAGTACGCCGGCCCCACGTGCTGCAGGAGTGGGGGGAAAGGGTCAAAGGAGCACGTGAAGTAAACAAAGCACAAAGCAGCAACTGAGCACCGAGCAACGACTAAAATCAAACAGCATAAATGGACCTCTGCAGGCACTGTGTACACAATAGACAACTTGCAAAATAGTGCATGCCCTCTATCGGGCGATAGCAACTTTTATTAGTGGATTTTGATGAAAATTGGTATATTAACAACATCTCTAATACTACTGTAGAAATTTCATAAAGATATCTTTAGAACTTTTTCATGTACATTTTTCTTCTGGCCTTGTTCCAAGCCTGATTGACTTAAATCACTTCTCAGCCAGCTCAGTTAGGCCGAGACTATTGCATTTGATGAGATATCAATAACACTCTTCACCACTAGCCAGTTGCTTATGCCGTCTTAAGGCAAAAAACCAGATACCGTATTTACACGATTGTAAGTCGACCCCTTTTTTAAAATTTGAAAGTCTGAAGTTGGGGGGTCGACTTACAATCGAAACCAAAACATGGCCCTGCCAAAAAAAGCCATACCAACGAGAGCTACAACGTAGTTACAATTTTATGTTTGCGCTATGGCCCTACCCGTATCTTTTCACTATCCCGCGTGTTTGTTCGCTTTTCGGAAGGGTTTTTCAACATTTTTGAGAGTCTTACAGTGCATGCGACACTCATGAGGGGGTGTCGATAGTTGATAAAAGCGCCGCTGTTCCCATTTGCGGCGGCACCCTCAGAACGGCGGCGCTCGCGGGGAGTATCGATAGTTCGTGGAAGAGCAGACACCGCTCGCGGGTTTCTCTTTCTCTGTTTAAAGGCATTAGTATTGGTTTGACTAACTTCTTGACGCGCTCCACTTCGGCTACGTGCTACTTCTACGCTTCCCCAGTCGTCATGAGTGCTGCAGGCCCACTAATCTTTCGGCACTCGTTCACAGCAGCGTTCAAGAGGGCTGCCATCCTTTATGCCGAAGAAACAAATCACTGCGCAGCGAGCCGCAATTTTGATGTTTCTAAACGGGTGGTGCGAGAGTGGTGACTGCAGCGAAGCGAAATTTTCACCCTGTGGCGGCAAGTGAGAAATTTCCCACGTGCCGAAGTCTGGACGCTTTCCGGAGCTGTAGGCTAAGCTTGCGGCGTACGTCGCTGAAATGCGTGATCGGTCCCTGCCATTGAAGTGCGACGTGGTCATGAAACAAGCCCGGACTTTCGCCTTAATTTTAAGGTTCTGCTCCGCCGTGAGTACGAGTGGCTGGCGGCAGAAGACTGCGAAATTACGTCAACCGGACCTGTCAAAAGAGCCTCCCTGCGTGTGGTTGGGTGCATTTGGCGTGGGCTGCTGTTCTGCAAGATGTCCTGGTGCGGTCGTTTGCCAAATTTGAAATTTCGTTGGACCACGATGCGCTGTGGGACCGCAGCAACGATGACGATGGCAGCACTAGTGAAGACGAGTAGTCCAGTGACCAATTCAGCTACTAATAAATTTTCGTTATCGAATGCGCCCTCGGGTTTCTTTTTTTTTTTTCCCGGTCAAGCGATATGGGGGGGTCGACTTACATTCGAGTCGACTTACAATCGTGTAAATACGGTAGTTGGCATAAATTTATGATGACCGATTCCACTTATAGAATACTTTTCTGATGCATGCACAGAATGTTTCTGCAAATAGCTTGATGAGCATGCCAAGCTATCGCATCACAAGCAAAAAAGCTGATGAAAAGAATGTTTAAAATGTATCGCAAACATCTATTTGCACAGGTGTTCAATGTTTCGAATACAAATAGAATATTGCACACACACTATTCATATTCGGAAATGAACTATTCGGAATTTTCGAATAGCTAATATAATCCAAAATTTTGCAACAACAGACTTTTAAAGCCGGGTTGCTCTTCTCTGTCTGACAAACAAAGTGTCGCAAAGTATCACAAACAAAACGACAACCAATTATTTGCAACAGGTCCTTCAAGTGTGCCTTCAGCACAGAAATTATTCAGCGGCTGTTTTTCTTACCACAACTTCACGTTTTTCAACAACCATTTATTTAGTACTTTTGGAAAGCTAGTCATTTCACAGGCAATCATTCTTGAAAAGCTCCTTGGCAACCAGGCCCAAAATGTTGAGAGGCTATTTGTGCAGTTTTAAAGACAATAAGTGAGCTTGTGTTTCGATGGTCAGTGATAGTTGGCTGTCTTTTTCACTAGTTTCTTTCCTTACCAAATGCACAGCGCCCGATTACAGAGAAATAAATATTCCTGCTGTAAATATATGGATCCTCGTCTGACTATTTGCATTCAAAAGAAGTTGGTATACCCCAACTCTGCCTAAAAACACTTTTGACTGGACCTCTGCAGAAAGTTTGAATATGCTTTAGACCACATCGTGCAGCAGGTTCACTTCTTTCATTGTATTTCTTTACCATGTTTCACATCCAGCATATCTGAAGTGACTGGATAAGCATTTCCCAAGTATTCCAGATGTAAAATAGTAATGTTCTCATATTTGGCGTCAAGGTCTACTTTCTGTAAATTCAAATATCACACTGAATAACTTTAATTCTTAGGCCATTCCGCAGTAGTACGCTTATCAGAATTCTGAAAATGCTAAGAATGTAGGGCATCTAAATTTTAAACGCACAGAAGGAGCATCTGAAGGACTTAGGTGAGCACGGTACAAACAGACTTGAGGAAACCAGGGTATCTTTAACAGAAGCAGGAGTGCATGCCAGTCTGAAAACTGGAAGTGTGGTTAACACGTTCACTCTGCATGATGATCCACATGTGGATCACTTCCGACATTCCTCTGGCGCACCGTGACACATCAGCCAGTCCCCATGAAATTGCACTCCTTTGAAACTTCCTGGAGCTACACAGGGTTGACGCCATGTTGAAGCAACGGATATTTTTACTCTGCAAAGGTATCGCTTTCACCCTGCAGGGAAGAAGAGCCAAACAGAAGTAATAGCCACCGTGACCCACAGTAAAGTGAACACGTTAAACCAGTTAAAAGTGACATCCACAAAGATGGTTGACTGAGAATGGGGCTCCAGCATTAGATTACATCCCAGATAGCTGTGGGGAATCCCACCACACAAACACACTGGGTAAATCTTCGAATGGCCACAGACGGCCGCCTGAAGCCTTGTGCTCACCATGGTGGCTGGGTGCTGTGGCTGGGGTGCCTGCTGGGGGGGACCCTGTCCCAGGGAGGCGGGACCCTGGGCCAGGTACAGCGCACCCGGTGGGGGAGGCTGCTGCCCCAGCGCTTGCTTGTTCATCTCATGGGCCCCGCCAGCGCTGCTCACGCCTCCTCTCGATAGCGACTGCACAGAAGCCGCATTTGCATCGAGGTTAGCCTACTGCCATTTTTTTTCTTTTAATAGCCCTAGCAACTATCACGCACAGAAAACAACATACAAAGCCTCTGTCAATTAAAACTTAGCACTCAAAGTGCAGCAGATTACCAATTAAAGCTGCAAGACAATGGACCTTTTTGCAATTATGCCAAGTACGTGCTGTGCCTAACTTCCCTCCCAGCTGCGCCCCCAAGTTGGGTTGCCATTACTGCAGAGTAAGCAATGCATCACGGCAGACAGCTGCTCTACAAACAGCTGCTATAAAGAGAATGGCTTTTGCTTCCGTTTTCCCATGGAATGATACCACAAACATCTATGGGAGTGGACTACTGCATTGTGCAGCAATTAGCTGTATAATTCATCATGGAAATTGCAGCAGCCCATTCTTCGAAGTCGGATAAAACCACTTGGTGCTTATAGTTAATTCACAAAGTTTTGTTGTCACGTGGAGGTTTGTAGCTTCAGTGATTTTGAGCCAGCTATGCTTTCACGTGCTTGTGGCAATAGCACCAGGATCTGGCCAATCTGCCGCATGCCAATTTTCATCAGAGTAGCGGTCCAGATGTCCCATGGTAAAAGCTGGCATGCCCATTTTGTCACCATCATTTTGTGAAGACTACTGTGTGTGCACATGCACGCTTCGAACAGTAACAACAAGACCCACTTTCAATAAAGCATCCCAGATAAACCAAGTACAATGTTATCACAAGAGAGTGCTGTTGTCACTGTCGCAAGTGCCAAAGCCAAAATAAGCAGCTTGCCTAACCAATTTAGTTCCAGTGACTATAACAAAAGGTCCATACACAGTGCAGACCTTCCATGCAATGTCCTTATGTCTCCCATATGTTGAATCGTATGCGTGAAAACGTTGTGGTACCTACACTGGACACTTACAGGCAGGCTATACGAAGGAGTCTTCAAGCGCCACAACTTTCTCGACAACAATCGAACTTAAGATGACAGGCATGTAAACAAGTGTTTACAATGTGGCAATGTTAGTACTATTAATACTTAATGTGCAAGAGGCAAATACTTACGTAGGCGTGTGGCAATCTGTAGTCTTCTGTGCTCAGCCAGCAACATGGGGAGGAGAGAGAGAGAAGGTATACAAGTTAGACATGAGCTATTAGGCCTTCTGTCAAGATCATTTCAAAAGCAAACTGCCTCGATGGACTATGTTAAATGTGAGACTAGTCCCCACACCACTGCAAATGAAATCTGCCAGATCAGTGACCTCATGTTTGTGCGAGTAGCCAGACACTTAAACCTTCCCAAGACCCAACACGAAACTTGCAACCAGTGAATCATTGAGCTGGTTCTTGTTTAGCCTAATGCGTTATAACAGACTTGAGAATGACTGCACTACATTTCGATGGAAGCAGCAACACTGCATGTGGCCATGCCATATGTAACCAAAGCATCCAGAGCATTTGCTGCAACAAATAAACATGAATGTGCTGGTCAATAGTTAATCGTAAGGAGAGTGCTGGCCATCTTTATTCCCATTTCATGTTACCAATTGTTGTGCCACACTGCGTGCCTATCATCAAGGAAACAGACGCTCCCCCCCCCCCCCCAAGGGTCCATTTCTCATCTTCGACCCCAAGTCGCACTACTAATGCACTGTGGTTTAATGCAATCTACATCTTCTATTCCACAGCAACAATCACACCTATCCCAAGAATATACGAGTAAGGTATACTGAGTCGGCATGAATTTAAGTTGAAAATGCAGTACAATTTAGATGAACATGAAGGAAGGGACATGAGCAGTGTTTGTGTGAGCAAGCGCTAATGTCAACGGTTCCATTGTTCCGTCTCAATCTGCAAGCTGCATTGAAGGTTTCAACAAGACCACAAAAATGCACTGTAATACCATTTCTTCTTACTCATGCAGTCAGAGGCAGTATACAAATTGAAAGAAAAAGTGCTTGCTAAGCCTTGCATAAGCCATCACCAGCACCACAACAAAAAAGATGCCTACGTACCACAAAAATCCTAATCAATTGCTTGACTCTTGGCTTGCACTAACCTCGTGGCAACATATACAAATGAAATTTATTACCCTTAGCCAAAAGCACAATTTAAGGACTTCTTAGGCACTCCATAAAACCAAACGGGGCTTCCAAGGCCTTAAATATGGCACTTGCACTATCACGGTTTGCCCTTACACTATCAAGGGGTTTAACTACCACTAAACATGCAGTTGAGTTCATATGCTTCCTAAATGATCATTTTTTTGCTTCATAAAACCAATCAGGTGACTTCAAGTAAATTTTGTCACATCTGGATCAGCTTCAACATTGACGCTTTACAACTAGTTCGGCAATTCTAAACCTATTGTAGCTGTCTGGTACCCTCCAATATAGCTACACTACAGTACTGTGTGCCAACAAAGACTGTACTGAAGAATCGGAGTACTTACCTCGAGAAACCTGCACTTGACTCTGTGTTCTGTGTTGTATACTGATTAAAGCAGTAGTCAAGGACAGCGTACAAAACATCGCAACACGAACACAGCAAGCACTGTCATGAGCACAATTATTGGCAGATCCAATTGGCAGCAACTTCTACTATGCAATTTTGACCCCACGGCAACTGTCACGCAAAATTCCAGCTGAGAAACCGACCAAGGCAGGGTTGAGCGTGATTAGAAATTGATGAAATGTTATAGGAAGAGATTTTGGAGAAAAGTAGAATGCGTCATGCAGATTTCCTTACGCACACAGTCGGCCATTTCTGGAAACGAAAAATACATATTCCCCTTTTAAAATGATGGTTACTGTGGAATTCACTGGGCAGCATCAAGACCAACTACAAAAAAATATTGGGCCCCATAAATAGCCTAGCTTCAAATAGTGCAAGTACATAGTAGCCTGAATGCAAAATTTACACTCTGAATTTAATTAGATATTTCACAAAACGCTCTCAAAATCGGACCTTGCCATCAAAGTTGGAAGAATAAAAGGCTGCACTGGAGTAAGAACACTACAAGCTATCCCGGCATCTGACAACTGCTACTGATTAGGAGGCACCCGCAATGTACCAATTGCATGCATCATCAACTGAAGTGCCATTTAAAGGGTGTTAAACTGAAAATTATACAATAAACTTTGCCACCATTGTTCCAAGAGTGCATATACACTTATAATCAATTTACCGAAGTAAAACTTCTTTGGAGGTCTCTGCGTTTGAGGTTGCTTAAATAGAGTGCGAGTTTTCGGCATGGCTAACTACACCCTATACCTAAAATCTTGCTATTCGTTTGAAACTAGGCTGGGAAACAATATGGCAGTTAAAAAGTGTGGTGTACATCAAAAGTACATCAACAAAAGTTCTTTAAAGAAATTCTCGGCCGCTGCTAACTTATTTGCATTCCAAGTCGCCAAGTTGTAGCAGGACCTGTTTCTCTTTTAAGATGGTGTTACAGCATGAACTGTACAATGAAGTTTGGTGCCTTTTCGCAGCTGCGCAATGTAAATCTACCTTCCATGTTTTGCACTCCTCTGTACTGACCCAAGTCGCTATCTTAGGCCGGAAGCAGCTGAAGCACATGGCTCAAGCCCAAAAACAGCAGCACCAATTCAAAAGAATGTGACTAGGCAGCTCCATGCATTCAAATATTTTCACTGCCCAACAACCTTACACAACAATCTTGTCACATGGAAAACTAAGGTTAGGGAATTACACGCACACTTGAGTAAATGTGCTGCATTATGATATTTAAGGCGCAATATTTAAGGCAAACTCATCCTGGACATTCTAGTCAGCTAATCATTTAAGAGCAGCTCGCTGCATTTTGTCACTAAAAGGCTTTATGCTGTTATGCAACAAGGAGCAAACCGGACATGTACAAGCTGTCGTTTCAGTTCCCAGCATGTCTACCAATATTTAACGGGTGTGATCAGCCAAAATAAACATCAGCAGTGGCTAATGATGAACGTTACTGGTGAAGCTTTGAAGCCAACAGGGCACAAAAATTAAAAACTCAAATGAAAGTGATAGGTCATACGTGTTTTATGGTTGGACTTGCTCTGCTACCCAAATTGACGCACGAGACAAGATGAAACATGAACTCTACGCTATTGCTAAAAATAAAAAACAGGAAATGTTCCCCTTTTCCATTAGTGCAAATGCTAGTCTGCAAAAGGATGCCCTGGGAGGAAACGAAATAGAAAATGAGAAGCAAAACCGGGGAGGGTGGGAGGGGGAAAGGGCGAATAGCTAGAAAACGAGCGATTTCCGTTGCCCTCCTCGTTTACGTACGCAAACTAGCCAGCGTGGCAGCAGATGTTGCACATCGTCGTGTCAACGTGACGTCACCGACGCAGCGAAATTCCGAGACATAACGGCCGGCCCTCGTAGGCACCTTTGAACATTCCTAATCCTAAAGGCTCTCTCGTGATATACAAATGCAAGGGGGAGGGGGGGGTGTAAAAGGCCTGCAAGCTGCCACTCGCCTCTGCGTTTCCTCCTCACCCTGGAACGAGGCACACGTAATCTTGGCCCACCACCACCCTTCCCACCCCCCACCGCCCGCACCACAGAAACGCAGGCCGCAACGGTTTCGTGTCTCGAAACCCTCAGGCATACTCGGGGTAGCCTGCCTCGGCACAAACGCGGGGGCCAGCGAAATAAACCAAACTGTAGGTAAAGGGGACGGGACTAAAGGAGGGAAAGGGCGGAAGTATCCAAATCCAGAGGATGCCTCCACCACGAGGAGCTGTCGGCCACGATGAAGAAGGCGCCGCCGCCGCCGCCGCTACTTTCGCCGACGTCGCCCTCGACGGGTACTGACACGAAGCCGCCGCCGGCGACGGGCGACGCCGTCGCCAGCCCCCGCCTCTTCCTAGCGTAGCGCATGGGCGCTGTCCGGTCGGGCCGCACGCAGTGGCGGCGACGGCATTGTACTGCTCGCCGCCAGCTCGCGGCTCTGAAGAACTGGCTCGCAGGACGTCACACACACACGCACGCCGATGGAATCGTTAGGGACGCACAATGCACACGCGCTCGCCTGCTTTCTACAGCAGCCGTGCATAAACCAACGCACGAATCGGCAGAGAGAGGGGACACGGGAGAGCAATCGCAATCTGCGCCAAACGGCGCGAGCGGCGGCGGCAGCAGCAGCAGCAGCAGGAGCGACGATCGTGACGTAGAGCAGAGAGCGATGACGTCAGGCGACGACGACGCTCCTGCTTCGACCGACGCTGCTCGCCCTGCCGTGAGGGGGAGGGAAAGAAAAAAAAAAAACAGCAGTTGTGAGAGCCCGCGCGGGCGGGAGGACCAGCGAGTTTCGGCGGCCTTCGAGGAATGCCATCTTTACACATCGCGTTCACCTTCCATCCTCCCCCCCACATCACCCACGCGGCACCCTCTCCGGCCGCAGTAGCCAATGCCGCGTCCGATGCTTTTTTTTTTTTTTCGTGAGGGAGAGTGGGGAGGGGTGTCTTGGTCGCCGGCTAGCGAGTGACCCGTTTCACGGGACGAAAGGGAGAGGACGAAAACCTTAGTGACGACGTCAGGGACCGCTGCGCCGCGTAGCGGCAAGACAGTGCCGCGGTTTTCTGCGTTGTTTTTTTTTTTTTTTTTGGGGGGGGGGTGTGACGAGCAATTTCGTTGCCGAATCAACCACCGTGGCAAATGAGTAGCAGAAAAAAAAAAGCTCCCCCCCCCGGGAGGGGGGAATAACACTTCGCGTTCGAAAACGGCGTGCCAAAAATCGCGGTCAGCGCATTTCCGACAGATGCGTTTACGCTCGGCCTTCCTCGGCACTGCTGACGTCGGAAGAATTTATTAAACCACTGCGGGCAACGCCACCGTGCTCGAACAACAATAATTGCTCCAAACACGGTCGACGCGCGGGTGGTCGCGTGTGGGAAAAAGAAAAAAAACGGCCGTGGTCAATGACAGCCGAGAACTTCCTCCATGCAGCAATAACCGGCAACAGATACAAATTGAAAACAATGCCCCCCCCCCCCCAACCTTTACCGCTTCCCACCATTCTGATATTTTCGACGAGGAAAAAACAGACGAGACTGCGCGGTTGGCCAGGGTGCGGGTGGTCGCGCAATTTAAGGAAGATTAAACGAATTTACAATGACTACCCCTCGCCACTGTCATACATGCGTCTTTTTAGCTTATTAGCGCAGGAACTTCAAATAGCTATGTGTCGCCACTTAAGCCCAATAATAAGTACCCAAGCGCAAGGAGACGCTAAGGAATTGTAGTGCGCCATGTACACATATAACAGCACCGTTACGAATAGGCTACCCCAAGCTGAGCATGCGCGGATAACGTTATTTGGCGTAACGCTGTAAAGACAGTGGTAGAACCGCAATTCTGCGCTGAAGTACGGTTATAAACATACGCTATCGGAATTCGAAATAGGTCAATCACACGAGTGAAAGGCTTCACAAGTTCCGAAAAACACCACAGCCAAAAGCGGATCGCGACAAGCCCACCCTCTCACTTCCCCCGCACAAGATCCGCCCCATGACGTCACAAATCATCTGACAGCATCTTCGGGGCCAATAAATGAAAACTAACAGCTATAGGCGACGACCATTTACACAACAGACTGACTAATAAGAATGCCAAGTTTTGTTCTAGACACGCTTTGATAATGATCGAAGTCTCGAGACAACCGGACGAAAAGGTGTCAACAACGAAAACGAGCAAGGAGAGGCGTAAGAAAGCTTTAAAAAAAAGAATGGATGCCGTAGATGAACATAACGTATAAACCCCATGCAAGCGATCTTGCACGTGACAGCGACAAGCGACGCGATGGAGATGGCTGTCGCGTTCGCTCGTCGCCTACAAGTCGTACCCCATGCGAGCGACGACTTCGCGCGACGTCTACCCGGTGTTGCCGGTATGAGGGCGGCAATATAGGCGCCGAAACTAGCGTGACGCGTGCTTTATCAACTTCATGTGTTTTACTGTAAAAAGCTGCTTAAAATATTTCTGAAGGTCTTCCAGTAGGTTCCTTGCACGTATAAAAATTCAATCGTCAAACGGAAGTATACTTGTTACGTACATACAGTTCCGGCTTCGCGCTATTCACTAGTCGCTCATAGCACTTCCGGGCAAATTCGAGATTTGCAGAAACAAGCTATTGCGCGACAAGATCGAGCGATCGTGTTCACACGACGGCCCGGTCCGTCGCTCCTCGCTGTCGCGCACAAAATCGCGCTCATGGGGTTTAGCCTTAAAGAATTCAGCTAAGACAAAGACCGACCGCTCGGGAAGCACATTTCAATCATAATGTTGCACGAAGTGTTTTGCCTCGGCCCGGACAACTGACTGCAAGAAGAGCCGAGCAGAACCGGCCAATGCGGACGACGCGAGAAATAGCCCGGTAACCACCGACGAAGATTGCCAATGTAGGCGAAGTAGCCCGAACGAGCGGAACGTTTTCTCTGCCGAGCGCTCCACTACCGCATCTAAACCTTCAGGCACATTAGAGCTCACGCGAAATAGCAGGCGCGCATTACAGAGCTATAAAGTTGGCGTCCGGCGACGAGCACGCAAGTCGGCAAGGCGAGCGCCTTTATCGGAAGCCCGACCACGAAAACGTGCGGAAGAGGCAAAGAATGGTCGTTCCGTTTAAAAATCCCGGCCACCGAGCTGTACCGGAGGCTCGCCATTCATTCGGGAAAACTCAAAATTCCGCCGTATAAGCTTCGTTAACGTGAACTCGACGCACCCGCCGTGGTTGCTCAGTGGCTAATGGTGCTGGGCTGCTGAGCACGAGGTCGCGGGATCGAATCCCGGCCACGGCGGCCGCATTTCGATAGGGGGCGAAAACACCCGAGGTGCACGTTAAAGAACCCCCAGGTGGTCGAAAATTCCGAAGTCTTCCGCTACGGCGTGCCTCACAACCAGAAAGTGACAACTTGGCACGTAAGAACCCCGTAATTTTAACCTGAACTCGACGCGGTCGAATTGACCCAAGCGCTCCCTGACCACGTTTACGAGCGTCTCGCCAAGCGAATCGACCAAACTCGACGGTGGCTCGGCCCTACGAGCCGGCGTTTTACTCGACGAAAGACCTTCAGCCCGACAAAGCCGACTCGACCCACCTTTGTTAGGTTGACGCCGTTCTATCAAATGACGCCGTTCTATCGATCTTATTAATGTCTAGTTAACATTGTTTCTTTATCGGTAAAGATGGACTACACTTTGATCTTCATTTTTCTGCTCTATAAATGAACGGATTACCGCGAAATTGAAGTTAAGAGAAATAGTTTTGAAAAACACTTTACCAGTCTCAACTCGGGGTCCCACCCCTCAGGGGCTTTGTGAACATTCTCCACGCGGACACTGATCCACTCTGCCCAGATCGCGGCACTGAATTTCGCTCATTAAGTCGCATGCCCTGGCAGTGCCCTGTGTTACGGGACTTTAACCGAGAAGAAGACTGGACGAAGGCCGCCACAGACCCGAAACGAGACGTCCACAGCTCCTGGCTGTCCAGAGGGCCCGTGAACGAGCGCAGAGGCATTGCCTGTCTGTTCCGACATCTGACTAGCCAACGGCTGGGTAGGGACCTACCTAGCAAGGCCCCCTGCCTCGCTCCTCAGGACCCCAATAAAGTCGTTTACTACTACTACTACTACTTCTACTACTACTACTACCGGTATCAACTGATCCTATTTTTACTCAGCGTCCCTTAGAAACGCCACGCGCGAGTCACCGGAACACGCGCCGAAAGTGAAACTCCTTCCTCCCAATCAGAGGGAGGAACGAAAAAAAAAGCACGCACTGCTGTCGTTCAAAAAAGAGGGCAGGTGGTACGTACCGCTCTCTCTCTCTCTCCAACAAACTCTCTCGGCGTCCGGAGGAAGCTTTCCCGGCGGCAAGGCAAGCAACTACGCAGCGTCCGAAAAAATGTAAACAAGCTGCTGCTGCCGCCGCCGCCGCGCAGCAAAACACCAGGGCGTTGTCGTCAGCAACGGGTTAAACGACCGGGCCGGCACTGCTTGCGCGCCAACGAGCGCGCGAAGCGATGTGTCAATCGGTCTCACTGCCGCTGTCAACACACGACCGAGGCGCACTTCGCCACCCGACGCCGTCCTCCTCTCTCTCGAAACTAGTTTGTGCTCCGCGCCATCTTGCAAGAAAGGACCATCTCAAAAGTAGTTCCCCGCAGCACACCACCCTGGAGCGTACAGGAGGTTGTGATGCATATGTATTGTGCCCGCAACAAACAACGGTTCCTATTACTTTGCAGGGAGGCCTAGTGGGGTATAGTTGGCGGTTAATCGTAAATCAACGGCACAATGGTCGACGTAAACAGGACGCCGACGGTCGCCGAGATGCTTGCCCCGATTGCTGCTTGAACAGAAAGCACGTCTTCACATCTTGCGTCGCATTCCGGTTTACAACGACAGTGGCTTCGTGTTAACGTACATTCATTCTGTATAGAAGAGCTCCTTGCTTAAATAAAATTTCCAGTTGCTAGTAGCGCTTTTCCATCATGAAGAAACAAGTTCGGCGCATATAATAGATGGCTTTTAAGGTTAGTAGGGAGCTTTAGGTTAGGGGACGCAAGCCGCTTGTGCACGCAACTAAAGGCCACTGTACTGCGCATGCGCAGACTCCTACGCCTTCGTCTGCGCAGATCCGTCGCTCCTAGTTTTTGCGTACGCAAGCAGATTGCGTCCCAATGTACGTTGAGAGGCTTGCGTTCCCCAATCCAGAACTCTACTACGACAGCTATCTCTGAAGTGTCTAATTGCACAGTCTTAGATCAGGGTGTCCAAGCGATGGGTAGACAGCGCCCGTCTGCGTCCCGTTCACTTACTGAAACACGCTATGACACGCACTGCTGTGATGCGACAATAAATCATTTAACGGGCGTCGGGAGAAGCAGACGACAGTGCGCGACCGATACGCAAAATCTCGACGCCAATGGCCCTCCCCATCTCCCGACCTCTCTACAGTGCTGCGGTTAACTACTACGAGGTGGAGCGCGGTGCGACGAGAAAGTACCGGTCACGTGCTCCGCCAATCCAGCAAAACGAAGGAAAAGTTTCCAGGAGACGGGCGGCCTGCCGAGTCTCAACTACCCGCCGAACGCTGGGCGCCGCTAATCCCTCCCGTCGCCCCCTTCACCGAAAAAAACCTGTGCAGGGTCGGAGACGAAGGCACTTAGCGGCGGACAATGGGCAAGCCCTTTCTGCTTCTCGCGATTCTTCCCGAACTGCCCGGGGAGAACACAGCGAAGTGCGCAGTTGCCGGCGCAGCGAGAGGAAGAATTCATAGAAAAAGAGAGAGAACAGGAAAGGGCGGCGTGAGGGAAAGCAGCGGGGCTTCCTCGAAATACGCCCCTAAAAGGCGCTGTTGCTACTGCCACTCAAATGCGTTGACCGGAGCTAGTGCGTTGGCTTCGGCACCGCAAAATAACGCGAAGACGAAGGGCCAGCCAGTCCGAAGGCGACAACACGGCTCCTCCTCGAGATTGGACCGCGCTCCGCCAGCCTAGGGAACAATCGATGCTGGAACGTCGCAGAAGTCACGTATGCCCTCCCCCCCTCTCTCTCTCTCTATCCGGCTCTTCCCACACAACCGCACCAAACGGGATAGAAGGTTCGCTCGAGGTGCGATTTCTATTAACTCTGCCAGGAAGGCCCTAGCAGCATTTAAGGCTGGTAATGCACGGTACGGATCGGATAGCACGTTGCTCCCACCGAGTATTTGATTTAATAGCATTTATTACGATGAAGACCTAACACTCGGTCGCGGGTTCCGAAACTGCCCAATGGTGGGGGGGGGGGGGGGAGGAGGGCTAACGAGGGACGTCGTGAATGTTAGCTCCGGATGAATTTCTCGCCACTAGGTCTTTCACGAGCACACAAAGCACGGTACACGAACATTATCGCGTTTCGACCTCAGCCCACTCACCGAAACGATCGGGATTCGAACTCGCGACCATAGTCACAACGCCATGATCACTGAGCCGCGAGGGCGAGCCACAATGTATTCCAACAAAGGCAAATAGTCAACGCCGGTAACGGCTGAAGTCGCTCCCCCATTGCGCCCACTTTAATTATTTAAAAAGTTGAGTTTTAGTAGCAGCGCGCGCCAAAAATCCTGCAGAGACCAGCACGAGCGGCGCTTCAAGGTACGAACCAGTCGCGTACACCTACTAGCGAAGAGGTAGTGACAAAATTTTCACGCCCTCGAAGTCGGGGCGAATGGTCGTCCTTCGTATGAATCGGGGAACGACCGCGCACCGGGGGGGGGGGAGGGGGGGGGGCACAGTTCGTTGACACGTGCGCAGCCCTCCTCCTCCCACGAAAAAAAAAGCCTCCGTGCAGAGGCGCTGAGTACGCAGCAGCAGTAGCAGACGACGCGCAGACGACCGCCGCTGACTGCGCAACGCGGGGCAGCGCCCCGATGCAGGGGACGACGCAGGATACAAAACGCAGCAAACACCCCCGAGTGTCCGCAACTACGGCCCAAGAGTTGCAGCGTTCACGGGAGGAGACGCGAGGTGAAAAAAAAAAATAATAATAACGACGCCATCCACCTAACTGAAGCGGAGCACCTAGAGAAGTCTCTTGTCTCCTCAAAAAAAAAAAAAAAAAAGTTCGCCGGTAGTCTTCGCAAACGGAAAGCTTACGCAGTGTAGCGAAAATGAGGGAGCTACCGCAGTTAAGTAAACGCCACGCAATAGTCGATGCTCACGCCAGCCCGACCCAAAACAATAGAAATACGCTTCCCACGTCAAGCTTCTGGAGCGATTTTGCATCGGCTCTTTGTCGTCAACCGGAGAGACCTCGCTCACCCAAGTAGAAAGACCAGGCAGACCCCGCAAGCTTTCGAAACGAGGCTCGCGATTACAAAGCAAGGTATGGGGGAGAGTTGGGATGAGGGGCGAAGCAAACGGCGCCTTCGCGAGCGACGTAGCCCGAAAAGTGGTTCTTTATGAAGAAGGGAAAGAAAGGGTGGCACTCAGGGAGCCCGACTCGGCGCGCCAAGGCCCGACGAAGAGAGCAACATGCTTCGCAAGCGGCGGCAGCCGCCCGCGTCGGATCAGTCGCGAGACAGGCACGTGCGGTGCACGTGGCGAAAGCGGCAGAGAGTAGCGGGGAGGGCCGACGAGCCTCGCCCGTCACGGGACCGCGTCGATTGGGCGAAGCTAACGCGCCTGGTAACGCAGTCATCACTTGGCAACTCTCCACGGTGTTGAAAGTGAGGCCCCCCTAGTAGAAGGCCGACACTTGGGCGCTAATTCGAAAGACGCGGCTCTCGACAGCGACTTAAAAAAAATGGGGCGGTTGAATTGCTTCTCTTCCGAAAAAAAAAAAGTAAAACACTGCCGCTAATGCACAAAGTGAACACCACTGTCGAGCAGGTGCTTAAATAAAGGTACCACATTAAAAGGCCCGTACCAATAATTTAAGATTTGTCTAGCTTTTTGCAGATGCTTCCGAGAAGTCAACAAAAAAAATTTGAGGTGCCAGTTTAACAACCCTACGTGGTCCCCGGCCGTCGACAGCAGCGGGGTAAGCCAAAAACTTCGCTACCCCGGCCCCACCCCCTCACAGGATGTTCCCGGCGAGTCGCGTCTCCGGAAAGAAGCCATCCCACACAAGACGACCGGAAAAAAAGCGCACACCACGATTGTTTAATATTGGTGGTGGTGGTGGGGGGGGGGGGGCTCACTCTACCACCCCGGGAAATTCGAGGGGCGTACGCGAATGCCAACACGCACACTGGGTGAACAGGAGAAGGAGATTGAGAGAGAGAGAGAGAGAGAAGGAGATTTGAACAGGGCACGGCAACGTGCAGCGAAGATCGGCGAGAGGAGGGAAAGCACAGCACTACCGCGACGCGCCCGCGTGGTTTTGTGCGCGCGTTCGGAAACCGCGTTCGGAGGCCGCAGCGACGAACGCCTTCAGGCGCTGGGCAAGAGGCGCGAGCGACACGGCCACCACCGCCACCAGAAAAAGTACGCAGTCCGCGCGCGCGCTTCAAAGGTCAACGCATTCCACCGACGGCCTTTCCCTCTCGCTCACTCTTCCCTTCGTTGCTTTGTCCGCGTACTGCGCAGAAGAGCGCGCATGCGTGCGTCGCAGAGACGCCGCACTCAAAAGGCGACGCGAAACGCGCGTTTGAAAGTTAACAGTAAATTCGCGCTCGCACGCGTGCATATGCGCCAAGTGACTTCGGTGGATTACGACGCAAGCATGGGAGACACGATGGAACACGTTGACGTCGTGTGTTCACCTAGTGGACACGTCTATTTCGTCCGCCGCCGGGGGAGGGGGCATTCTGTAAGAGTCCACCTAGTGGACTTTCCATTTCAACCGCCGCTGATTGGCCGGGGCCACTCGTCTCCTCCTCGCTTGCACATCTCCATCCAATCAGCAAAGGCCGAAATGGACAGTCCACTAGGTGGACTCTTACAGAATACCCCTCCTGCTGAAGTGCTCATTGGCTGGGCCCGTGTGCTGTGCATTGGGTGCACGTTACAGAATCTCAGGGTAGTCGAAAATTTTGTCACTACCTCTCAGTCCTCCCCTACGGCGTGCCTCATAATCAGATCGTGGTACTCGCACGTAAAACCCCAGAATCATTCACCAATCGATCAGACGACACTAAGGAAGCGGTCGCATGCCGAATCAACACTTCTGTGACCGCCGCGGTAGGTAGCTCGACGGCTGTGGAATTTGCTCGAGGTCGTGGGTTCAATCCCGACCATGGCACCCGACGGCAGCGAAACACGTGAGCGCTAGTGCACTAAAGATTTAGGCGGACGTTAATGAACACCAGGGAGTCAAAGTTAATCCGGACTCCGCCACTATGACGTGCCTCGTAATCCGATCGCGGTTTTGGCACGATAATTTCGATCTAGTTGGGGTACAATCAACGTTAAAATTTAGTTCAGTTAAAGCTTGACACTTCTACCACGACGCGATGTGCCATGAGAGTGAATGACAATGCTCAACCATCTCAGAGATTATGAACAATGGCGCACAACAACGCCTCAAGCAAACACGTCTCCCTGTGTGTTTGTTCCCTGTACCACGCAGACGAAAAGCAGTCGTGCGCCCAAGGCAACGTTTAACATCGACTCACCATTCTCGTATTGATATTAGTCATCGCCGCTCATTATGGTCAATCAAAGCAACATCATAGAAAGCTTCGCTTACATCGATTCCCACGGTGCGTAGGATCCGCATATTACTTTTTCCCCGCCTGCCATGCAGAGTAACGAAAACGTGCTACGGGCGTTACCCCCAACGAACGGACGTCAAAGCAACTAAATTCCGCGGCGAACGCAGGCTCTCTAGAATGCGTGGGCAAGTTTTAAAACGTAGGCGTGTGCCGAAATGTCGCAAAGCTTCCTCTATAAGGTCTGCCTCTCTAATGCACCATGTTCGCTACGCCCTGGGTACGAGTAAGTTCAAATAGTCGCGTGAACGTCTTCGTGTCTACTGCTACTACTGGCAGTTGCAGACAGGGGGATAATCTACCTAAAATCGCGGAGTCCTTACCCGGCGGCTAATGGCCTTCCGCAACTTGAGATCGAGGTCGCAGGTGCGATCCTCACCGCGGTGGCCGCATTATTTTATGGCGGCGAAATACAAAAAAAAAAATCGTGTACTAGGATTTAAGCAGACGTTAAAGAATCCCGGAGTTAAAAAAGAAACCGAAGAATCGATCCGAAGCACCCCCCCCCCCCCCCCCACGGCGTGCCGCAATCACATAGTGGTTTTGGCACATGAAGCCCGAGAATTTAACTTAATTTTTTAATGCGCAGTTTAAGTGCAACGAACGAGTTTACCAGACAACGCAAAGGCGCGGCAACAAAACTTGAGGATTGCTTCATTATTTATTTTATTTTCTCGACGACTCGGCCTCTTCCAAGCTACGATGCTTGCCAGCACAGGCTGCGGCTAAAAGCGCCCCTACGAGAACGCGACAGAACGTGTCGGCAGCGTAAAATGTCCGCCGCTTGACTTTGCCTCGAAGGCAAAGAAAAGAGTCGGCTTACGTTTCCAGCCGGTCTACTTTAGTGGGTCGGCAAAGGCGGAAGTAGCCGCAATACGGCCACTAGCTTTTTTTTTTTTTAACCAAACCGAGTGCCCGCACGGAAATGCGCGAAGTCCCTGCACTACGGAAATATATAAAAAAAAAAGAGGATCTTTTTGTTTTTAAATAACGCCCCAAGGATTCACTAAGTTCGCGATGCTCCACAGAACCGGCTGCCCGCCATCACATGTGTTGAATAAAACTGACTAATAAAAAAACGCCCGCAAAAAGAAAGAAGTGAATGCACGTATGGGGCGCGCATTCAACAGGTGGGAGGTCACATTGCCTTATTTAAAACGACCGTTGTTTGTGGCGCACTTGAGGTCCGCCAGATGCGCAGCGCCGTGAACAAGTTTGAACAGCAACAGGAAAAAAGAAAATAACCACAGCATTCACACAGAATTACACGTCAGCACAATGCCCGAGAAAAGCGGGAGACGTGTGCAAGGCAACCAGGTATAATAATTATACCCTTACAAGGGCTTACCTAACGACAGCCGATTTATGCAAACTAGCGCTAGTTTCCCGCGAATTACAGAGCCAGTCGAGCAGCTTTCCGCAAGAAAACGCGCACGCGCACTTCTTGGAAGCGGTTATCGACCAGGGAAATCGGAACTATAGCTCCACCGCAACAATGTGTCCAGACGGCAATCAAATAAATAATACATTACGTTCGAAGCGCGGAAACTACGCGACGCGAAGCCCGAATAACTTTGACTACCTGTTTCTTTATCGTTCACCCCAAAACTGCACGTTTTTTTTTATTATTATCATTACTATTATCTCATTCCACCCATCTGGCGGCCACACGTCCACCGAAGGCGGTAACGACTCGACCAGGAATCGGGCGTCGATTTCAGGCGTGACGCAAGCGCGTTCGCCTGCTGCAAGGAACGAGGAAAACTTGGGCCGTTTTCCCCCCCATCCGACGACTGTCATCGCGCCAATGGCGAGAGAGAAAAGAACTGGTGGAGCCAAGCGTTTCCCACGACCAGGCTTCAATTAGACCTGCGAGCAGAACGAGTTTTGCTGGCAGCAAAGCGCGGTTAATGCAGTCGGCGTTGTAAGAAAGCTCCGGTACAACATAATAACGGCTGCACCCGCGCAAAAGCGGCACCCAGAACTTTGAAGAAAAAAAGAAATCCCCCAGAAGTATACTTAAAAAAAGTACCCGTTGCATAAGTCGCACCCTTGATTTTCTTTTAGAAGGTTGGAAGTGTTATCTGTTGTGTGGCGCGAGACCTCCGGTATTTTTTTTTATTTATTCATTTATATTTTTAATTCGGTGGCAAAACAACGCAGCCGTGTCGAGTTTTGTCCCGAGTTTACGGCGCCTACAGGTGAGCAAGAGTACAGCCTTCGAGAGGCTGCCGTCGCTGATCTGTGTGGCGTCACCATTTATTCCAGCCAGCAAGTGACGCGCTATGGGAATAGCCAATAATAGCCAGAGCCAGTACAAGCGGGCACTGTAGTTCAATAAAGGCAAGTACCACCGAAAACATTGAAGAATAAAAAAGAAATCGTCTACTCCGTGTAACCCCAATCTGAATATGAACCCCAAGTCTCGGGGGAAAAACCCGCGGCCATTACACAAGTATATACAATATCTTAATTTTGGATATGTGCCGCTTGAAGGATAATCTATCGTTCATTTTTCTCCTACGCGACAAAGGAAATGTCAGGATTCCAAGAGCAATCGCCACATTTAAGAAAAGCAGACGCCCAACCGCGAGATTAATGCAAATGTACAACACGCACCACAGTTCCAACAGAAACAGCCCCTCCCTCTCTAAGGCAAGTTTTTACGATTGGAGAAGGGCAATCGCACGAATGGAAAACATTACACCGGTTTTGCCGAAGCAAACGTTCCCACAAACAGGAAACCCCGAAGCAGAACCACCTGCTACAGGAAAAGAAAGCATCCGCATTTACCCATAATGACCATTCGATGCGAAGACCAAATCGAACAGGACCGTAGCCAATTCGATATTCGACGTGGAATAGTCGCGCACTCCTAAAACGCGCCCACCACCCCGCAGTTCGCGAGAACCCACTCGACGGCGGGTAAAATGCTGCGGCCTCCCTCGACGAGTTTCGGCGCCAACGATCTACTGCCCACACTCTTACATTTCAACTGAATTTTCGCTTCGATTGCCGGGTGCGTAGGTGGAATACGCAAGTACAAAAGGCAACACGTCGCAGACTGGCAGCGCTCTGCTATTTTCGGAATCCTGAAATTGGTTGCTGTCTCAGCGCAAACCCTGCCAATCCAGCCTCGGAGCCTGGATGATCTACGGAGAGGTCGGGCGCCATTTAACTATGAAAAAAAAAAAAAAAAAAAAAGAGTTCGCCGAAGTGACGTCAAAGGCGACGAGACCTTCTGCAGGACAAGCAACTGCCCGATTTTTGAAAAATCGCCAATTTCTAAAGGTGTCAACGCGAAGAATTAAATGGACACTAAGGCGAAACAATAAATCAGTTTATACTCATAAATCATTGTTTGAGAACTCTGCAGGCAGTCATTACAACTTGACAGTTGTAAGTATCCGTGACCCCCTCCCCCCCTTCCCCAGACACAAAAGCATCGCAACACTGCAGCGCTTGCCCTCCTACTAACACGGTACAGCCAAGAGGCGAGAGATTGGGAGAGGGTGTATAGGCAGGGAGAGGACACAGAATGGGTACAACCGCCGTAGCCACGAAACGAGTGAATGACAGCCTTGCCACTCTTCGCCCGCAGTTCTCATACATGGGGGAAAGAGGGGAGTATAGGGAAAAGGTGACGTATAATAGGGCAAGGAAACGGTGCTACTACTGGACACGACAGCGGACAGCTGGATGACTTCAAAATCAAGGTTCCGTGCAGCACGTCCCCGCTATAACTGAAAGATAAAACACCGTGCAAATTTCTGAAGCGGACAACTGTTGCAGGGCGTGCAGAAGCATAGGCGCATTAAAGCACCGTAGCATCCAGGCGATGTCACGGAAGCGGTCGCACGCCAAATCAAAATAGTGCGCCCTCCGTGGTAGCTCTGCGGCAATGGCATTGCTCGAGGTCGCGGGTTCGATCCCCGACCGGAGCGATAAGAAATCAAGAACGCTCCTGTACTTGATTTGAATTCCAATGGCAGATCGCGAGCGCTGGGTCAGGTCACAAACGGAGCGCGTCGTTCCGACTGAAACTCTTCGAATCTGCGAATGGAATGCGTGCGCTCTCGCAGGAGCTAAGTACTTAGTGCAGGGAAATCATGCGAGAGGGCGCTAGACTAGAGGTGGATCGGGTGCTGTGCTGTGGATGAAGCTGTGCATAGTGATATGGGGCTGGACTAGTTTTGAAGTGAGGGAAGCTCGCAGTAAAATGAGTATGAAGAACGGCTGAGGAATATGGAAGAAAATAAATGGACTGGGAGAGTGTTCAGGTATCTGCACAGGAAAAACATTGACTCACAGTGGAGGAAAAGAACTAGGAAGCTTACCAGCAAGTATGCGGCCTGTTGGGTGCGCAACACAGCAACAAAGAAGGTCAAGTGGAAAGTCAGAGGGGCTGAAATAATCTCATGGGTGGCGGCAATGGCAGTTCGAAATAGGGGATAAGAAAATTTGGGTGTGGCAGTTCAGTTTTTTTTTTCTTTCTTTATTGTTTAACCTAGGTGGGAAATTAGGCAGTATATTAGCAAGAGCTTGGTGGCGCAACCCACCAAGGGGGACGCTCATAACATCCATCCATCGCGTAGGCCTCATCATCACCATCATCTGGATCATCATGGCATTCCGTGCGTTTTTCTTCCGCATAGGAAGAATCATCACTGGACTTGGGAACTTCTAGTGTCCGAGTCGGAGCTGTCACTATCCAGGAGCGTGAACAAAAACGTACGGCGCGACGTGGAGTCCATGTTTTCCACGACGTCCATAGCTGCCCGCGACCGGAAACAAGCGCCCGTGACAGGAAGCAGAGGCGGGTGAAGGAAACACACGTCACGCGAACTTCCGGTCAAATCTGCCGATTTCGGCGGAGCAAATATTTGTGCTCCGCGGAGCCACGCAGAATGGTGGCTGGTCCCAATCTGCCACGGGAACACACAACTGACGCTCTCATTCTGCCATTGGAATAGGATTGATCCATACAGAGCAGAACAACGATCTGGATCAACTATTAGCATTCAACATTAAGTTCAGGTGCTCGTTAAAGAACCCCAGGAGGGGGGGTAAACATGAATCCGCGGTCCGCCACTACGGCGTGCCTCATAATCCGATTGTGGTTATGGCACGCGCAGACCTACAATTAAAATAAGTTCGGCACTTCTGCCACGATCCGATGTGCCGTGCGAGACAGTTCTAACTTTCCCAGCAGCTCATGAACCAATGGCGCAAAAACAACGCCTCAAGCAAACACGTCTCGTTGTGTGCTCTGTGTACAACGCAAACAGCAGCGGTGCACGCAAAGTAACGTGTACCATCAACTCACCACTCTCGCATTGTACTAAACGCTGGAGAAATCAAACATCAGCCGTCGAGAGCACCGCTTATCATCGTTAATCAAACAAAACAGCACAGATGGCTTCGGTTACGTCGATTCGCACAGTGCGCGGGATCCGCATAATTTGTTTCTCAGCTCACCGTAGAGCGAGGCGTCTGGCAGTCATTTTGTAGTACCAACGTTCTGACTGCTAAAAGAATTAGACAGACCCAATAAGCGCCCATATGTGCACTTGTTACAGTTATTACGTGTGCGGCAACTGCGATGGCGCCGCACGGAGGACTAAAAGCGCAACCGCGCGATACCTATCGCCTAGTGCAGTCATCCAGCGAGAACAATGACGCGACACAATCAGCGCTCTGTTCCTTTATCTAGCCGGCTCGGCTTGTTTCTTCCTTTCTATGTTGCGCTGTACCAGTTTTAGAATGCAATACCAACTCGCCCAATCTTCAACGCTAGTGAAAAAAAAAAAGTTCTTAAGGTGCACAGGTTAAAAACGCGTCACAAGATGGCGCCACTGCAGCACACACACACACACACACACACACACACACACGTTATATCTTATATCTCCACCGAAAAGTTTAAACTAACTCGGTCGACGGCCTGGCTTTCTGCTGTCTAGATTGCGGCGTCGCCTCGACGACTTTGCTACGACTAACAGCACGTGCCTGACACAGTCCGGAGAGTACGACGCAAAAATGGCGGCCCCCATCCTGCCTTTGTGTGAGAAGGCACGTGAGCACGGTTGGAAGGAAAATCCACGGCACGTCGCAGCAAACACCAAGTATAGGAAATATCACAACCAGCTGGGGGGGAGAGGGGCAAGAAGGACACGACAGTGATTTAAAAATTGAAGAAAAAAAAACGGCGAAGAAACAGCAGAATGTCGGACAGACGGTCCTTACTTTTCGACGTCGCGGCGGCTTGGGTTTCTACGGACGCAGCAGCCGATGACGACGGAGGTGCCGAGCTCCGACCCTGCCTGGTGTTCCGCTTCTTGCGCCCCATTTTGAGCTACCACCAGCTCACTCCCACCTTCACTCTTTCTCGAACGGCGCGTCGACGTTCGCGAAGCTGGCACTACAGAAGCGGCCGCACCTGACAACACGCAAACTTGCACGTGGTCCTCCTGCTAGCAGACCAGCCGACAGCGGGCGGATGCTCCAGTGGCTGGGCAGCGACTCGGCGTTTCTCGCAATAAGGCTCACCAGCCCTGTATCATCAATAGGTGGCGCTTTCTGGTCACTGCGGCGCTGTCCAATCAGCGAGGAGATGGCGTGACGGAGGCAGACACGTCATTCAGAGGGAAACTCTCTGCAGTGAAGCGTGACAAAAATGCATCGAATCATGCACAAAAGGAGAAAACCGTGGCCCGGCTGCCCACGTTCGTATCTCCGAACCGATGAACAAAAGCGCAAGGAGCGGGCGGGTGGGACAAGGCGATTCCAAGAGTTTATTTATGAAAGATATCCCCCATCCTTTGCTATCACCCCCCCCCCCCCGAACTCCGTCAGATAGGTTCATTCAAAATAACTCGACGAGTCATACAGAGAGAGCAGCTGTGGTTCGTGTTGAGAAAGGAAATGTCGCTATCTTCTGCAGCCCTTCAGGGAGCACGGCTCGGCGCCAGATACAGACCGGCCCGAAGCCGCCATCGCAGTTTGTCGAGATGACCCGATCCGACGCGCCCTTCCATACGACACGGTAGCGTTTACACGAACTCGACGACCGTCTTTCAGCTAAGACCTTGTCGGTGGGCTAGTAAGTAGGTTGCGATTCATCAACAAACGTGGAAATGCTAGATGCAAGTATGGCGTCACTGACGCTGCTCGAGACAAAATGTGTCTTGGTGTGTATGTTCAGAGGAAAATATTATGCATATCCTACGCACAGTGGGAATCGATGTAAGCGAAGCTTTCCGTGCTGGGTGCTTTGAGTGACGATACTTAGCGGCGATGTCGACGGCTAAAGAGTAATTTCTTTAACGTTTAGTCTAACACGAGAGTAGTTCGATGATGCCAAACGTTACCTCGCGTGCACCAGTCAGTTTGTCTGCGTAGTACACAGAGAGAGATGTTTGCTTGAGGCGTTGTTGTGAGCCATATTGCACCTCCTCTGAGAGGGTTGAGCATTGTCATTACCTCACATGGCGCATCGCATCGTGGCAAAACTATTTGAATTTGAAACTATTTCAAAACAAACAAATGGTCGCGAAGCACGCTTCAACTAAAGGAGTAATCTATAGATATTTATCAGTCTAGCATTTTTTTTTTGTATGTCTCCTTAATCGTTTCTCTTGTCTTCCTTAAAACCTCGGTACGAATTAATATAATGGATCCGCTCCTATCAATTTCTTCCCTTCGTTTTTTGGGTCGCAGCCACAGAGCGCTCTCCATCTACACTTTTAGGCAAAGTTACACCCTTTGGGGTGTATCTCTGCCACACAACAATAATCGTCATCTGCCTTGCTTGCGTTTCCTTTCTTGAAAACGCCGCGCCCGCTACTTTCCTGTCGGCAATGCTATGTCATGCTGATAACGCACATGCCGTTAGTTACTGGAAAGTACCGGGCTCGCCGCGTTAAAGAAAGGAAATGCGGACAATACAGATGACGATTATCGTTGTGTGGCAAAAGGGTCTAACTTTGCTTAAGAGCGTAGTAATCTTCTTTTATAGGAAGATCCGCGCATAGAAACACAAACAGCAGATGCGTCAAACGCGGAGCGCTGCGCATTTTTGAGTGGGGCCTCTCTCTCTAGTGGCTGAGACCAGATGTGAAGGAGGAGAAAGAGAAACAAAATGGGGGGTGGAGGTCCAAGGTTGAGGCCTCGCGACGCGCGGAACTCATGGTAGCGGCGACGGAAACAACAGAAGCCAGCAGCAGCAGCAGCAGCAGCAGCACGCGGCCACCGCGTTTCCGCGTGCCGCCCGCATTCGTGACCGTCATCCACTCGACCTACAACACTTTGTACAAAGCACATGCGCCGCAGACAGCCGACATCGCATATACATGCAGACTTTCGTGCGCACTTGATCCTTGAGAGCTTGCGAGGAGAACGGGGGGATGGGGGAGGAGAGGATCCATAATGCTGCAGCTGCGATATGTCCCGAGTTTCACGCGGAGGGGAGAAGTAAAAAAAAAAAAAAGCGATTCATCAACACAGGCGTGCGAGAGTCGCTGCACGTACAACGAACGCCCTCGAGTGCCTCCCTGCAGCCACCACGCACCAGCAGCTGCCGCGCGAGAAATCGCGCTTTCTCAAGGCTGTGACATTTGGGGCCAGTTGGGTATACGGATCCCTAGTCGCGAAAGTTAAAAGGCGGGCGCCCCCCGACGAAAGGAAGAAGAATCTGTGGTGTCAACAGATTCGCGGATTCACTGCGAGTCGCACTATGTCACCGCTAGCGCAAAGCATGCCGATAACAGTACTTAACGAGCTGCAGGAAAACTAAGGTAACAAGCTTGCTGTGTTTATACACACACACAAACACACACACACCTTGCCAAAGCAGCTCAAGTCAAGAAGGCAGCGAGATAATTCTAAAAAGAAAATTGTACAATATGATCATGCTTTAACTGAAGGATAGAGCGATAACGAAACGAGAGATCAGGGAGCGAAAAAAAAATAAACGGGTGCACAGCGCGCGTATACGTGTTTCACGGGCCAACGTTGGGCCCGACGCGGGGCTAGCTAGCGTAGTGAACTACACGTTACAGTAAGTTTTTTTCTCTTCTTTTTGTCGCAACCCCGTCTGGAAGCTTCTCTTATAAGGCGAATCGCGGAGCCCCGGTGCGCCGTTTCATCCAATCACCGCCGTCGCTCTATAAGGAACCCCCTGTGCGCGCCACCGGTGGGTGCGATCTGCCGAATTCGCCCCTTATTAACATTGCAAGCGATCACATATACACGTCGAGAAAGTTCGCGTCACGCGCGGTGGTTATCTCGCACCTCCGCCGGCGGACCCCCGCATCAAACACCGCGACGCAGCAGCAGCGAAGTATACGTCCCGGGGACAAGCGCAACGAACCGCAGGAGTGGATGACGCACCCCCCCCCCCCCACCCCCGTCCACGTGCCACCGCGCATCAATCAGCAGCGCCGTCACGAGGCGACGGCGCGCGCACTTTGCGGGCTTCGTTGTGAAACGGGCGAGGGCAGCGCCATACGCGCCACACAACGCGAAACGCCGCGCGGACGCTTCGGACGTTCACGTTGGGGAGAAAAGCAGACGAGAACCACATCATCATCATCAGCCTGGTTACTACCACTGCAGGGCAAAGGCCTCTCCCATACTTCTCCAACTACCCCGGTCATGTAGTACTAATTGTGGCCATGTTGTCCCTGCGAACTTCTTAATCTCATCCGCCCACCTAACTTTCTGCCGCCCTCTGCTACGCTTCCCTTCCCTTGGAACGAGAACCACAGTGTGACGAATTGTGAATCCTTCTGTGCCGCTTAACTGAAACGAGAATTGTGAACCCTTCTGTACCGCTTAATTGAAACGAGCAGGAAACCTGCGGTTCCGTCGGCAATTCTCGAGAGAATTAAAAAAAAAGGGGGGGGGGGACACGGAATGCCACCTAATGAGGTTTTAAATAAACGTATCTGGAGTGCCTGTTCCAGCAGATTCGTGTCAGTCGAAATGAGGCCACCCGCTTGCCCGTAGTTCACATCTGTATTACAGCAGCTGCTCCAGACGGAGTCCACTCGTAACTCGAGCGCTTTTTGTTCCGTTACTGTAAACGGCGGGATAATCACAGAAATAAAAGCTCCGTTTTATTTTATTTCGGTCTAAAAATATTAGCTTCGGCCGTGACGTGACGTCACCTTCCGCCAACGCGCCCAGACGTTCGGAAAAAAGCTTCATCCTAAAAAAAGAAACTAGCGACACGGAGCTGCGCGTCGAGCAGTAATCCGTACGAAAGAACCAGAAACTTGAATCCCACAGGAAGCGAGACGAAAGCGCCTCCTACGATCGTTTTTTTTCGATTTCTCTAGTAAGATTATCGGCTTCACTTTCACGGCATCGTCTCAGTACAGAACTCTTCTTTTTTTTCCCCCCAGACATCCTCGGTGCAAACATTCTTTTATCGGAGCCCAGGCAGCCGACTCGCACTCTACCCAAATCACTGCCGCGCTCCGTACAAATGGCGCCAAAGCTAGAACGCTGGCTGTACCGGATACCAGTGTTTCCCCAGTCGCTTCTCGCTTCCCGGGAGCCACGGCGGCAGCAGCAGCAGCAGACGGCTCGGCGTGGAATGCCGGACGCAAAATGGCGGACGCAATAAATCCGCGCAGCAATGCGGAGGCAATGTGTTCGCCCGAGGGCAGGGCACGCTTAAGTAATGCCTCACCGCATCACGGTGAAAAACGAGGCATTTTCGGTGGAGATAACTGTGCAGAGGCAACGATAATTGCAAAATCGGCAAGCGAGCTTTTCCGCACATCTCGTCTGACCTAACCAAGATGGCGGCAGGGTGGAATCGTGGACGTTAAGGGGTGGCGTAATCACTTCGGTTCACTCAAGCGTTCGAAACGTGCCCCTCGGCTTCAGCAAAGCTATATACTATAGCGGGGGTTCGGCCATCTTGGGAAATTGGGGTAAGCTATGCGCGTGGACAAATACTGCTCACAGAATTACGCACATCGCGCATTTCTCGTGGTATAGGTCGCGAGTTCAAATTTTGCCTAAATCTCCGCATACAGAAGACAAAAAAAAAACGTGCTTTGCATGTGGCAAGTCAAACTTTCGCGCATTGTGCTCTTTCACTGCTAGTTTCACCCGCACTTCTTGCTTGGTGTATAACGCCCAATCAGTACAGAATTTAGGTGGACAAGAGCAAAATGCTCATGAAAACTTCGCTTTGAACAAGTCTGGTGGACTGAACTTTCCCTCCACTAAGAAACTAGCAAATATTAACGAAACGCTCATTACAACTTGTGCACAGAACGAAGGTAAAACTCCAGTGCTGCAAGGACAGACTCCACACGTATGCTGTCTGAAAAATCGCATCAAAAATGGGGAATCTTGATAATAAAGCTTCAGGAGTAGCTGACAGCCGATTTTCTTTCACATCACCGAAAAAAAGAAAGTATTCGCAAGTGGATGAGAACTATCGGACCCAACTAAGCATGGAGCGTGGTAAAGACAAAAATGGTCCATTGTGGCAACAGGCCGATAGTCAATAAGGAAGCACCAGCTTTGTCTAATGCAACAAACAGCATATATATAAAGCTTTCCAACTTGCAGTCGTGACATCCAAAGCTATCCTGAGCAAATACATTTTTAACAGGCAGTTACGTATGCTTCTGAAAAGCCACCAGCGCAACCCTACTGCAAAATCCCATGTCCTATAATCCAGTGTGAAACACATAGCATCCTACATATAACATGTATGTTCCCATACATCATATTGGTTTATTGCATATGGGAGTTATGTAACTTTTTTTTTTTTTATGGAAGCATTGAAATGCACCGAACAAGCATCACAGTTGCCTGCAGTTTTCTAGGACTGAAAACAGATATTCAGATTCCAATTATTGCAAAATCGACTAAAAACCATGCTATGCAATGCTCAAAGCAATAAGACGACCCGCTCCAAGCAAAGTAATGGCGACAACAAAATGCAGCAAACTCAAATTCCTCACTGTACTGCCAGAAAGAGATGATATACCTCTTAGCCAGGCACTCAACTGCAAATGCAGGTATACCTTAGTGGAAAAATAAAAGTAAAATTGCACAGATGGGACGACTGTAGACATCCTTATCTGCTGCCGCATAGCCTTGAAATTGCGCCGGTCTCCAACCTCGGTCACATGACGCAAGGCGTACCCCTCTGCAAATTACACGAACATTTGGAATATTTCCAGCTTGCCCCACATAGGGACAGAGGAAGGATTCTTGCTTGATGCATGTTTAATGGCGAAAATTTCCACAAAATGTGCACAGAACCTCCTAATGCGCTTTATGCACGAGGTGGCCAGAAACAATATGCATGCATTAACCTTTGTAGTTTTGCTTAACAAGTAAACACATCGAAAACAGTAGTTTGAAATCTTCTGCAAGCTCCTTTGCAGTTACACCGACAAGATCCGCATTTCCTGCCATGTACATTTAGATTTTTTTAATACTTATTCTTAGCTAGAATGTTTTGAATTTTGAAGAGTGGTCTAATATGCACTGTCGGAATCAGAGGGCCCTTGTCTTTTTCAAGGCTTTTTCAATAGGATCTCTACATATCCTATTGAAAGGGCAATTTAAATCCACTATATGAAGCGCTAAGAGCATGTAAGATGGGACTAATGCTGTGAATGATTAGCCCTCTATGGACGAGGAAAAAAAATGTTTTTTCATGTAGACTTTCAGTATCAAGTACAGAGTTTGACTAAATTTCTGCCAGCACCGAATGACAGGCAGCAAGCACCCCTTGGTTTAGAGCAGGAATGCAAAACGAGGGAGAATAACTTTCAAATGAGACTGGCTTTCTTTTGAGAGCACAGATCGATGCAAGATCTCCGGTTGCTGTTGTATCAAGCACGTAATGTAAAACAAATGCATTGCATACCTATGGTTGACATTTGATGAGAACTGTCTGTAAAAATTCAAAACTAAGCCATAGGTGGCTCGGGGTGAAGCCCATTTCCAGTTTACTGCCTGGTGTTGCCCTCCGCAAGCTTATGCAAGATACTTTTCCTTTAAGTTTATTATGCTTATTTTCGGTGTATTTTACACATATGGAAAATTCCTAGTATCTGTATATGTCGTCCTTTTAACAAAAGGGTTTAACAAAACAGTGGTGCTTCATCTGAATCAAGTTCAATCTCAACACACTCAAGCACACAGGGAAACACAAGAGCTACATGCCAAGAATATTATCGGGGAACCTGGCATTGGTGCCTGCATTTGCCACAAGAACAGGGCACCTGTCAAGGCAGTGCGGTAATGACAACCAGCCACATCGATTTGTACAAACTTTTCAGTCTCCTGGCTTCAAGCACTGTTCTGTGTTTACGTTAAAGGAACACAAAAGAAAAATTATTTCACCTGTATAATAAATTAGCTTTCTACAATACCAAAGACACCACTCCAAGCATGAGAAGACACTTGGTAAGCCAGAAAAGAGCGCAAAAAACTTGCAGGACGCTGAAGCTTCGCCTACAAGAATGGAACGCGATGGCATTCGAATGTCCCTGACTGCTACTCACGCTTCCCAGCAACTGCAGTTTATGTAACCTTAATGTTTACCTGGGAACACTGGCAGCAAACGCTGCAATCGGCCTCAGCAATTGGCCTCTCGCGTGCGCCGATCACGGAGGTAGTGCACAGCCACCTCAAAACATACTTGCACAATTTTCAGGTTTCTGTTATTCTTTCGCACTTTTGATATTTAGGTCTGCGAAGATTTAACATAAAAGGCATGCGCTGTCAGTGTTTTGTTTCGCGACATGCGTTTGTGGGCTGTCATTCTTAAAATTCCGAGGAATAACTTTGTCAAGAACGTAAGACAAGGTATAATCAACTTTAGTGATAGAATGGTGTAGCACAATATAACCTGCATATAGCATGTCATATAGCAAGGCACGGCATATACATATACCTAAATATATAGGGGAATTTTCATTCATGGGGTTGCCGGCAACAGACGCCAACATCAGATCTGCGACACGGGGCCCTTAATGCTTTCGCATTAAAAGGAAGGTCAGGTGACACCCCCAACACTGGAATTCCTGCACCAGCTCCCAATCACATTATGGATTTGGAAGTCTGCTAGCGCCCAGGTGGCCAGGTAGCCAACGCGGCTCAAATACAGAAAGAATACTCTCGACACCCACGACGCAACATTGACATAGCAGTGTGGGGATTTCCGCATTCATTTTCTTAATAATCAACCTACTATAACGAAATTAACGAAAAATAATGTTTTCAGACTATACTTAATCAGTCTAAACTAATAAGTGTTTCTCTCTAGTGTCCCTTCAGATGGGTGCGGCAGGCAGAAATTTTGTCTAGCTGCCAACTTCTCAGTTGCTCTTTGGGGATTCAGTTGCTCTAATATACACCAAATATTTGTACCTTTTAAATGCAACCAGTACAAAGATCGCAGCAAGTGGCTTCATGGGGCGTATTCTTCCGCCCAACTCTTTACACAGAACAGAAATTGGAGATGCTGGCCACGCAATATCAAAAACTGCCGACATTCGTCAGTCAGCCAGGTGCTGTGGTCGCAAGCTACACCATGACCATGTCGTCAAAGGTGGACCAACCATTCTTTCTAACTGCATTCTGTGCTTCTCCACATTTGACACAAGGGCCAGTACAATGTTAGGACTCCTGCCACTCGATCCTATTCTTTAAAAGTCGACCGTTCAAAACCAGCTGACCCCGGTGATGTATATGCTGCTATACTCAAACCAATGGCAAAGCAAAAAAAAAAAAAGAAAATATTGCAATAGAACCATTACATTAGCCTGGCGAAGACTAGTCTTGCTGTCACATCTCTCAAAGCAGAGTACCACTATTATCCTCCATCAAGTTCCTCATTCCCTCAGCTTTCAATAAAACAATCACAGCGTGGGTCCTGATGGCTGCACATGGCTGACTGATCCGTGCATCAGTGGTTTCTAATATTGAGTAGCGACAACCTCCAATATTCGTTATGTGCAGATGAGACCTGCTCAACACGCCTAGGGCTGCAATCCAATTGGCATGTTGTTTGTTTCTTTTTGGTCACAGTTAATCATTTATTTCATGTTCTAGGAATTGAAGCCTCCCTCATATCATAATTACAGGTATAGCAGCTATATAAAAGAAAAGGAAAGAAAAATTCTGGCCGAGTGCTCTCTTAAGCTTCTTGCAAATAATCAGTCATTCAAAATTCAGACTATGGGGAAAAAGCCTCATTTCCCACCTTTTCAGTCATCCAACTGTTCATACACCATAAGGTGTTTTGGAACAACAAAACTAATTACTGATGACGCAAATACTACAGCTCAAATAATTTTACAGGTCTCAAAACTATGAAAATGTATTACATATCCTGAAGGGTGACCAAAATACTTAACATAGCTAATATTCCTTTGCCCTCAATAAAGCTTAAAGTGTACTTCAATCCCACAAGAGGAACATTCAATAGCTCCACTACTTTTATTTAATTGCTGATTATCTATTTGAGGTAAACACGCACCCATTGTCCAAATAAATGTTTTGAAAACACTACACCAACATTGCGGCAGAGACCAGTCGTTTAAAACAAACCTTATACTCCTGTCACACTGGGCGTTTTAATGTCATTCGAATCAAATGGCATTAGCATTGAATGACATTATTCAGCTGCTACACAGTGACATTTAATGCCATTAGCACCAAATGACTTTCTCAATCGAATGAGTTTGAGAAACTCATTCAGTTTCACACTCGGTGTGAATGTGTACTCTCGACCCCAGAAACAAAGCAAAACAGGACAGAGCGTTTGCAAATTGAAAGCCGTACTCGTAAAGAAATAATAACTTTCCATGTTTTAATGGAATTTTTACTTTAAGAAAACAAAATCTGTATGGCAGGCTGTCGCAAAATGTTACTCTCCAGCTCGGCAGCGTCTGGCCCCCGCCCATGCCGCCGCCCCTCAGCTCGTCGGCCATATTGTAAACGTTCGGGCGCCTGGTTGCACGCGTTTTGGTTAATCAGGCAACAGCAAGAACTTTATGTGCATTTTATACTTTACTTTATACTACCTTTATACTTTTAATACCTTTAAGCACTTTATACCTACCCTGTTCAACTTTAGTAGCCACGCTTTCTTGGGATGACCGCCATTGATATTTTTTTAGTGTAGCACCTCCGCGGGCGAATGACATTCGCTTCACCGAATGCCATTCAATTCGAATGACATTAAAACGCCCAGTGTGACAGGGGTATTAGCTATCTAAAATGTTAAAAAGTACGCTTGCTTGGTGTAACAAAGAACACATATGCAGTGCTCTGTAATAATGGGTGTTAGCCTTGCCAATCGGCTGTCGCAGCAGCCACACATGCTTTACGGAGGTGATGTGAGGAACTACACCACGGTACATTGCTACTCAAAGTGTACATCTATAATGCCATGCAGAAATGGACATATAGACGCTAACAATGTTGCATAAAGTTTTTCAAGAATGGCTTGATGCTGTGCCTTCTTAATTGAGAACACTAAGTGATGATGTGAAAGGTGAAAATCGTTAGTACTAGAGTTCTGGAGCTTTGCAGGACTACTAAAAGGCATTTCCTATTATAATTTACTATACTTGTTTTTACAAACCAGTTTCAGTTTTGCCACTCATTAAGGTCGATGCATCATGGCACTGATCCCTTCAACACTGCGAGCCCTGCCACTGCCACACAAGCTAGAACAAACATGCATAGCACTCATTCATTTCCTTTATGACCATCATCATCCCCCATCTAGCCATAATTCTACACGTCAGCAAATTTCGCTCTGTGTCATGCTGTAACCATAATGTTGATGAAATCAGTTCTGACAATTTGAGATTAACTTTAGTGCCAATTTAAAACATCTTTGAGGTTTCCCCCAATCTTCAGTTACAACGAAGAGTCTTCCTTATATATGTGTGAAGCGCAGGGCACAGTTTGTACTTCGAAAATATGTCGTTACTCTTCAAAAAAAACTCACACCACTGGTACAAATGGACATGCTCGATTCCCGTACAATTTCCAGCCCTGAAAAGTAGGTGATGCATCGCAGCAGGTGCCGGTACAACATGTTTCAAGCAGCTGCTTTCAAACACTGAAATGCAGGCCATGACATCTGCTTGATCAAATCGTGCAGTGACCGGACATGTGCAAGAGCTTCACTGCGTGTTCAGCTTACACAACTAAGTTGTGTCCTTTCCATGCATCTTTAAAGCTTTAATGTGGCGCTACACCGTGAAATGATGCTTCCTAGACCCGACATTGTATATCAATCGATGAGCCCTCCAAAGCACAATACACAGTGCCCAAAATGTGATACGGACAATTCCGGCTATCTGGGAAACATTGCTACAAAGGCTTCGAAAGATTTCGCATGAACTTTAGAGACATTCATTGATTCGGCACTCGCTGCGAAGTGGCTGCACCACCTCATTGAAACCTCCGCACAAATGACACCATGCCTGACCTATGCCGCAACAAAAACAAACGATAAGCAGGGAATGCACTATTGCACGAATAATCAAGGGCTGTCGTACAGTGACCCCACATGCTACTGCGCCATGCGTGGCGAGTGAATCAAACTGGCCTTGCAGCTCTACGTAATGCCGCCAAGGGAGCTACAAATGTCCTGCCATGGCATCTAACATGTGGAATGCTGTCAAAAGAAACATGTAGGCCTAGGCCTAAGTTTCGGTCATGTGCAAAACTAGTACCAAAATCCTGCGACAGTTTTCTCTGCTGATCATGAAACTAAACGGGCTGAAACTTTGGTTCCCCATCTGCCCTGCATTTAGTAATGGCCTCTTCCAGTGGCATCTCCAATTTTACCATGAAACTAATTCTGCTAACTGTATTGACTGTAAAGAAAAAAATTCATGAGCCATTCCACTCTGCGGAGGTGGGTGACCAGCGAAGCTGTTTAGCGCACCACACAGAGGTGACCCAGAATACTGAACAAAGCTACGAACATATTTATTGTCCTAATCTGTCGTCATCATGGCGATATAGGTAAGCACACACATTCGCTTCTCACCTCTGTTATTAAATGTGTCCATGAACGGCTCGTACCCGCTTAAGCAATGGCTCATACTCCTGTAAACGTGGCCTCCCCATTAAGACATAAGTGAAATTCTACACTAGAATGATGTTTTTTATGACTGCCTAATTTTGTGTGGCGCATGTGCATGTTGGTTTCCTTCTCTTTTCAACCCAACTGTTTCATTAAACTACAGTACATCTCTTCGAAGGCTGGGTTTCGTTGTCAAGCTATGTACCAACAGGCCCAGCATCAGACTCTTCTATGGAATGATGAGTGGCAATAGAGCCAGCTGTGGAAGTCGACGATGCTCGAGCCATTGCTGATGATGGTTTTTTTTGCACGACGGAATCAGCTGTGGAAGATGACGACGGACACACAAGCAGTTGCACTAGCGCGTTTGCGCAGCTGGCGCTGCGAATGCTTTAACAGTCCTTTTTGAAAAAAGTTGTACAAAACATTTTTCCAAAACATCTGTCCTTATCCTTGTGCCTAGGACATATTTGGGTCCCACGTGTGACAAGGGTAGTTCAACGGCACCTTACAGGTGCCCAAGTCCACAGGGGTATGTGCCATTGAGCTTGGACCCTTTCTGCACTATCACCAGGACTGGCCCACATGATGATTTGCTTTTGTCATCACCTCAGACACATATTTTTCCATATCCTAGCCACAGACAGCTTCGCCGTAGAATTTGGTACAATAACAATCCAGGAACAGCTGAACTCGGAATACACGTACGAAACGACCTGTTTTTAAGCGAACTTTCATATACGCTTTTACACGAATACGGTAGAAGAATATCGTGGTGACCTGCTGTACTGCATTTTCACCGATGTGTCACCGTTCACAGGAATGTGCATGAGCACTCTCTTTCTGCAAAACTAAGGCGGAGGCAATGTAACGATGGTGTTCCAATTGATCGATTTCACCACACAAGTGTTACCATGGCACTGCTGCTGCAAAGCAAGCTGGTAGAAGTCCTTAGCTAATAGCAGTCCTTCGTATGTTGGAGGGCAATTTGGTAAAAAGAGTGTGTAATGTTTCTACCATGACAAAACCACGAGATCGAAAGGCAGGGAGGTCAAAATAAGATTCTATGGGAGTGGGGTTGAAAGGATGAACATCCCCGACGGTCCTCCGGTTCACTGGAAAAGTCCACAGATGTCATTCTCCTCAGCCTTTCCCTCAATGTCGCCTTTCACCACAGCAGTGAGGGCTACTGTCCTGTTGGTGCAGGAAGGGACACATATGCGCTCGGAGAGTGGTGAAATGGTATTTTCCTTTTCGAACCTCATCAGTGGCTCCACATCAATTACCAGCCCGATCAGCACCATGTGAGCAATGGATAATAAAGGAATAGGATTGAGCAAAATGAATCTTTACATTATAAGGCCCCATTGTACTCAGCACACCTCCCGCACAAATGTAGGCGGGTTTTGAAACGCACCAAAAGCACAGGCTTGTCAGCTAGGTTCATTACAGCGGCCATGCCCATTCTTGTGCTGCCATTTACTTCGCAGATACCGTACTGTACCTTAACCAAATTTTTTGTCACAGTGTCTACAATCACTACCAGGTCGAGAAAATACCCGAGTGCAGTTGCTTCAGCCTCTTCTGAAAGTGCATCCTGGTCAGGCTGAAGCTGCAAATAAAGTAACTTGCTGACATACCTTGTGAATTGTTAAAAATTAAGCTGTTCTAGCATGTATTACAATTTTGCACCGACACTCCCTCACAGGCGACAGGAAATCGTCCACAGCCTGCTCTATCAGCCACGAAGCTTGTTTCCATATTCTACAGCAGCCACAGTCGGTTGCCATCACGTAGTGAATCTGTTCTCATGCTTCTGGAATCTTAACATTTGCTTACGTGCAACAGTTGGTTGCCATCACGTAGTGAGTCTGTTCTCATGTTTCTGGAATCGAAACATTTGCTTACCGCTGAAATGCAGAGTTTTAATCTCAACCCATCCCTATTGGACCCCTGCTGGTGACAGGAAATCGTCAACAGCATGCCCTATCCGCCATGGCAGGAAATTGTCAACAGCTTGCTCTATCAGCCGTGAAGTTAGTTTCCATATTCTGCAGCAGACGCAGCTGGTTCCCATCCATCCCACAGTGACTCATGTTCCCTCATCTTAAACATTTGTTTACATGCACCGCTGAAATGCAGAGCGTCTAGTTCTAAAACACCCCTATTGGGACCGTGTTGGCACCCCTGTGCGATAGGCCTTTCTGGCAAATTTATACCTACATGAGATGCCACACACTTAAAAGTTTATGCAATACATTTCTGTTACATTCATTCAAGTGTGACTACTCTTGTGGGCACCTTGATCAGTTTCGCAGAAACATGGGCACAAGTTTACCGTGTTCCGAGCGACGACCTTGCTCCAAATCATACGTAGTAGGCAACACTGCACGAAATTCACAGGTCTTGCCATCATAGAAACTGCGCATTTCGTGGCGGTGCAATTGCTCTGCATACACATTTTGCAGCGCTGTTGCACTTGATGTGCAACACTTTGCAAGTAATAAACTACTTCATGTATGACAACAACTTGCAAGCACAAGATTATGTCAAATTACGCATTATATGCGCGCCTTAGTGCTACCGCCGGCTGCAGAAACATGTCGCTCCACTTTGTTTGGTTGTGAATAGGTTCACATTTTTCACACCTTTCGTGTAATGGATATGTCATATTTTCCAACGTAAACGACTCAACTTTACATCAAATTACACGACGCATGCATGTATCTTTCTTCCATATGCGAGACTTATTTTGTAGTGGATGCAAACACCAAGAGAAGCCTTTGAGCTTTGCCTGCTATGTATGAAACTGAGTGCACCATTGTGGCCGATTCTGGCAGTCAAGCTGCAATTGATTTCCAAAAAGGGTGTTGTGGAGGTGTTCGCTAGTGCTGACGTACGGTGGGTCACACACCTAAATCGCACGGGTGATGCACTGCGAGACGAAGACAGCGATATTTTTTTAATTGCTGCTTGGTTTTAAGAGTCAATGCTTGTGAGCAATGGTAGTAGTTGCCTACGTAAGTCACACAGTCTTGCATGGTTTCCTGACCCTCTCTGGTATTGCTCTTTATTACGTTGGTAGTGCAACGGTCGAGCACACTATGCAAACACCGAGTTCTATCCAAAGTGCACCATCTGCATCAGAGTAGCAACGCCTGTCTAACAATGAATAGGATTCCACTATTCATTGTGCTATGCGCACCGAGTGTGCTACATGCCCGTAGTGACACACTGGAAATAAGGCCGAAACCCTCGATCAATAAGCTGACACAGAAAGCAGAACTGCGTAGACAATGCCCCGTGCCATCTGGAAGTGTTTTAATTTAGCCTGCAAGGAGCTACGGAGGCATCAGCTGTTCCCACTTACGTGCCCCCGCGCCGAGAAGTAGGTGTCCACAAATGAACTCAATACAGCTGCAAACTCGCATAAAGAAATTTACATAAAGTCAAAATCACCCAGCTGCTATGTATGATGGCTAGAGCTAGCAGGCTTGCACTCAACCAAATGCAGGACTGATTAGGTTTGACGTCTGGAAGAGATAGAACCTCACTTTCGTTCGCAACACAGTAATCTGTTTTTCAAGAATCTACAGGTCTGTACAAGTGGTAAGTGACCAGTACAACACAGCAGTAGGTGCCTCACAAGTAAGCCCAAATTTACGTAACCCACTGTCAAAGATATGAGAAAATACTTCCATGAAATATCAGGCAACAGACACATAGCTTCTAGCATGTGCATGTTTCAATGCCGTACTGAAGTGGTCTATCAAACAAGCCCCCTTTTGCAGCAACATTACTGAAGAACAACAATGCAAAGCTTCACCATCACAAAGGTAATGAAATATCAGACTACTTTCTGTGTAAGATGTCAACTGACTTCATTTAGGAGACAGTACATAAGGACTATACATTGAAGGAGCGCTTTATATTTACTAACACTAAATCCTCCCACACTACTAAGAATGCCGAAGCTGCTTGCAAGGTTGGACATTAAATGCATTGTTACCAAACAGCTCCTTGTTCGCTTTCCACACAACTGCCGCAACAAAGCATTGCGATAAGCTTTCTAACAACTACCTTACTACATGGTTAAAGAAAGAGCACAGAGCAACCATTGTTGGAAATGGAATGCACTGCAATGAGCAATGAAGAGATGCTTTGGCCCTTAAGTACAATACAAGAAATCATAGAAGGGGGGGAGGGGATGGTGAACGGGTGATATGCAAAGAAAGCCATCTAAAAGAGATGCTGAAGATACTGACCCCAATGTTCAAAGTACACGATGTCACGCCTTCCTCTTAGGTGGGAGTAGGGGTCAAAATAGTTTTCCATCAGCCAGCGAGGTGCAACAAGTCTGCGCTGCTAACAAGCACGAACTCCGTGCCAGGCTGAGACAAAAGGACCACCCCAGCTCCCCGTCTCCAACAAGATTAAGGATAAGAGGGGGGTGTGCACACAGTGCTCTGTCTACACCGTTAACAAGAAATGCCAGCACTGAACAAAATGCCCTTCACACCCAAGGTTAAGGATGCCCTCACCACAAGTATGCAGAATCGGGGAGAAGCTTCTGAACTTCTGATAAGATTCGAGACGACCCCACAGAAATGCTATACCAGTCTTGCCCCTCTGACAAGACAGCCTGGCACAAAACAAGCAGCTAAGCCTTCAAAACGAGGAAGAGGACCGATTTGAAAATTGCAACAGCGCTAACACATGCATCCACAAAGTAACGAGGACAAGACACAACTCGTCCAGAAAGAAGTTTTAATGAAGAGGACTGCTTTTACCAAACAGCAAGGATCCACACAGCTCTGACTCATCTCAGGTGCTGCTTCACAGAAAAGCTGCAGATAACCCAAATGATAGAAGTGACCAGCTGCACATGGCATATTATCAAGCCCATCCTTTAAGCATGCAGACCTTTTAATCTCTCTGCAAGCCTTCATCCTCGAGTTAGGTTGTGTTACATGAAAACTTTGCCTCGGCTGCTTTTTAACATTGACACATGTGGGGGGATCGGCTCTGCAACCTCTACCTGACTCCAGCCTGTGCACAGGGAACAAGGAGAGAATGAGGCACATATGGAATGCATGTTTCACACGTAGGACACAAGCATGCACTTTGATGGCTTTCTTCATGTCAGCATATCTGCTGCATAAATGATGAGCATTCCTCATTCACTTAATGCCACAATGAACTAACATAATGGAATCAGTGATAACTGCTTGAAAAAATAAATGCACATGCTTGCACAAGTTGTGCCAATCAAAATCAAGATGCACATCAATACTAACACTTGCTTTAGTACAGTTACGATCAACGTTACATGAAGCTATTTATGTTCAAAAGGGCCCAACTCGAAAAACACCAGAAACCGTTCGCCCAAAAGCGTGGATCTGGTAGTTAGAATGCACTGCTGGTTGCTGAACAGGTGATCAGGTCAAGTTTGTCACAATAACAATTGGCTCATAATGTGGCACGCATGCAAATCACTAAATACTACGGCGGAGAGCGAAATGAGTTTCCAAAATAATAGTGGCTGCGGTAGTGTAATAGTGCACGTGCCGTCAAGGCCTGTGATGGGCAGCAGTCCAAGCCGTTTGACAGCTTCGAGTTCAATGACAGCTGGGCGCTTACAATTCAAAAATGACAAGTGGCTGGCCTCGTCGACGTTAAAGGAGTTTAAACCACGATCAAGGACGCCGGCGCTAACCGATGGGCTGCCACATTGACACATTCTTTCTGCGGGGAGTCGACAATGACCACGTCCACTCCACCGGCGCCGATAAACAGCTTGCCTGGCTCACGAACATCGAAGAAAAACATCTCGGCTGGCCGGTTCCGGCCTCAACGCGTAGCAAAAGCCTGCGCAGGTCGTTCCCGTGAAGTCTGCGGCTGAAAACCGAAGGTGTGTGAACAAGGCGGCACGGCCAAGGCCACGACTACAACTGAACGACCCCGACAGCTTGGAAACCCCCGAAGCACAGCAGGCCGGTTTCCGGCTGGACGAGTTGACAAGAACGAACTGAAACCCGGCGTCGATGCGTTTCGGGTCCCGGGGTTTCCAGCTCGGGGGAGACACGCCGACGAGCTCGTCGCGCGAGGCTACGGCGCAACCATTGATAGACCCGAGGAGGCGGGGTGCGGCCGGCCTTGGCCGGGTCTCATCGCTTGACCGCGGCTGCCAAAGCTCTAAGCTGCAGGCACGGGGACACCCCCGAGGGAAGATCTCGGAACGCCGCTGGGCCCCCCCGCGAGTTCGCACGCGTGACGTGAGCGGTGCCTCGTCTCCCGCCGACCGCGAGAGAGGCGTCCGCTGACCCAAATATTTGGGCCAGCGAAATCGCAGTCAGGGTCACCGCGCGGCCGCGTCCGCAAAATTCCGATCGCCGGTCGGTCGGGACCGAGAGGAACCGCTCGCCGCGAAAACTCCGAGACACGACACCGCCTGCGACGTTTTCTGCCGACAATTTCGCGGGAGTTCACAAAACTGAAACAACTTCCAGTGGCGCCGCGCGGTTTTTGGCGGCCCGTGAACCCAGATGTTACGCCGCCGACGTCGGCAGCCAAATGCTCGCGTCTGGGCGACACTAGACGGTCCGAAAGTGGCCCGCAAAATCGTCGACGTCGCAGAAAAGCCGCGTCTCGTAATCGGACGCTCCGGCTAAACGCCGGGGTGGCCCGCGAGCATAAAACAACAAAGAAAAAAAGTCACGCTCAAAGCGACGACGGCGGGTCATGCGCCTAGGCCTAAAAAGTCGACGGCCCCTGCGAGCGTCCGCCGACCAAGGGGGAAAATATATCGCGGAGTTTAGGGTTAAAAATGAGCCAAAGTCAAACCTTTCGGTGGCTCGTCGACACACTGCGGGTAGATCCGAGGCCCAAATCCGCGAAAAGGATACGTGTGAGGTCCTCTTGACTGCTGCGCTATGTTTGGCGAAACCCCAGAATATTTTGACTTCTGAGGTAGGCTCATTGCAAAGCGAGACAGGGATGAATTGGGGTCCTCATAGGTGGAGAGCGATGCCTCATACGGGTCGTTGCCGATCGCACACTCATAAAATAACCACTCTAGGCCCTAGAGTAGACATCAGAGCTTCGACATAATATCCACAAAAGCTAGAATTAATTATTTTAGCCCTTCGATTGGATGAGATTTTACATCAAGTGAACAATATGGCTGCCTTCGGCGCGTACCCACCGCAAGACGACGTATTTTTTCAACTTCCTGTCCGCGGTCCAACTTCCGGTCTAAATGTGTAGCGGTCGCTTCATACACCGAAACCAAAAAAAAAGTGCCGATTTGGGAAAACTTGTTGGACTGCACTTTTTTTTTATACTAGCGCAAAAATATGTTCACTGCTTTGAAGCAATAATATTCTTTAGTTCGACTTACCAACGCGAGAACGAGCGTGTACGTGGTATTTTTTTTTTCTCTTTTTTGTTTCTTCGTTATACCGTTCGAGGCGACGGGCTAGTACCGCTCGTAAAACGTACGGCGTAGCAAGCTATGGCGATAAACGCAGCTCGACGCATTCGCGCTACTGCGAGAAAAGCCGACATACGCAATTCGCCGAACGTCGACGCGAAAGAATTTGTACTTCTCGAGCAATTTTTCGACGCCGGCCAAAGTGCCACGAGACACCAGATTGACACGCGCGCGCACATGTGTCGCGCCGCAGGTGCGCGACGTAGCCGCTACGGCATGCGGGCACGAAGGCACACGTATGGCCAAATGCGATTGAGAAAAATCCTAACTAATTCGGTTTGTTGTCGGCAGATAACTGGGCCGAGGGCACTCGGCAAGGCGTACTACGGAGGTGCCAACTGCGTCGTTATCACACGTAACCCGCAACGTAGCGCCGCGAAGAGTAGCTCACACCGTTGAAACGAAACCCGAGAATCCAGCGTAACCGTCAGTAACTGACATTTTTCTATCTAAATTTACCTTTTTTTTCCGTAGACGTGAAAGGATACGAGAGTCTTCTTCGGGCTTCTTCGACGCAGAACACGCAGCCTTGAGTCCTTACAACGCCGGCGGATACGCGTTGATGCGCACGACAACGCGACGTCTGCTCGTCGATCCGGCGCCTTCCGTCTCTTTGCACAGAGGGCGCCACGTACCCACACGCACGTGTCGTCTCTCGGGGCCGTTTTTCATTTCGGTTTTGTTGCGCTCTTCGGCGAGCGAGTGTGATGGCCCGTTTTCTTTTTTTTCCCCCGCAATGGACTTGTCTCAAAAGCGGTGGAGAGAGCAGAACGTGAGGAGTGAGGAAAAAGGCAAGCCGCACGGCGCGAGCATGGCTCGGCGTCGGAGTGAAGCGCTCTTCGTCGCCGTGGTTTCCTTCGTCGTCTGCTATTGGCGCCATCCGTCAAACGCGGCGGCCACCCCGGATAAAGATCTTCGGCCGCTGACGCAGGTAAGCGCTTCATTAGAGCACGCAGTAATTGGCTAGCTTGCAATCGCAGGCGAGCTGATTGCACCGAAAGTCTGCAGGCAGCGTGCAGCTGTCGCTTGAGCGAATCGAGAAGTTTGCGGCTTCTTGAGTGGATGGCTCGCGCTATAGCGTGATTTCGATATCGCGGAAATTCGGTTCACTTCCGCTTACTCGCCTTGTTGGGTTTCTAAAGATCGCTTGCGATGTGGGGCTAATTGTCCCGTTCGTCTACCGGTTGTCACGCAGATGCGCAGGCATGACGCGTACAGTGTGTTCCACTGTTGAAAGGAACACCTTAGCATTCCCTACTGTGAATGTGCACGCGTGAATATTTCTTCATGGCAAGTGTGGAAGCGCACGGCATTGCAGCAGACGACTTGTCGTTGGTGCCGCTGTCGCTCTGTGCTGTGTGTCGACCAGCCGGCAGATACAGCTGAAGTGTCGGCAAAACACATTGGCGTGTACCGTTTAACGCTGTTCTTATTCGAAATTAATCCTGAGCACGGTTAAACTTATCCGTTCGGGCGAAAATGCGGCGGCATCGGAGAAGCGTTCTTCAAGTTCAATACATGGTCGCAATCTAGCGGCTTCTGAAGACAATGTCTATCGTGTCAGTGACGGAAAAAAAAAGAAGAACGTGCCCTCTCCTCCCCCTTTTTCCTTTTTTTTTTCTCTCGTTATATTACTTCAACTTCATCCGAAGAGTGCTCTCCTATAGATAAGCGTACGCCTTGTCCAAGCGAATTCTGAGGATCGTTCTTATCTTCTCAGTGTCCGTTGCAACAGTTTGACGGCATTCAGTGCCGAGCTGACTCACCTAAGCGTGCGCCTTATCAGGGGGAGTGTTACTTTGCATATATTCAAATAACCCGACATAAAATGTTAGCTCGGGTATCCGTTTTTCGGCTATATAGCATTGAGGTGCACCATTTCATGTCCGTGGTACACCTTTGCTGTAAAGAGGTCATCCCTATCAACTTCATTCAAGTCGTTACGCAATTCGTTTTGCTTCTTTTTTGAAGCAATAATTAGTTTTACTTTGTTTCACTTGTTATCTTGATTTGCAGAGGCAATAAATAGTCAACCACAAGAGTCACGCACACATGCTTTTCCTAATGAAGTCAAGGAGGGCATAGGGGATATTAATTGATGTCTTTAATTGAAATGTATAAATGGTAAGGTAAAAAATTAAAGTGGCCGAACAAACAATTTGCCGCCGGCGGGATCGAACCCACATCCTACGTTCTGTTGGCTTCAAATCGTTGCGACTTTTAATTTTTTTTTTAATCGGGCACCTCAGTTTCCCCCTCGTTCATATTCGTTTTTCGGAGTTCAGGCACATTCACGCAATACCTCCTGAATTCGCTTAAATGCTCCAGACGCACGGTACATTTTCGATTTCGATCGAATTTCTCAATCTCAGTTGGCTCATCTCACGGTCTAGAAGATTGGCCCCGATCGGGCTCGATCGCGATCGAAATCACACGGCACACTTTCGGTCGCTCTCCATACGCGATCAGTACCGAATATCACGACCGCGACTGGTTCACCTTCCGCCGCTTGCTCAAAGGAGCCAGTCACGATCGAGGAATTCGATCCCGATTGGGATGTCAATGTGGAAAATATTATTTTGAAACAAACTTCAATGACGAGCGTTATCGTTTTAGTTCAGTGCCCCTTTGCGAACAATATTTGACAGAAGTTTTAACTCCCTAATTGCATCAGTTATTCTTTTTTAGTTTTATTTTTTTACCAAAATGTAAAAACGCGTGGATAAAAAGCTTACAATTCCAGCACTTCTCAATGTTTTTTTCTTTTTTATATAGGTAATGCTTGGCATGGGGGGGGGGGACGTAATGAAAATTCCATTACTGAGCACACGAGAATTTAAATTATTTTTTATTATTATTTAGAAGTCAAGAAAATCGCAAGGATAGCTCACGTACCTGTACATGCCTACTACCCTAAAGGTGTAGAACGGGGGCGTATCTCCTTAATCACGCGCACTTTTCCGCGCCGCAAAAGCATTTGCAAGGCAACATTGTACATTTTCTTCATGGCCTTGTTCCATTAAATATTGTTCTATGGCTTGACTCCAAATAACATGTATTAAGTACTCTGCCACTAAGAACTCGGTCGGCACGAACTGTTAATTAGGAAAATCAAATAAACAGCACTTCTATAATCAGTACTATTATTATTATTATTAGTAGTAGTAGTAGTAGTAGTAGTAGTAGTAGTAGTAGTAGTAATATTGCGTGCGCATATTCATACCTACAAAACTGCTCAAAAAAGTCGAAGTTCCCTCATTGGTTTTCTTAAGAACCAAAAACTACAATAAAACTGAAAGACCGCGGTGCACAACAGAAAAGCGGGGCAAACAGGCCTAGATAAACTACATGAGCAATAGATCGTGCTTCGTTGGCATTAACGGACAGAGTCCTATTAGCTATGAGGTCACTAGCAGAGTTCCTCAAAGATCTGTTCTTGGTCCTGTTCCCTTCCTACAGTTCATAAATGACATTTCGTCACCAATTCAACACTCTTCATTAATTTATTCGATATTTGACGACTTCGAGCTATCTAAGAGTGCCAGCAGTGTTCAGGACGGCATTGACTTCCAAAAATACTTTTTTTTTTCACTCTCACACTGATGCAGAAACAATAAGCTACTTTAAATGCTTAAAAACTAAGGAATTGGGTTATAGGTGCAAAAAAAAATGCCATATGCAATTTCTGTGCACCCTTCGGGATGCTGTATGCGCTGCCCAGGGTCGATGAAACGAAAGATCTTGGTGTGTGCTTCGACAAAACGCTAAGCTTCTGTTCGCACGCTAAAATACGCGAAACAACGCGCCCGTGGTTTTGTTTGTCGTATATCGCGTGACTTCCACTCCCCTATTGCTTTTTGTGAAGTTGTATTCTATTGCGTGCCTTCCACTACTACAGAGTATGCCTCTCTTAGAACTGAGGTGAGGCTAATCGACTAGCCCTCATCAAGATCTTACTTGTGCCTCCCTAGTTTGGGGCGAATCTCGCTGAATGCTTCCAAACTAATTTGATGTCTATATTCAAGCATCGAATTTGCCGTTCTGGCGACCATAGTCGAGCCGTCTGAAATGTACCTCAACTCACACCTGTAAAACCAAGACGTATTAAGTCAGACATTTTGTTTCACCATGAGGTGGTCCACAATAGCATTGTACATTGCCCAAAGCTTCTCAGTCATGTGCAATTTTCCGCGCCACAGAAGTGTACCAGGCAACACTCCACATTTTCCTCGCTGCCTTGTTGCACTAAAGACTGTGCTATATGGCTCCACTCCAAAGAACATGAAATAAGTATTCTTCCTGTATTGGTTATATTCCAGAGTTCAATTCCTATGTTTTTGTACAAATGTAGATAATCATGTTGAAGGATTAACTCCCTTTTATGCCTGCCTCATCGTTTTCTGTTTCCCTATCAATTGTTTCTCCATCTTGCATTGTTTTGTCTGCCACATATATGTCTTCTTTGTACATTTTGCCCTGCGCATTACTCTTTAAGTGCACCGATACGAACGCTCCGTGGCACTATAGGTTCATGGGTACTATAATAAATTATTATTGTTATTATTATTATTATTATTATTATTATTATTATTATTATTATTATTATTATTATTATTATTATTATTATTATTATTATTATTATTATTATTATTATTATTATTATTGTTATTGTTATTATTATTATTATTATTCGGGTTAGCCATCTCGAGCACTGTTTGGCAAGCAATGGGTAACGATCGATGATTTTTCTACTGTTGCTTAGAGAGAGATCAAACATCCTTATTGAAAATTTTCTGTTGGATTCGAAAGGGGAACGGAGTGGCTTGGGAGGCTAGACCCGTGAAGCTCTCCTTTCCGTCAGAAGCAGGCCAGGCCTTGAACCGTAGCGGCGTCCTCCGCCAGCCGGACAGCCTAGAGCTGGTCTTCTGGGCATTCGCTGAACAGTATAGCCTCCCATACTGCTCAGGGTTTTAGTTTTTTTGTTTTAGCATTGTGGTTTATACTGCGTCTGATATTGCTTGCAGCCGATGGGCATGTCCGTATAATGTGATGGAGGTCTGCACGTCGTGTAGTGCATGCCTTACAGTGTGATGAGTATGCTTCTGGGTGTATTCGGTGCATGAGTAGTGGTGTAGGGAAGGTGCTTGTTTGTAGAAGTCTTCAGGTTTGTTTAATGATTTGTCAGGAGGAGGCTATTTGTACTTGAGGTGGTATCATTATTATTATATTTTCATCCGGATTAGCCATTTCTAGCATTGTTTAGCAGGCGATGTGTAACTATCGATGAGTTTCCTTTTGTTGCTCCCTTACGGCGCGTCAGAGAAAGGCATACCCACGAGCATACCCGGAATTCGAAGCGGAGTTTCGGATGAATTAGGTGCATGGTGATGATGATGATGATGATGATGATGATGATGATTGTGATGATGATGATGATGATGATGATGATGATGCTGATGATGATGATGATGATGATGATGATTTATTGGCATCCCTTTTCCAACGGGAGGGGGGAGGCGACAAATGGTCGCATAGCCTGCTTGATTTAATCAAGTAATCTATTACATTTTCATCAGTCTGGCGGTTTTCTATATCTCCCTAATATTTTCTCTCTACCTTAAAACCTGTATATCTGCCCTGTGCCATGCAACGTATCCCGTCCGATCAATTTTTCCCCTGCTTTTCTTTCCACCAATACTCTTGCCTATCTCGGCTGCCTAACCGGTTAATTGCCTCCATCCACTTTAAATCCCCGCGCTTCTGGAAGGTGTACGTTACGTACGGGTCGCCCTGGGGTCGCATTCCGTTAGGATGTGCTGAGTGGTCTCCTAATTTTTGCTGCAGCACACGCATGTTTCAGCCTGTTGCAAATATTTGATCTGGTATGGGGGGGGATAACATTAATAAAGTGCCGGCAAACGACGGTTCAACGCGTCGTGACGCTGGCCAAGCGTCGACCCGGGGTTATACCCTACTCTGCACTACCCCAGTTGGGCCCGTTAGTAGTGGGCCATGAGGCTTGTGCTTGTCGAGCGCACCCCGGGCCTGCTGGACGGCCCATAATTGTATGTCCTTGTCTGCAGACTGCAGTGCAGCTTAATGTTCGGGCCGGTAAGTCCTGGAGGTAGCTGCCGTCGGGAACCTGGCACAGTCCCACATGATGTGCCATTGGTCCGCCGGATCCGCTGCACAAACACCGCACAGCCCACACGGATATAGAGCTCTGGGTGAAGCACGTGCAGCATTGCGGGGGCGAGGAGCGACGCGGTCTGTATTTGCCTTAGGATCACGGCCTCCTCCCGACTGAGTGCCGGGTGGGGAGACGGCATTGTCCGTCGAGCTAAGCGGTAACACTTGGTTACTTCGGCATAACTGGTCAATCTGCCCTTGGTTTCGAACCACCACACGGAACGGTCACTCTCGGGGGCGCGGAAGGTAAGCGCTCGCGCCGCCGAATGGGCCATCTCGTTGTGGTTCGGTGAGCATGCACACTCGCCGGCGTGCACCGGGAACCACTTGATAAGGATGGTGCTGCCGCTGTCTTGAAGTTGGAGCTTGCCGATGATGGCGGCCGCCGGCGCGCATATTCGCCTCTTGGCAAAGTTGCGCACGGCATTCCTCGAGTCGCTGAGCACGGTGCGATGTTTTTGTCCTTATAGGCAACCAGCTCGATCGGGCCTCAAATAGCAACGCACCTTCCCTTCATGTCATGACACAAAGTTTCCCTTCTAATTACTTTATTCTCGTTCTTGCCAATCTCCATGGTCTCACCCCCCCCCCCCCCCCAACTCATGGCACCCAATTCACTGTCTCTGTTTCTCTCACTTTATTTTTTGATGACTCGTGGCTATCTATTTACACTGTGAAGGACTTTGTCCTTGGCCGTCAACTTTATTGACCTCTTCCTCCATTCTGTGTCCACGCTTTTGACGTACAGATACTTGTGCACTTTAGCCGCCCAATTTACTTTATTCCGTGTTCCCGAGTCTTTCTTCAAAACTAATTTTGCTTCTGTTCTTCTTTGACTTATTCGAAAGAGGCCCTACCCATGCAGGTCTCCCTGCATCGCCTCAATTGTGGTTTTACCGTGGGCTTCCCAAGCCAACCGACCTACCGCTATTTGGTTAACTTCCAACCCCGACAAGATGTCCGATTTTAAGCACAAAATGGTATTCGGGAACGTTATAGCGCTGGCACCATTACTCCTTTTCCAGATTCCACGCACAACTTCATATAAATTGTATATCGCCAAAGTGTTCTGTTTCATTGTTGCTACATTTCGCTTCCCCTTCATTTTCAGATTATCTTGGTGAGTGTTAGAGTAGGTCTTTCATTCGATTATGTACACAAAAAGGTATTGCTTGACTGTGAGTATGAAGAAGGGGGGGAGGGGGGGGGAGCTCGCTGTCGAATTGACACTATGTAATTACTCGTCTCTTCACATAGAGATTCTAATTCCCGATTTCGCTGTGCTAAACTTAAAGCCTAGATTATTTGCAAGTATCTGTAAATCCCTTGCATAGTCCGCTGGTAGAACTATGTAGTCCGCATTTACATCTGCCCATGGACCTTCTGTTGCACCATTGGACCATTACGCATGCGGGATAAATCCAAACCTAAGTCACTGCTTGCGCAGCGTAATTACAGCGCCGCGCGATGACTAATTGTCTTGCCATTTGCGAACCCGTTTGTCCCAACGCTGACGTTCGTCTACGCAAAAACTTTATAAGTGGACGCGTGCTTAGGAACTTACAGAACCGAAAACAGAAACAACAACAGTACGCCCGGTTTCCTTGAAAAGGGACTCAAAAGAGGGTGAGAAAAAGAAGCAAATCTTGAAACCGTTTTTTGAATGATTCTAAAAAGATACAAACTGTGCCAACTATACACCGACATTCAAAATATGCAAATGCCACGTAGCTGGGCATAACTAAGGTACTGTTTGCCGTCGATTGGAGATACTCAAATTATTATTATTTGTTTGCATTCTACCGAATTACATAATTAGTCTGAATTAATTAATCGTCTTATCAAATATTATAATTATATGAGAGGTGTCAACGAGAAAATTGTAGAGGGACATGAAAAACCGCCGATACAGCTTTCGGTTGCTCAATACGGGCTGCACAGAAGCGATTTTCCGAGCGTGAAAAAAGCCCGCGAACACACGTGAAGTGCCTCGAGCGGCCAACGAAATCGATGGGAAATTATCAATATTTACCTAAACAAAGAGCCTCGTTAAATTGGAAGCGCTCAGTATACCGATGCGAATGACATAACACTTATGAAAGAGCAAGAAGCAAACAATTCCGCCTGCGTACGCGTTATGGCTTCCGAACTTGAAACCAAACGTTGAGTTCGCTTCGTCGCTTCGAGTTCTTTTTCAACGCGTCGGACTCTATGAACGCGCGTTGGGGAAGCACATCGTACGTTAAACCGAAAACTTCGTAATACTGGGTTTCGCTATATCGAGGTTTGACTGCATTTCTGTTTTTCTTGTCACCATCGTCGCGGCGTCACTTCAGCAGCGAGCGCCGTTGATGGCCAAGCGGCGCTTGAAAAAGAAACGCTCTCGCCGCAACCACCACCACCACCACCACCACCAACACGAATCGTCTTCGACTCAACTCCGCGGGCGTTCCCAGAAAAAGAGCGTTGCTTAGACACGCTGCCTTGCGGATTCGTGCGTGTGCGTGGTTCGAAGCGGCGGAAAGTATATATATATATATATATATATATATATATATATATATATATATATATATATATATATATATATATATATATATATATATATATATATATACTTTCCGCCGCTTCGTTAGCCGAAGGAGAGAGTTAAAGACAAACCGAAGTTGTTGAAGAAACAACGGCCTTTGCAAAGGGGGTTTGGAGAGGAGGGGAAGAAGGGCTGCAAAGAGAGGGAGATAGAGAAAGAATGTAACACACGGCGCCGACACTTCCGTGGCACGGCACTGCTACTCGACCTCCATAATTACGTGCAGTGCAGGAAGGACTAGGACGGCTCGTGTCGACCAATAGCCGGTAGCGAGTTCAAGTGAAGGGCTCCACCATTGTGCTCTATACTGGTCGCCTGGTGGGCAATATCAGAAGCGGTCAGTGAAAGAACCTTATTCTTTTTGGTTCTATTCTCTGCTTGTTTCACGGCCTTCGAGATTACAGACGCATGAAGCGACCTCGGAGGCCATGTGCTACCTATAGGAATTCGTTGCACTGCATGCAGTTAGCGATAGTTTTGACTGCGCTGCGTGGAGTTGATGATCTCAATAACTGCATGCAGTGCGTTGAAAACTATAGCAACCTCGGAGGCCCTCCAAACGACCAGAAAAAAGGAACCGGAAGAATAGTGCTCCTACGCGTTGTCGCTCCGGATACCCTCCCTGCTCGACGCGAACTAAACGAAGGCCTTACGGAAGGATTATAGCATAGTGTACAATGGGGCGAGCGCGAAACACGCTGCCACCGCCGGCTCTCCGCTTTACTGACTCACTGACACGAACCATACATAGCATACTCCGCACTGCACGGAACTGGTGAGACGGAGAACGACTGCATGCGGCTGCGCTTACGGCGCTTCTTTCGCTCCACCCGGGTTTGTGTTTTGACTGCGATGATGAGCGAAGAGTTAACGCAAGACAAACAAACTATTGCGCGCACGCGCGTCGCCATCACTCGTGGACCCGCCCGATTTTTTATTTTTATTTTCCTCACTTCTCGGCTAGACGAAATAAACCAGAGCTACGCCATAGCTGCGCGCTCGCCTCCTGTAAGACATCCGCGTGTGTGTGTATGTTTGCTTGCGTGTATATAGTATATATATATATATATATATAGGTTACGGTATATACGTCATATTTAGGCTTTCCCCGCTTAGAATTACGCAACTAATATGCTGCCGACGGCACACTATATATGACCGTGGTGAGGAATATCACGCACCCGGGTGAGAAACGGCGCTAGCGTTGCTTGTGGAAGAGCCGTATAATGAACTAAATAAACATAACACTGTATATGTACGCGAAGTGGTTCCGGCGAATAATTAATACCGGGCTCGTTCCATTCAGAGAGAAAAGAGAAAGCAAAAAGCTAGAAACAAGAAAAGACAGAGACCGAGGGTAAAGTTTAGATTGAAAATTGATACGTCCAAGAAGTCGTCGCTGGCGCGGCCTTTTATTTCCTCCATGCTCGCTGGGAAATTTGTTAACTGCCGCCTCGATGGACCAACTGCAATGCATGCTCACTGACCTGGAGAGGCAAAGCAGAAGTTTGGGTTTAAAAATAATCTGCAGAAAACTAAAGTAATGTTTAACAGTCTCGGAAGAGAACAGCAGTTTACGATAGATAGCGAGGCACTGAAAGTGGTAAGGGAATACATCTACTTAGGGCAGGTAGTGACCGCGTATCCGGGTCATGAGACTGAAATAATCAGAACAACAAGAATGGGCTGGGGCGCGTTTGGCAGGCATTCCCAGGTCATGAACAGCAGGTTGCCATTATCCCTCAAGAGAAAAGTGTATAACAGCTGTGTCTTACCAGTACTCACGTACGGGGCAGAAACCTGGAGGCTTACGAAAAGGGTTCTACTTAAATTGAGGACGACGCAACGAGCTATGGAAAGAAGAATGATGGGTGTAACGTGAAGCGATAAGAAAAGAGCAGATTGGGTGAGGGAACAAACACGAGTTAATGACATCTTAGTTGAAATCAAGAAAAATAAATGGGCATGGGATGGACATGTAATTAGGAGGGAAGATAACCGATGGTCATTAAGGGTTACAAACTGGATTCCAAGGGATGGGAAGCGTAGCAGGGGGCGGCAGAAAGTTAGGTGGGCGGATGAGATTAACAAGTTTGCAGGCAAAACATGGCCACAATTAGTACATGACCGAGGTAGTTGGAGACGTATGGGAGAGGCCTTTGCCCTGCAGTGGAAGTAACCAGGATGATGATGATGATGATGATGATGATGATGATGATGATGATGCCTCGATGGAACTCGCTCGGTACAGCCTTCGCCATACTTAACACGAGCACTCACTAATCTGAGTGCTCAGTAACCCGAGCACTCAGTAACCCGAGAAATCGGACGGATCGCTGGATATTTCTCGTTGGGCAGCCTTGAATGGTGCTTCGTGCCTTAATGCGTCTTTCCCCTCAACTTACATTCGTTGTTTGCTCCTCGCAGCCCACGCATTTTTCTACAATTAAGCTGCTATAGCGACGTGCCTGCGTTGTTCGGATTAACTATGACGGCGGCTGTAGCTTTAATTTTTTTTTTTTCACGAAAAATGGAATGAGTCAGCACCAACATATCCCACCGTTTTCACCAGTTGTTACGTGTTCGGCAGGCGGAGCCAGCGCCGCCTTGTCGAGAAGCGGACGACCAGCACATATACACTGTACAATCATTTACACCCTTGAAAGCGAAAAAGGGTGTAAATGTGTCTATAACTCACACCTTTAAGGTGTGATATATATAACTGACACCTCAAGGGCGTGAGTTATAGACACATTTACACCCTTTATCGCTTTTAAAGGTGTAAATTATTTTACAGTAGAGAGTTTCAGATTAGGGGACGCAAGCGACTTGCGTACGCAAGAACTAGGGGCGACGGTACTGCGCCGACCCAGACGTAGAGGTCTGCGCATGCGCAGTACCTTCCCCTCTAGTTCTTGCGTACGCAAGCCGCTCGCGTCCCCCAATCTAAAACTCTCCAGTGTAGGCCCGGTGCTGGTCGCGGAATAACGTAGGAACCCCGCGTTACTCTTGTGAAACATGTTTTGTTTTTTTTTGCATCTGCTCTTGACCGCTCACAAATGAGCAAAGAAAAAAAGTGAAAAGAAATGCGCGTTCCAGCGAGCGTGTCAATATTATCTGAAGAAGGAAGCATGAACGTAAAGCAGGGACCGCTCAACGTTTCTAATGGACGCGTGGTCCCCACCTGTCTGGGTACACTGTGAATGGGTTCTCGTAGTCAAGACACCAAACTGACCGATGGAAATCAATATTTCGTTTACTTGACCGCCTTTATGGTCATCAGAGCACGTCTGCCACCTTCTTTTTTTTACGATTTTATCTAAAAATACAGAACGTTTAATGTTTGTTAACAGTTGTCGCATAGACGCAGCAGTCTCTCGATTTTTTTTTTTACTTGCGTCCACTTTTGTGAAAACGTGATTTTAAGAGAGAAAGTACCGATACTGGCAACAGCCAAATTACAAAAGTCCAATCTTTAAGAACGCCCAGATTTATCGGTCCTATCCGCAGACACTGCGACCTATTTCATAGAGAACGGATATTCGTGACGATGACCTAAATTTCGGTCGCTGCTACATGGATATTTCCGTTTGTCTGCGTATAGCAGACGATTCTAGCAGCGACTATACAGAGCAGAGAGCCTCTCGTTCACAGAGAGTGAGGGAGAGAGGGCGCTCTGTCTTTTGGCGGTGTAGGACGCATTCGCCTGCGGGCTGCTCTGCAGGGCAGGAATAAAGGGGAGAGAAATGCGCTATGAGAGGGAGAGGGCAGAAGAAAGTGAAAATAACACAACTAAACAAAAAATAAGACAACACCACTTGACATAATTGTTTCCGCTTTTGAGTTTTACCTGTCCGAATAAATGAGCGGACTCTGGCTTTTTTACGCGATGTACATAATCCGAGTAACAACTATAGTTTTGGGAGTTTCACAGAATAATTTACGGAACAAAGTCTGTGAATTATTTTAATACATGGTCAACAACTTGTGGGTAAAGGGTACGCAGGCTGCTCCACCGAACAAAACCAGCGGCGGCCTAAACTTGGCTCCTCTGGGAGCTCAGACGGGCCACTGCTTAGCGGGGGAAATGCTGCGTCACTTGCTCGCGGAAGAAGCGGTTCGACGCGTTTGGCGTTATCGCGCTCGTTGCTGCCCTCAGCACGCTTTTTGCAATGTCACGTCGGTCCTCTTCGAAGGCGGCTCTTGTCCGGAGTCATCAAAGATAACGTCGCGGTCGCTGACGCACAGGTATGCAGATGACCTCCGAAGAGAGACGACGGAACCGGGACATTTGTTAGCTGTGTTTCCGTATTTGTTGTTATAATGTCCCCACTAAAAAAAAAAGAAAGTGAAACACAATTTTAGTGACTATAGCACTGCATTGTTGAGCTCGTGGTCACAGACTCGGTCCCGACCGTGGAGGCCACATTTCGATGGGAGGCGAAATGATGAAAGAAGAGAGAAAAAAAGCATTATCGTGTACTTAGACTTACAGGTGAGGGATAAAGAACTCCATGTGGTCGAAATCGATCCGGAGTCTCCCGACTACGGCGTGCCCCACGCACTCAGATTGTGGTCTTGCCACGTAACAACCCAGAATGTAATTTTCTTTTAAATAATAGTATTGGAGTTGCTTTATCGCTTAATCTGCAATATAACGATGGCTCGCTCCCGCTGCGAGCCATTTAGCTGTTTGGCGGCGAGACAGTCGTTTTCCTCAAGCATATGGCGACGCGCACGCGCTGATTGCAACACCCAACACACAACAGAAGTGCGACCGCGGCCACGGACTTCTAAAAAGTTCGCTCGCGGGTTCTCTCTCTCTCTCTCTCTCTCTCTCTCTCTCTCTCTCTCTCTCTCTCTCTCTCTCTCTATATATATATATATATATATATATATATATATATATATATATATATATATATATATATATATATATATATATATATATATATATATCTCGCTCACTAGCCGTATGTTGGACAGCCCTGGTACAGTGAATATGCGAAATTCCGCAAGCGCGCTTCTCCACTTATCTAGTTTCACGGCGGTGGACTTCACACTGACTTATTGTAAACGAAGCACAACCGGCTGAGTGTAGCCGCATCGTGTGTTCACTGCATCCCCGCTCTTCGAAAACCGATACCTCGACTCTATGGTGCCACGAGCGAGAGGTCGGCCATCTAGTGCAGGGTAAAGCCGTGCAGGGTACCCTGAAACCTGATAGTGTGAAAAAGCCTATGCTTCCGTTATATCACATATCCTCTGTTAAAGCAATAATGATTGGTGCGTTAATCAATAGTTCAGGATTTTTGACTTCAAACGTATTATTTTTTTTTCAAATTTTGATTGACAATTATGAAAGAGAGGTGGTGGGGGGTGCATATTATATGGAAACTGAATATCGCAAATCAGTTCGGCGGAATCCCGCTAGGCGAAGGAAGGTTGATGAAAGAGAAAATTGTCATCCACCCGAATGTAGCACGATGCGGTTTTCTCGTGTGCCGCAAAAGTTCTGATGACTTGCTAAGTTCGCTCCTTGGCTCCCTTAGAATACAGCATAGTCGATGCTTACCGACAGAAAAAACCATAGGCCCGAAAAGACGCCGTCACAATCCATGACGTCACGGATGACTGGTGCGGGAACTTCAAGGCGGTGTCGCCACCAGTACCTTATACGTTCTTGATTTTTTTTTCTGGCTTGTAGCAACTAATGCTCCTCTCGCGGTAAGTGTGGTTTTGTTGTGTGTTAGCAGGTGAGGACGTTTGCCGTCATTTTGCCCGCAATATATCTTTTTTCCTAAAGTAAGTCTTGAAAGAATACTTCACTGGGTTTAAGATTTCTTTATTTCTTTCTTCTTCTTCTTCTTCTTCTTCTTATTTTCTGACTACAATGAGAGGGACGATAATCTCTCTCGACGGTGCCCTGTAGTTTCTATTACTGAATCACGTTCTATACAGTAAAGAAAAAGAAAAGCTTTGGATATAGTTTGGAATACGTTCGGCGTTCGCATTGTATATAGCTTAGCAGAACCAACTGAAGGTCCTTGTACAACGGCCGTACGCGTCGATGGCACAGAAAGCCACGGAAGTGCTGTTGCAGTACCTCAAGTCGACAAGTCTTGGCGACCATGTGTAGACTCGGTGCGAACCTTTAAATGTGCGGTGTCTATCTATCTATCTATCTATCTATCTATCTATCTATCTATCTATCTATCTATCTATCTATCTATCTATCTATCTGTCTGTCTGTCTGTCTGTCTGTCTATCTATCTATCTATCTATCTATCTATCTATCTATCTATCTATCTATCTATCTATCTATCTATCTATCTATCTATCTATCTATCTATGCCGCGATCAAGCTACGGACGCTGCGCTAGGATGCTCCACAGGCAGCATCCCATCGGAAGTGCGAGTGCCACTCTACGGCATCTTTACGCGAACCCGATAAAGTCGGGTCGAATCTGCTTGTCGAGTCGAAAAGCGGTCGCCGGGTTCACGGGCGTCGAGGCGACTCAAGGTCAGCCCGTTCGAGGCGTAGGTTGACTCGCCCAACCCTCTTGACAAGACGCATTCAAACGTGGTCGGGACGAGTGAATTCGACTTTTGACTCGACCCGCTGGCGTCGATTTCGTGACGAAATCGACGCGAGCGGGTCGAATCAAAGTCGATATAATGATATAATCACGCAGTCGAATTTGTCAGACTGCGCGCGCAGTCTTGACAAATTCGACTGCGTGATTATATACCGAAAACATAGCAAGGAAAATAAACGCTTACGTTCTGCAGCAAAGTTTCTGACTAAATTTGGACGGTACAACCACGCGATTTAATTATAACTTTAATGGTACCGATTATTTCCGTTCGTTGTTTTTTTTTTTTTTCCATCGCTTCATTGTTTTGTTCATCGTTGCTTGGCAACAAGCTTTGCTTCGTGGTGCCCTGTGGTTGCTTCCCCACGTTGTACAATTCTTTTCTCAGTCTTCTTTCTCAATTTACCTTGCGCTTCTTTAAAAGTAAACTGTTTCTTTTTATAATCGCTCACTACCTGTAATCTTGTCTTTTTATTATTATGACCAAATGTGCTCTTTTCTTTTTCTTTTTTTTCTCTGCATCTTCGTCCTCGTTTTTCACTTTCGCAGCTTTTGCAAATGAGCTAGTCGCGAATGAGAAATTCGATCCCGATCGGGTTGGATCGCGATCAAAAGCTTCCGTGCGAAACCGGTACTATACGTCTGGGCCGCTCAATGAAAAGTCTTGAAATGCGATGCACCGTCGCGCTGCTCGTCGCACGGCCGTCATAACACGGCGTGGGTGGGAGTCAGCTGGTGTCGGTTGGTGTCGGGTTGCTGGCGCGGCGTATACCATCGGGCTTAAAAAACAGCTCGTGTCTGCTTATGCCGGCGCGTATGTGGCAGCTTCCTGCTACGACGACCAGACGTTTGTTTACATTCGTGCCTCTGTTTGCTCGTCGTCTGCTGTGCGCCAGGGCGTTGCAGACGTGCATCAGCGCTAGCAGACGATTGCCTCGCTCGGTCGCGTCGCTCCATCACAAACAGTAGGCGTCCATGAATCAAGCGCATACGTTGTCATGGGGAAACATAATCCGCGCTTTCGCGAGTCACTTGTTCTACTTCGTATTGATCTGTCCCTTCTCAATCGAACCCGACGGTGACGTTTGGAAATGACCCTGGAAAGGTGAATATGATACTCACGTTATAATTTACGCGACCTTGTCCGCGGCCCCTTTGGCGAAGGCCGCTAACTTCGGCGCCACACACTGGCTTCGGGGTCGACACATGGCACTCGCCGACTTGCTTCCCGTCACAGCGTCCTACAAAAAATTACTCCTGAGCGGACTTATGGTGCTAGTGGAGCTTCAAGCATGGCGCTTCAGCCAACGTGGGAATGATGTCTATAGCACACGGATTGGCCTTCGTCCATCCGGCTTCAAACGACTTTGTGACTCCGCGAATCGATCATTTTCAACGAAACTTTAACAGAACTGAAATTCTTTTTGTCCTTATAGTGCCCCTTTAAATGGACAGACGAATACAACGCTAATCTGTAATCATGGGGTTTTACGTGCCAAAACCACTTTCTGATTATGAGGCACGCCGTAGTGGAGGACTCCGGAAATTTTGACCACCAGGGGTTCTTTAACGTGCACCTAAATCTAAGTACACGGGTGTTTTCGCATTTCGCCCCCATCGCACGGTAATCTGTATTGATATAACTACGCCTCTGAAATACCGAACGGGTGTGAACTCTTATGGTGCCAAGAGGTAAGACCTAAAATACGTTAAAAGGAAATGCGAATGGCGATGCCCCCTTGGAATTTTGTTCACCCGCGGTTACCCGCGCCCTCACTGGCTTCAACAGCGTCTGCTGCGGTCTAATTGCCCGTTTATTGATAAATGGGGATTACATTCGAAGGGATCAGAATGATCACCATAGCACGTGTCTATAACGTTTACAGAAGCTGCGTGAGACGGCCCAAAGTATTTTAAATTCTGGGATTTTACGTGCCAAAACCATGATGTGATTGTGAGGCACGCCCTATACGTATAATGGGGAACTACGTATTAATTTTAGCAACCTAGTATTTTTTTTAACGTACGTGCACCCACAGCACGACACACGGACGTTTTTATTTTTTTTGCCCCCCATCGAAATGCGGCCTCTGCGACCGGGATTTGATTCCGCAACCTCGTGCTTATAGCAGCGTAACGCCAGCCGCTAAGCCATCACGGCGGATGTGGGTCCGAAATATTAGAAAACACTTTCAAACTCGAGGGTCCCGTTGCAGTATTCCAGTTTGGGACCCTCGTCTGTATACTTTCTACGCTGTACTTGACCTGAATTGTCATAATATTAAATATAGAAAAAAAATTGTGATGACACAGTGACGCAGGTGCGGCGCAGTTCTGGCTCGAAATTAAATAGAGAGGAGGTCAGTTTGGCTTTCTTTTTATCCGTTAGTGACTAAACTTCTCGCGCCATACAAAGGGGGAAAAAAGCAGTTTGATAGTATACTTTTAAATACTTTTCAAACACTGCAGTGCGTGCGATCTGCATTTTTTTTCTTTACCTCAAATAACGAGAATCTTGCTCTTTTAAATATTTTACCAGCCCCCCCTCCCCCCGCTCTCCTACTTCAGCCAAAAGCTATAGGCCACAGTATTTACAAGCAACGCAAAACAAATAATGTGGACTCGAAGGAAAAAAATGCAGCATTGTCTTGAAGAATGAATGAATGAATGAATCCTTTATTTTAAGGAAGGGGACGGCTCCAGGCCGCTGTTGGGGATTAGGAGGGAAAGGAATGTGGGATCCCGGATTGTTGGTTGAAGCACATCTTCATCTCAGTCTTTGATCTTCCGCTTTATGCAGACTCAGGCGCATGTTCAGTTCCGCCGCTCTCGCATGGGCCCGTCGACCCCCTCTACACTACTCGAAACAAGCCACTGTGTCTGCCATATGTCGCAATGGCTTTCTGTGTTTCAGGGCTAGTTTGTGTATTCCAATTCCTATAATGTCTCCGCGTAGTAAATGTTGAATGTTGGATCTCCCTTGTGAAAAAGCAATGAAGACGGATGTAGGATTGGGCTTGTTGGTGAAACATGGTATGGTGAAACAAACTTCAGGAATGCTTCGTCATGGTCGTCGAGTCTAGGGCGCCTCGATGAGCGCGCCCCCCTCCGCCGCTGTGCACCCTATAGTCGAGACAGCGGAGAGTTTTAGATTAGGGGACGCAAGGGGCTTGCGTACGCAAGCCGCTCGCGTCCCCTAATCTAAAGCTCTTCTCTACTGTCTTGGCGCCCGCCGCCTGCGTCGTCTCTCGTCGACTTTAGCGACTGTGTCGTGCAGGCAAGCAGCCGCGGCAGGGTCGCTCGTTCGCCGCCGTCGGTGTGCCGCGATTTCCGGTCTCCCCGCATGCCATGGGATCGAGTGGGGCGGAGCGGCGCGGGGTGGCGTGCCGCAGGAAAAAAAGAAGGAAAAGAACCGTGCAGCACCGCGCAAGCTGTACGGAGGTCGCCTGCCAACGGAGAGAACCGAGCTATTCACGGTGCCTTGCGGCGCATTCGGCTGGTCCATCGTTTCCGAGCACTCCTGCTCGAAGGTTCGAAGGTCGGTTAACAAGTTTAACTCCTACCGCCACGATAAGCACATTCCTATAGCGTTAGCAAAACCGGTGTAAAGCTACTAAGGTGTCTAAACTGTGCTAAAGCGTGTAAAATGTACTGAAGCGTAAAGTATACCAAAGTGTAAGCCGTCTGTGCAACACAGCTTCGTTTTGGTTTTACACGACCGTCGGAGCGCTTCGACTGTGAGAGGCAACCAGTCGAACGCGGCATTTGTGTGGCGCAAAAGACGCGAAATCATATGGAGAGAGAGAGAGAGAGAGAGAGAGAGAGAGAGAGAGAGAGAGAGAGAGAGAGAGAGAGAGAGAGAGAGAGAGAGAGAGAGAGAGAGAGAGAGAGAGAGAGTTTATCGAGTAAACGCAGAGAGTTTGACCTGAGGAGATATCCTCGGGCCTGCTACTGTTCTCGGCGTATGGAGCCCCCTTCCATCGTATGCAGGAGCTCTAGCTCAGAGCGGAGGGAAGAAGCCACACTAAGAAACGAACTCACAGGAAAGGGCGTCGCTCGCAGCTACGGTTTTTCAGAGGAAACGGGCTATACCACTGACCACACGAAATTCAACGTATCACCAGGGTCCTTCTACATACTGGTATCCCGTTTGATACGCTGAGTTCGACGCCTCGAAATCCCAATGTAAGTATACAGGAAACTTAACGAATGACCAACAGTAGCGTTTCCTTTTTTTTTTTTTTTTTTGTATACGCTAGAGCGAGTTCCCCCACGCCACCCCCTAGTTAAGGATAGCTGAACCAGCCAATCCCTAACTAATTACTATACTAAAGATAGTTTTCATGTGACCTCAGGGGCGCAGCTTTTTGAGGTGCTAGTTTACAAGAACATGGCGACCACGATGACTTCAGTACATCGTACATTATCACGCGCATACGTTGTCTTGCTTTTTGACGGTGACCGTTTTTCATCGGATTGTCACTCTTATGAACTTGTCGCTCGGCTCGAGACACGCCTTCCGTGCTTTCATGTTTTTTTGTTGTTGTTGTTGTTGTTGTTGTTGTTGTTTACGCAGGTTCTTGACGTGTTGGTGGCCACGATGCCGTCAACGCAAACCATCTATATAAGTTATAACTTAAAGTCAGTCAGTCAGTCAAGAACTTCAGTGAGGTCCTGAGGAGTTTTAAGCCGTTAGAGATCCCATGCGGGGAGCTCCTCGGGCCAAAACCGTAGGCGACGCCCAAGTCGGGACGGGAACGTGGTGACGCTCCGCCAGTTCTTGGGCCCTCTGGACGGCCTTGAGCTGGAGTTTGAGGTCCGGGCTTTTCAGGGCTTCTTCCCATTCGGGCTCACTAGAGAGAGGGCCCTTTGGTAACGCGGTACATTGCCATAGCATGTGCGAGAGTGAGCAATAGAGTTCTTGGCAGTCTGGGCAATTTGCCGGGATGTCTGAGGTATAGTGACTCAGTAGGCCTCGTGAAGGATACGAGTCCGTTTGTAGCATTCGAAACGCGGCCGCCTGCGCGCGTTCGAATTTGGAGTGCGGGAGCGGATATTTCATTCTGCCTTTTCGATAGTATGAGGTGATTTCGTGATAAGTGAGTAGCGGGTCATTAAACTGAATGTCCAGCCCCTCTGAGGCCGTAGGACCGTCGCGGCGGGCAAGTTCTTAAATATTTTTTTTTTTTTACAACTGTACTATTCATGGCCGGTAAACAAGGCGAACAATTTTTTTTTCTAACTTTCCTTGATATGGAACTGTGTTTGAGCATTGGAGGGTTTAGGAAGCTGCCAGCGTGCTCTATAGATATCAATGGCAATAGAAAGCAATGGCAACGAAATTGCAAAAAAGAAAAAGGCATGCTTATTCTAACATACGCCTGAAGAATTGGTGTTTCTCGCTACGCAGGACCCCAGATTGACACACGAAAGTCTAGTTTATCATGTAACGCGCCTCCTCTAACTCACGTACCAAGGCATCTTTGCTTTGGTGCTGATCACACAGCCATTTCGCTCGCATAAGCGCGGGCGCGTGATTGGCCAGTGCTCTCTGGCACTCTGGTCAATGGCGACAGCTGACGATACAGCAGCCGGCATGTATGTTCCAGATAACTCTAGTCAAGCTGTTTAACGAAAAAAAATGATTACAAAAAAAAAAAGACGGTACAATATACGGTTTGAATATCTACGGGTGCTCGGTCGTCAGGCCTCTCACGACAGAACCCCGCAGGTATCGTGCAGCTTGTTCTATAATTTTTTTTTCTCCTTTCCTTTTTTTTTTTTTTCTTCGTGAACAGCTTGGCTAACGTTAGCTGGGACACACGGCATATAGGAAGTTTAGGAGGTCGACTCAGACTACGACTTCCACATTGAAGTGCACGTGGAGTGCGAAGACGCTTTTCATTTGGGCAGCCACAGGACCAATTAGACTCATGCTCTCTCTCTCTCTCTCTCTCCAAATTTTACCGCGTTTAAACGAGAGAGGGAAACTCCGCGACGACTGGGGGCGCCGCAGGATTCCACTTTTCAGGCTCTGAAGTGTTTTACGAGAAATGAAGAAGCTCGAAAAAAAAAATCAAAGAGAGAGAAAATCCAAACGAAAGGTTTTCAATACTGTGTATTATGTAGGTATATTCTATATGAACCGCCATAGGTATCGCGATTCAGGAACTCGTGACCCGACGGAGCGTTTAAAGAGCGCGCTCTTGACGAGCTATATACGCTTGCCTTTAGCAGCGTCGCCATATAAGATGCGACTTTTGTAAAAAAAAAAAAAAGTTGCAACCGAGCAAACAGATATGCGCAGGCCGCCACTGAAACATGGCTTCGTCCACTTCGAGCTCTTTACATTCGTAATGCTATACCTGAAGTACAAGGCGGCGTGCGAAGAAGAGTACAAGCGGTAGTGAGAAGTCAACACGCTTGACCTCGAGACTCGACGACGCCATCCGTCCAGCCTGTATACGTGACAATGCACCTACAGTTTCTTTGGGAAACCGCCTGTATATAGAGATCACTTCTGCGTCTCGCGTTCGCTTGATTGCGAAAGCCGAAGCTCAGAACGAACTAAAAGTGTTAGTCTTTATTGACACTGTTCTGGGGTAGCTTTGAGAGTGCTAGGTTCAATTACAGAGCCATCAGGGTCGCCAGTTAGCCTCTATAGAGTCTGTGAAGGAGTACGTTTACCTAGGTCAGTTACTGACAGGGGACCTCTGATTATGCGAAGGAAATGTACAGAAGAATAAAATTGGGTCGGAGCGCATTCGGCAGACATTGTCAGATCCTGACTTGAAGCTTACCATTATCATTGAAAGGGAAGGTGTACAATCAGTGCATTTTACCAGTGCTGACATATGCGGCACAAACTTGGAGACTGACATAGAAGCTTGAGAACAAGGACCGCGTAAAGAGCGATGGAACGAAGAATTCTAGGCATAACGTTAAAAGGCAGGAAGAGAGCGGTGTGGATCAGAGAGCAAAACGGGTATAGCCGATATTCCAATTGACAGAGAAAAAAATGAAGCTGGGCAAGTCATGTAACGCGCAGGTTATATAACGGGTGGACCATTAGGGTTATGGAATGGATGTCAAGAGAAGGGAAGTGCAGTCGAGGACTAGAGAAGACTAGGTGGGGCGACTAAATTAGGAAATTCGGGGGTGCTAGCTGGAATCGGTTGGCGCAGGACAGGGGCAATTGGAGATCGCAGGAAGAGGCCTTCGTCCTGCAGTGGACATAAAATAGGCCAATGATGAAGGTGACACATCAGGGTCAGCTCCAATTCTGCAAGCACGGGATATGATTCAAGAACGAAAGACGTTGGCCACGTCGCATTGATGCAGTCGCACCGTCTCCCTGTGACGTCACAGATTTTTGGCGTTGTCCCTGCTCGATGCTGCTCGATGTTACTAATAATATAACAGCATTACCTTGCATTTCAGAATAAGCAAGAACGTGGCATGCAAAGTTCGAAGAACTTAACTCGCACAAGAAAAGAAGCCGAATACGAAAAACAATTATTATAATAACCTGAAATTTGACAATTGTCACGTCACAGTGACGTGCGCAGTGACGTCGTCGGTGCTTTGTTTACGAGAGCAACATTAAAGAAAAGACGGGGGGGGGGGGGGGTTACGTTTTGCCTTCATTCGATCCTCTAATAATCCACACTTTCTCTTCTTTTTAATTTTTTATCGGCAAAGAATTAACTACAAACGCAATTATAGAAGAAAAGTAACTTACATACCTGTCTAAAATGGTAGTTCTATTCCGTGTTCCTTCTCGCTATGGCATTTTCAGCTAATTGCTTGAGGGCGCTTCGTAAACGCTACAATGGTCTAGTAAAACGAAAGCCTTATTATCAGATCAGGCCGGCTGTGTAGAAGAGAGAGATAAAGAAAAGAAAGCAAACGAGTGAGAAAAGAAGAAGAGAGAGAAGATGAGAAGGAGATGTTGATGATCAACGTCATCATTACCACCACCGCCAGGGAGCGAGCTTCGGCTACAGGATTTATTAGCCAACGCAATATTAAAACTGCTTTTACTTGAGAAGCTTTTCAAAAAGTGGGCGAAGCTTGAACAATCTAAAGCACTCGCACTCGGAAAGTCGCTTCGTTCGGTGCCTGAATTCACCGCATTACGACGAAGAAATTCGAAATAATTTACTTTCTCAAAGCTAACAACCTCTTCTTTTTTTTATAAATAACAAGAAATTTCCTTATGTCATGGTGACGCCGATCTGCCACGTTATACTTAGCGAGCTTCAAACCATAGTACCATTCACTTGGATACATATATATCGATAAATATATGAACGTTGGTTCTTGTCATGAGTTGCTTTCTTCAACTCGATTGCTTCTCGTTGTATGGCTTGTTGTCGTTGTTTTGTTGTTTGATTGCGGCTAACACTTTCTGAGAGAGACATAAAAAGAGAGAGGGAAACGTTTACTAAAACATAAATGAAGAAAAGGAAATCACTATGGTGCTTCCTGTGATGTGCCGAGATTAGCTAGATGGTTCGCTCCTGAAGACAGGGTAGCCAACCGGTCTACACTGGCTAACTTTCCTGTTTCTCGCTCTCTCTTCACTCCTCAACAGACGAAGGAGCAAGCTGTCGTTTATGGCTTTCCGGTGGGCAAGGGCTATTCCTCTGAAAAACAAATATACAGTTAAAACTCGATGTAACGAAAGCCGATTTCACCAAGTTCCCGATCTAACGAAGAAATTTCCATTCCCCGGCAGGTACCCATATGGTTCAATGTTATCACTAACCAGAATTAACGAAACTAACTTGGCCGAACTCGATTTAATGAAGTTTTTCCTGAAATAAAAGAGTAAAAAAAGCGGTGATTTCTTTCTAATTTTGACACAGACAGGTTATTCTCCGAGGGTTAGAGCTTGAGCTCTAAAGCTATCGCGTCAAAACATCTAGGCGCCATGGTCTCATCCCTAGCTTTATTTTGACGAGGCCACACGCCGCGCCCATGCACGGAACTGCCGACTCAACACCGCCTCGGCAGGGGCGGCGCTTGTTGCTTCCATTACTTCATGGTTTGTGCTACCGATGGCAGCATTAGAGGTCAACAAAATGCCGCGGTAGCTCTTGCGTGTCGCAACGTTGCAATTTTAGGTTTCGAAGGAGTGAAAAATTCCTTTCTCGCTTTTACGAACTTCCCGATTTAACGAAATAGTTCGAGAGTGGTCGTTACTTCGTTAAATCGAGTCTCAACTGTAATATGCATTGTCATCCCCCTCCCCACTCCTTTTGTTTCTAGTTCACTGCTTATGTTGTTTGTAGTTTTGTAGCTGTCATCATCATCATCATCATCATCAGCCTGGTTACGCCCACTGCAGGGCAAAGGCCTCTCCCATACTTCTCCATCTACCCCGGTCATGTACTAATTGTGGCCATGTTGTGCCTGCAAACTTCTTAATCTCATCCGCCCCCCTAACTTTCTGCCGCCCCCTGCTACGCTTCCGTTCCCTTGGAATCCAGTCCGTAACCCTTAATGACCATCGGTTATCTTCCCTCCTCATTACATGTCCTGCCCATGCCCCATTTCTTTTTCTTGATTTCGACTAAGATGTCATTAACTTGCGTTTGTTCCCTCACCCAATTCGCTCTTTTCTTATCCCTTAACGTTACACCCATCATTCTTCTTTACATAGCTCGTTGCGTCGTCCTCAATTTAAGTAGAACCCTTGTCGTAAGCCCCCGCGTTTCTGCCCCGTACTGGTAAGACACAGCTATTATAGACTTTTCTCTTGAGGGATATTGGAAAACTGCTGTTCATGACCTGAGAATGCCTGCCAAACGCACCCCAGTCCATTGATTATTTCAGTCTCATGATCCGGATCCGCGGTCACTACTTGTCCTAAGTAGATGTATTCCCTTACCACTTCGAGTGCCTCGCTACCTATCGTAAACTGCTGTTCTCTTCCGAGACTGTTAAACATTGCTTTAGTTTTCTGCAGATTAATTTTTAGACCAACCCTTCTGCTTTGTCTCTCTAGGTCAGTGAGCATGCATTGTAGTTGGTCCCCTGAGTTACTAAGCAAGGCAATATCATCAGCGAATCGCAAGTTACTAAGGTATTCTCCATTAACTCTTATCCCCAATTCTTCCCAATCCAGGTCTCTGAACACCTCCTGTAAATACGCTGTGAATAGCATTGGAGAGATCGTATCACCCTGCCTGACTCCTTTCTTTATTGGGATTTTGTTGCTTTCTTTATGGAGGACTGCGGTGGCTGTGGAGGCGCTATAGATATCTTTCAGTATTTTTACATACGGCTCGTCTAGCTACACCCTGATTCCGCAATGCCTCCATGACTGCTGAGGTTTCGACTGAATCAAACGCTTTCTCATAATCAATGAAAGGTATATGTAAGGGTTGGTTATATTCCGCACATTTCTCTATCACCTGATTGATAGTGTGAATATGGTCTATTGTTGAGTAGCCTTTACGAAATCCTGCCTGGTCCTTTGGTGCTGTATTATACGCATTATTAAGACTGTCGGCTCGAATTCGGTCTTTCACGACACAGCGCTGCAGCAGTTCTCCGAAAAGACCATTCGAAAAAATAAAGGAAATGACTCGTTATAGCAGTATACCGGGACCTTGGTACTTTCAGCTGTCTCCAGCAGCTCTCGCTCGTTCTGTAACGCTCCACGGTACATATAGTTCTCCATATACGCTGCCTTGCGGGTACGGAGCCGGGAGGAGGTTCCGGGCAGGGGGCTGTTGCTCGTGCGGCATCGTCGCCGCAAGGGCTTGCCCAAGGCTGCTGCTTGCTGCCCGCGCGGTGTGCGTGCATGCTTGCCGCCGCCGCCAACCGAAGCTAACCGAAGTCGTGGCGCACGCGGTAAAACGCTTCGACGCGGGCTTCGCTCCTTCAAGGACGTCGCCTCGGCAAATGACACACGCACGCACGCACGCACGCACTACTGCATTGTGCGCACCCCCTCCTGAGATTGCCCATCGGCTTCCGCTCCGACGGATGGATGGTGGGAAGGAAAGAGGTTGGGTGGGAGGGGGTGCAGTAGCTCGATTTGTGCCGCGAGGGTATAATAAATATTCTATGGCCTCTGGCACGGGAATGGAGGGGCTTGATCTTCTTTTTCCTGCGCGTTGGGGCGCGCGCTGATGGAGACACGGGCGACGGGAAAAAAAACACTTTCCTTGGGAGGCCATAGCGCATCGCCTTGAAGGAAGAGTGAAGTCGCTTTTCTTACGGTGTATGTGGAGATGGCCTCGGCAGAAACTACACGGTCAGACAGTGTAGTTGAGTCGCAGATGAGGACCACGGTAATATATTGACCAATTCCTCCCCCCCCCTCTTTTCTTTCCGACAGGACGACTTTGCGCTGAAACTCGCTTTTGCTTTACATGTCCTCATTTTAGCTTTCTTTCTTTCTTTCTTTCTTTCTTTCTTTCTTTTTTGTCTGTGTTACCCTATATTTCTTTACGTTGTCTCTCTTTTTCATTCCTGACACCTTGCTAGGAGATGCCTAACTAATGTATTTCCGCTAAAGTTTGGAACAATAAAACGAAATAAAGGTATGCGGACCCCAGGCAGCGTGGTATGTAAGCTTCTCGACGGCTTCCATCGCGCTCTCAGTGCGGAGCTCCTGTTGGTCTCGCGCGGTTGCAGGCAGAACTTGAAGTACAGGTGTAAGTACCGAGAAGTACGAAACGTAACGCTTGAAGTTTACCGCATCTACAACCTTTGCAAAGACAAGATCACTTGAACCTCCCAATCGCAGAGGCGTTGGTAAATGTCATTTAGGGTCGCATGGAACTATAGGAACCCCATTTCGGACGTACAAGCATAAACCAGCGCCACTATGCAGGTGCTTTCCCTCCAGCAAACTCATCTACGCTAACGTCACAGCTGTTGTTGGCGCTCTTCCTTTACGCGGCTTAGCTGTGTGGAATACCCCTCCTTCCCCTCTTTCCCCCATTTCCCAGCGCTACTACGTCTATTACTCGGAGAGACGCAGAGGCCACACCTGCACAAAAAGACAACGAATCCCTCCGTATTCTAGAACGTTCCTCCATCAACAAACACTCCATCTCCACTCGAGAAAGTAGATTGCAGCGCCTACCGTCAGGAGAAGAGGTCGCTGCGCTTAACTGGCCTTCCGGGCCGATTCTTGTCAAGCGTAGCGTCTCCTTAAGTCGACGGGCGGCACCATGCCCAGTTCGGTACAGTGGAGGAGGAGCTTAAGATGAGGAGGGTTTGTGAATACGGCGTATATATATAGGTCTGCATCCTGCACGTGAGCCAGTGTAATGCGAAATCATCACCAGGACCGGCTCATGCGTGCACGCTTTTGATTGCACATGCGCCTCCAAAACAATAGGCCCGTGTTATTGAATTGCGTTGAAAAGCAATTGCGAGGACTCGTAGTATAGTGCACTGCTATCGGGATCGGCGTACCAAGTCAACGCATTTGATTGCACGACCTCCGGGATCGGACCAGCTTACTATAGGCGAGACACTCGACGACACACACCGAACCCCGGGAAGGCGAGCAAAGAAGGCTTAATAATTAGCTTTAACATCGCCTCATATAAGGAACAGTAATGAGTGAAGCACTGGCTAACAAGTTCGCACGAGTCGCTGTTAGAGAGAGAGAGAGAGAGAGAGCTCTTTAATGAAATGCAGAGAATCTGCCGGCGTATATGCAAGCGCCTATACATGCTACTCTGCGTAAGGAGAGAGCTTTTCCGTTTTCGGGTGGTGAGACGTTGGGTGATGTGCAGCGCGGTTGAAAGGCGTCCTCCGCTTTCTGTCCCGGGGATGGGGACAGAAAGTTGGCAACGAGCAGCAACAGCAGCAGCAGTAGGGCCGCAGACGCGCGAAATAACTCTGCATAGGGAAGGGAATCGGGGACAGAAAGGTCCCAGGGGGGAGGGGGGCGGGAAAAAGGAAAAGAAGGCAAGAAAATATATGGTCACGCTATGTACAGATGAGATATAACGGTGACGGTTTCGACGCTAAACGCTAAGGGGGGAAGGGGGGGGGGGGCAGGGATCAACGTAGCGAATGATGCTGGATTGATGAGTACATGTAAGCTCTATGGTACCTACGGTTATCAAGTCCTCTCCCAATCTGACAACGTCACGGCAACGGCGAAAATTCGCCTGGAGTGTCCACAGTAATTGCTAATGCCATAAAAAAAAAAAAAAAGCCGGACAAGTTCTTGCAATTTTTCTCGCTGTGTGATAGTTTGTGGGCTTTGTGGGGTAGCGTTGACCGGCCCTTAAGGACGTGGCCCCACTTCTCTCTCTGTATATAAAGATAATAAAGGTTTTCCACCACCCCTTTCATAGTGCGCATTGTACGTACCTTCCGCACCGCGGCCGTCTTCTTTCGTTGGGGTCTCTCCAGCTCCCTCTTTTGTCGCGGAGTGATGGAACACCGTTAGGTGGGGGATACGCTCTGCTGCGACAGCCGAGAATAGTCGGCAAGGTTCGACGCTTCCGCGTCTACCGTGCAGACCGCGGGGGAAATCGTTGAGCGAGTCGGCTTGGCGGCTGCAGCGACAACGGCGCGACACGGCGTGCAAAACACGTGGACGGAACGACGTGCTCGATCGCTGCGTTTCCTTTCTTCGCCGCGTCTTTCGCGACTGTTTAAAAAAATAATAAAGAAAAAACAGCAGCTCGATCCGAGTGCGCGCGCGCGTCCTTTACAATCGCGTTCGGCTGCGTCACGTGGGCACGAAGGACGCGGAACGGCGGGCGGTGGAATCCCTCGAACGACAAACAATTGAGGCCCCGCGGAAACAGCCGCTTTCTGTTCGACAAGTCGCGTGGTCGGTCGATTAGTTACTCAATTTATTTATTGGGAATCGGAAATGGGGGGGTCGAGAACAAGCACACCGCGTGTCGCCGGCGCCTCCACGACCGACTATATGCATAAATCGCAGGCGTAACAGCAGCGCCAAAAAAAACACTGCAGGCATAACAGCTCTGCTGTTATGCCTGCAATAAGTGATCAACTTGCCCAAGAACTCGTTTTACTGAAGTATATAAAGTGAACGAAGAGTGACGGTTGGTGAAGAGAAGCGTTTCCGCTATATCTGCTATAACATATAGCGCGGTTCGCAGCCAAGCCAAGTCGCGTGGTTCGTGAATACAATGGTGTATTACATTAACGTGCCGGTGGTGCACGTTGCAGCAGTGGGCTGTGACCTTCATGCTGCTGCTGCTGATCTTGAGGTAGCGGGCTCGACTCCCGGCCGTTGCGGCCCGCATCCCCATGAAAACTAAGCGAGAGAGAGAGAGAGAGAGAGAGTTCGTGTATCGTGCGCACGTTACAGAAATCAAAATCAAGGTTAATCCGGAGCTGCCGCACTACGGCGTGTCTCATGACCAGATCGTGGTTACGGCAGGTAAAACTAAACATGTTATAAAACTAAAGCTAATTGTAGAAGCTAAAAACAGCGCGTGGTACGATGACGAACAGAATAACTTAGGGCCGACTTTCAATCAAAAATTTATTTCGCGCAACGCCATGCATATATAAATATGCGGGGAACAGAAAGCGAGGGAAGCAGCTGACGTCTTTGTTGCGCGAAGGAGAGCGATATTTATATATTGACTGCGGCTATAAAGACCGAATTTCCGAAACAAACTTAGGCTTCTTGACGTAGAGTTGCTCTTATGTAATGAGTATGGGTGCTGGCCGTACGTTCTCCCGGTTCAATGGAGAGCCTCGTTCGAGGTTAGCCCAGCGAGGCTTTGCGAAATCACGCTTGGGAAGGCTGCCGTACGTGTCGCGATCTCGCCATCGCAGTATGTGCGCAGCATGCTTCGAGTCTCAAGTGCATGCTACACGAGAGACTGTGAATGCCACGCCTTCCGGACAACTTGATAATCGGGCATTGCCGAATAACTCTTGGCAAACACAAAAGAGTCACAAATTGAGAAAGGAATGAAATCACTGCTAAATACCTCTCGGCAAACACAAAAGAGTCACGGATTGAGAAAGGAAGAAAAGCAATCAAAAAGAAAACAGAAAAGAAATCCGTCATTCATGTGTGCTATTCCGACAACGCAGCAGCAGTTGCTGCGTTCCACCGCGATCGTGACCGGCTGTTCTTGGTGGCAAAGGCCAAAGCTGTCGGTGTGTCGATGACTGCCTCGGGAGAACATGACGATTTAATGAAGGCATGCGCATGCTACAGGCAGCGGCCTATAGCTGCCCATTGCTGCCGATGTGGTTGCCACGTTTTGTTCGATCAGTGCGAAAACCCAAGACGCGTTATATATATCCGTGTGGTATTTCTCCAAATAAATCGCGCTTCTTGCACGTACGTGGTGACGACCATTGGTTGAATAATTAATTTTTTTTTTGCTTGTACGTGTCCCGTTTTATTTCCCCTGCCTCGAAGTTCGCACGCCGCGGTGTCTGCTCCTCTCCTGCTTTTCCCTTACCCGCACACATATGTTTACGACGTTGTTTGCAACTTAAAATTTGGTTGAAAAATGCAGCGCTTCGTCCCGTTCTTTCCAGCTCCACGAACTTGGCTTTGCATCGAAAGGATAAAGTTAGGACTCCGCGGCACGTAAAAAATACCAGCGTTAATCCTACTTTCTCTTCGATGTCCATTGAAACTCCGCAAAATTTTAACAGTCGTATGAAATCGACGGACAAATGAAGCCGAAGAAAAGTTATATAGGGGGAAATTAACTGCTTTATTTTCGACTTGAACTTAAATGCGGAAATAAATAGAGCGATGAAGGATAATAACGGCAATAATGAGACAGAAAAAAAAAAAGAAACAAGGAAAGAAAGGCGATGCGTTTACGTACGGGCGCATGACCCACGCTGCAGTTCTGATTGGGATTCGCGAGTCTTATTCCAGTGTCGTGCAAAAAGTCGTAAGACGGGTGTTTTGTATTAGTCGTATAGCGCCCCCTTCGATACTAAAGCCGCTTCGTCGCTGCTCCTTTCCGTATCCCAAGAAAGAGAAGAAACTGTCACGTTTGTCGCACCGTCTCAAACTGTCTGCAGCCAATAATCCACACGCGCTGTCCAAACCTACATACGCACACACACACGAGTTATAGTTGCGTAACTCACCGGAGACGCAAGTTCCAGATAGCGCCGTTGTTGAATTACACACTCCCCACCACGCGGCTAAGAAGGAGGCGCGATAAGACGTTTGCCGAACCGTCTCCTCAAACGACAGACTGATCTAGATCTGATTTCGGTTTTCTTTTTTTTTTCCGCTTCCGTTTAGCTCGAACGCACACAGAGACAGATAACACTCGTACCTACGTGTGCGACTCTGCGCGCGCGCAGAATACGTAACGAGCGAGAGTTCCGCTACGGACGACAAGCATCTCTCTCTCTCTCTCTCTCTCTCTCTCTCTCTCTCTCTCTCTCTCTCTCTCTCTCTCTCTCTCTCTCTCTCACACACACTCACTCACTCTCTCATTCTCTCACTCGCTCTCTCTACTCTCTCAACTTTCGCGCGAACGCTCGTCCCAACGTGCTGGCGTTACACGTGCCTCATTTGCGTTGGCGAAGGCGCAGCCGGCGCCCCGTCTGTACGGGACCCCGCGCTTCCAAAGTGGCCCCGCGGGCATCCGTTATGCGGACAACGAATTCAAATGAAGCGAAAAGTGCGAGGCAGCACGCCAAACGATTATTAATGCGAAAGCATTTTGTGCCCCATTAAATCCCGTGGGCGTGACCGAAAGACGGTGCCAAAGATGGCCGCCGGCGCAAGGAGTGAAAAGGCGCGTCAACAAATGCCCGGATTGAAGTCACATTTCTCGGGGAGGTTCCCGCGAATGACGCATTTAAATTAACGGCCTTGCAAAGAAAAATTTGGTACATTTCGGCCTGGGTGGGAATCGAACTCGGGCCTCCGTGGGGTGGGAGATGAGCACGCTTCCCCGACGCCACAGTGGCTCCGCGGTTCTTTCTTTCTTCCTTCCTTCCTTTCTTTCTTTCCTTCTTTCTTTCTATAGCTGCTAAACATGCAAAATTTGGCCCCAGAAAGAACCGGCTGTCCCAAAATTTACTTTGATATAGCTGAGAAAAGCAACTGCAGCAGCAGTAGCAACAACAACAACAACAAAGGTAGCGAAATTTCCAAACGCTGTCATGACAAGTCTACGGCGAAATAACGGAACACTATTGGGGGCGACGACTTACGGAGTCGCCATCTGTCGGAAGCGCCTCCCTTGCGTAGTATGAGGGATCACGCGGCGCGCTCCTCATAGGTTTCGCTTACGGCGCTCAATAAAAACACCACGCGGCAGCCCTCTTAGACATTTATGTAAGTACTCTCAAAACGAGGGAAGTTTTTGACTGTCGATATAGTAATCTTGGGCAAACTGAAAGCACAGAATCGCTTATAGACGCTATTTCTTGACCGAATACGTACAGTGAACGCCAGTGCCCGCGGTCGCCACGATGGAGTCTCCCGAACCGGCTTTTTGCGTGAAAGGTAGGCAAACGCTGTGAGTAAAGTATGTGAAATATGTTCTTCTAGTGGGCTGTCTGTATAAACAAATGGAGCATAACAGAATGAAGCCTCGATGCAGCGATCACACGGGTTCGCAGTGACCGACTGCGCTTCTGCAATAAAGTCCGCGCACAATGTTTTGCTTTCGCTGTGAGCGCGTTTTCGCACCGTGCCGTGAGCTTTAGGCCGCAGCATATGAGCATTTGACAGTACACTAGAAACCATTGTTACGTGGACCGCTATCAGAACTTTTCAAATATAATTTCGTTATAGAGACTCCGAGGTCTACACCCAAGGCGGTAAAGCCTCACCACTTCAGAACCGCAACACAGGTGATATTTTAAACTTTCGTTTTCAGCTCGCTTCGGCGCTTCCGAAACAGACGACGGGACCGCTGTGTCCACGTGATCCCTCATGCCACGTCACGCCGACGGTGGCGCCAGGTTTTCCAGTGGTGGAGCTCGCTCCCAATATACGACTCAATCTGCCCTACCTGCTCTACGCTGTGCCATACAGTCTCTGTACCATACGTCTAAAGCAACGATCGCGAAGATTTGACAAGCACGCGTACAGTCGTCCACAAAAAGCTTACGGGACCCGGGATTCTTCGAAAGAAATCGTAATTCCCACGGAGGGCAGGGCGCGCAGCCTCGATTAGAAAATTTCAAAGTCTGTAGCAGTTTTGCGATCTACAACCTTGATCCATTAAATTAAAGCTCCACGCGTTTACGGATCGAGTGGAAATTCCCATTTCTCGCAGAATCCCCGTGTCCTGCGAATGTTTTGCGGTCGACTGCACTGACCACCTTTCACACGGCAATTGAACTCAGCGCTCTTCACCGCGGCCTCCGAGATCGCACCGGCGCACGTAACTTTATCTCGGAGGCCACGCTCTGTGTTCTGCCTTGATCTCTTCACCGGTCGGTAAGCACATGCAAGAAGAATGGAGACCAGAATGGTTCGAGTGCATGCCAACGTCGCACATATACATACATATACCTGCCTGGCACGCAAAGAGAGAAAAATAGAGAGCATGCGAGAACGCCGCTATCTTTTATTTTGCATTTCAGTAATAATCGTAATCATAAAAAGAAAAAAAACAATCACCGCAAGCAACCCACAGCGCGGAGCTCGCTAGCAGCGTTGGGCGACGACTAGTTTTTCTCGCCGTGTCCCAGAAACCCCCCTCCGAGCGGCAAACGAACCGTGTTGGTGGCATCGGAGGAGGCGTACATATAATAAGCGGCCGCGCTTGGTTGTGCGGTCGAGCTCTGCTCGAAAGTGTGTGCGTACGCGACGGTGCTGTTGCGCCGTGCGCGAGTGAAAGCCGTGCGACTTTCGGAATGGGAACGGGGAGTCGATATCCCACTCGGCGAGAGAGCGGCCGACGGAGTTGGCAACGGGAAGTGTCTTTGCCACCCGCTGAGTGCCACTTTTTTCGCGTTCGCGCGGAGAATGATAAGCTGCGCAAACGCGGCCGTGTATGCGCGATATCCGTGTGTGCTTGACGAGAAAGTGCGCGTGTATGTATGTATGTATGTATGTATGTATGTATGTATGTATGTATGTATGTATGTATGTATGTATGTATGTATGTATGTATGTATGTATGTATGTATGTATGTATGTATGTATGTATGTATGTATGTATGTATGTATGCATGTATGTATGTATGTATGTATGTATGTAGTGTGCGCGCTTGCTTGCAGAGAAGAATGGGTCGTCGGCGGTGGCGAGGTCCTGCGTGTGACACGGAATCGCCCGAAAGGCGTTTATGAAATTATGCTGATCGCGCGGAGTGGGTGGGGGGGGGGGGGCGATGCCGTTGCTTGGGGACCGGCTGGACGAGCGTGTCGGATTGATAATAACTGCCGCTGCGAGGGTTGCATATAATTTATTTTCCCGGGGGCGTTCCGTGTTCCTTGTATACTCACGGCGTGGGTGTCTGTGCGAGATTGTTTCCCGCGTTTTTGTTTCACGGCGCGCGCCGTCTGGAGATTTTGTATGTTACGAACGCTGCTGCGCGCACGAACGAAGGCGGAGGGGAATTAATGCGTGGGATAGAAGGAGCCACGTGACTCTGATATGCGATTGGATGTTTCTCCTATATATAGCAAAACGAGTCTGACTCATGCAGTTTGCGAAGAGCAACAAAGCTATAACTCATCGCGGGCTGAAATTAGACTCATTCGGACACGTCTACGCTGCAGTCAAGCAAATGAAGACTCAAGCGCCCATGTATGGCTGCGGTGACTTATTATTCGATGCTTTGCGATACGCAGCTTCCGATACACCCGAACTTGCAAGGGGAGATTCGGCTCCGAGCTCCAGCATACCTGTCCCACCAAAATCGACTTATGGGGAACTCGCGTGCCTTTTCGTACGATTCGAAATAGTTGGCGACTCTGTGATGCAATTTAGAGTCCATGGCCGAGGCTCAGCCGCCCGAAGATCGCCAGATCGATACAAAGGGAAAGGAACAACAGAGCGACAAGGTGAGAGTTATCCATCTCCCTAACGCTTTATAGAGTCGTCGATAAGCCGCTGTATATGGACTGAGTGACAACGAGCAACGGCGATTAAGTCGTTTTTGAACGAGGGGGGCTATTTGTTATGGCGAAATCAGCGGAACGCCATTCATTCCCATTGTTAAACGGACGCCTTAAAAGCAAATGAGCCGTAAGATGGACGACTCGCGGCGGGTGCGCCAAGCGCGCGCATCGCTCACGACGCGTGAAGAGAGACGCGTTCCGTGTGGCTCGCTATATCGGGATGCCCGCGCCGTGCGTTGCGTCCTCTAGCTGTAGCCTGCGACTCCGCGTGGCGGCTCAGTCCAGAGAAGAAAGAGGAAGACTACTTCTGGTGTCGTGTCGAACCTCTTTTATGTTATTTTCGCACTCCCTTTCTCTCCGTTTCTCTTCCTTTTCGTGCTTGAGGCCTCGCTGTCTCGAGCGGGGTGTTGCTTTGGGGGATCTGGAATCGAGGACGTTAGCCCGCTCGAGGCAATGCGCGCGCATGGCGCTCTTCACGCAACGGCTAGCAGACGACACGCACGCCACGCGGATGGAGCAGACGATTTCTCATTTCTGTAGCAGACGACGACGACGACGACGACGACTCATTCTGCCGCGAGTGAGACGCGTTGCCGCGCTCCTTTTCTGGATTCATATTTACTCATTTATATTCGTTTATTTTTGCGAGTTGCCCCTCTCGTCTATTCGCAACGACACGCGGACTGCTTCGTTGGGGCCCCGACAGTCGTTCGCTGGCCGCGTTGCGTGCACGGAAGAGATTCCGCGAGGCTTAATCTCGTGGCGAAAGAAACGCCTCGTCGTGCCGAGTTTGCGCAACTGAATGCGGAGCTGTGGTTCTGCACGGAGCCATGCGTGTGATGCGTTCCGGTCTGGTGAGCGGGAGCAGGGTGCCATCACGTACTGCCCGCCGTTCGTGAACGTGTGGCTCAACAGCTACAGGAGTTGCAGGAAAAAAAAAAAGAAAGAAGCAAGTCTGCGCGTACAAATATATGCATTGCGACTCGCGCACATATGCAGACGCGCACGCGCAAATCTACGCCAAACAACATCCGCTGCTGTGGCGGCGATTGGGCAAGGTCTCCGAGCTCTGTGATTCGGAGAAGTCTGTATCAACGGTGACTGCATATAGGTGAGTGATTAACGAGGCCACGTGGTCTCGTATGCAGGTGACGCGATGTCTACTACGAGATCCGGTAAAAAGACGGCACGCCCATTGTCGGCCCGTAATCCGCCCGTGCTTGGCAGGCACTGGCTGAATGGAACTGATCAACAGTGGACGTACAAGGGAAGCCTTATTGCGGAGCCATCGTGCGGCAAGGGAATTTGGATTCGTCAGGACCATTCATGGTCGAACGTTGAACACGTTTTCATTGGCTGTCTTAAGGTTGAGCTGCAGAGATGCGCTTTCAGGTCAGCAGTGAATCACCTTGATGATCACATCCTTTCAGTGTGAAAAAATATATATATATATATTGGACCATGGAGTAGCACGTGATTGCAGTGATCTGCGCTATGTTTTTAAATTTTATTTTGTAGTATTGCATTTACTTGATTCAGTGAACGTTGTCCGAGAAACGTTCCTTCTTGCTTTTCCTTTTTAGCGCGCATATTTCAATTTAAGCATCTTTGAGAAAATTGCGTTGTTACTAGAACGTTTTTCATATCACCTCACGTTATCATCATTTACTCACTGAACAACGTATTGTTTGCGGAGAAGCCGGCGTCACAATATGACCGTCAATGTTTTCGGTTTCATCCAAATAAATCAAAATCAATCTAGCTGCGGTTGAATCGAAGAATCACGGATTAATTACGTACATACAATGGTCGTGATTTTGCTTTTCTTTTTTTTTTTGTTCTTGTCTGAAACAGGAAAATAATTCCTGGTTGATTGACGAGAGAAGCAGCTTTCGGCTGCTCTGCATAAGTCTGGCAGGTCAACGTACATAAAGAGAGAGAGAGAGAGAAAGCGCGCTCTTTGTTGAAAGGCAGAGAGGTTTCCCGGCGTTAGACATCTGCCCACATGCAAATCTTCAAGGGAAGAAAAGAAAAAAAAAGCCCTAGAAGGAAGATGGCAGCACAAAGTGAAAAAAAAAAAAAAAACATCACTTGATACCTTCGCCTCGCTTTTGAGTCCTGCTTGTCCGAATACATGAGACGTCTTGACTACACTTCTGGCTTTATGCACGACATAATAGTCCGAATAACAGCTACAGCTTTGAGAGGAAGCCAACTGATTGAACGTGATCAAAGAAGAAGAAATCGAGTGCTTGACGTAGCATTGATGGAGAGTGCCAGGGACCCGCGGTATAGTGCCAAAGGAGCTCGACAGATTGTTGGCATCTTCGTCTTGTGTCTGGCCCTTTCATCACTGCACGCTCTGCGGTCTAGTAGAAATTCATTCAATCAGCTACCTTGTCTAATACATTTGAGAAGTGATGCGCGGTATCGCGACGAGTTCCAGAAGACGGCGTGCCATAAGGTTAATGTGCATCAATGTTTCGCGCTTAACCGAGATGGCCCCCCGCATTTCCAATTTGTCAGGCCGTCTTTGCTTCCTCGGTGCATTCAGTGACGGAGACGGATGACCAAAGATCCGTGTTGTTGGCCACATTATAATGCGCGGTTCCACGTCTTCCATCGCCGCTGCTGTTGCCCGCGGCGGGATGTCGCACCGGCAGCAAGGTGCCTTCCATTTGCGTTTCCTTTTTTCCTAATTATTTGCACATTTCAATGAATTCACAGTCAATTTCTCCTATGCATTGCTGGTTTTCATTATCTGTTGGCATCATAGGGTTGTTACAAAAGAAAATTAATATATCCCCCTTTTTTCTGATTATTGCGTTTGCTGTTCATTGAACTATATACAGAAGGTAATTATGACATCTACACGCCATAACGTGTACACGTCGCGCACTTGTCGCAGTTACGTGACGGTTCTCACCATTCTCCTGTCAATAAGTCGCAAGAAACTGCTGCTATACTTGTTTTTCACTTTTTCAAGGAACTCCCGAATATTCCCCCCCTCTTTTTTTTTTGCGAATGAATCGTATTTGGGGGAAAAAAAGGAAAATGGAGGCACTCGTAGAGGTACGTGCACGCGGAAGCTCGGACAGAAATCAAGACGAAATACGTCTGAGTCGGCGCAGTGAAAACGTACGTGCTAATTAATGTACAAGCATTCAGCTCGTTCATAGGTCGGTCCCCTTGAAGAAGCTTCCAATCTGTCCCACTTTATTCTCTCTCCAGCAGCAATGCAGACGACACGCCTGCGTGTCGTCTGCATTGCCGCCGGCGCGCGATACAGAAGTGCGCGCAAAAGTCCGTCTGCTCTCTCTTCGCAGGAATCCTGAGGAGTTCGTACACCTTTAATTTCGCATTGCCTCCTTCTTTTCTGTCTCGATCTTCGTACTATATTCGGGAGCAGCACGTTTAACATATGGTGGGGAAATGATGCGAGTCTTGAGGGCGGAGGACGCATTTGCACGTATAGCGCGGAGCGTGAACCACCGCGTGCGTGTAGTAATGCGCACGCTGGACGCGAACTCCCTCTTCGCGAGCGAGCGCAAAGAAGCCGCGGTTCGGTTCGTTCGCGGTCGCTCGCGCAAAGCGAAGTCGTCGGCTCTGCAAAGAGAGAGCATCGACCGCTGGAGCCCTCCGTCGGCGCTCTTCTTCTGAGGCTCTGTTTTCTGTTTTGGTTTTATTTGACCCGGCCACTCTCCCTCTTCTCGCTGCGCACTTCCCTGCAAGTCGCGCGCGCCCTCGCGCGTTGTTGCTTCTGTGTACATACGCCGTCTCACTAAAAATATATGCAGCGTTGCAGAAGTTATACAAGGCACGGGCTAAGCCGGTCACCAGAGTGCGCGGAAGAATGTAGTGCCGTGTTTAGATGAGTGTTCATAGAGCAGTTCCGGTGGCGTTGATAAGCATACTGTATACGTGTTTGTAAACAAAGGACGTTCTGCGAAGCATAGAGTGTAGAAACGCGTCGACTTTGGGTTTAGCAGGTGTGTGGATACGCAAACAGAGCGGACGAATTCAATGAATCTCTGGTCAACTGTGACAACCATGTGCTAGAATTCTTTTTCTTTTTTAAACTATACCTCGCACCAAGCTCAGGTAATTGAGCTTGACGCGATGCATCCGCGTAGTTTTTCGAGAAAGTTCGGGCTAGTAGAGTGTACAATTGCGTCGTTCATTGACCTCACGTAATTGGAGATAGCGGTCTCTTTTCTTTGTAACGCTCTCATGTGGGTACTTTCAGTCGCGATCAATATATATATATATATATATATATATATATATATATATATATATATATGGCGACTGGCTACCTAAGCTTGCGCAGGCTTCGGAAGAGATTCAATCGAGATAAAGAAATTCGATCCTTATGGGACTTGCGGACTTTGAGTAGCCGGTCCTATATAAAGAGGTTTATAACCTCCCTTTTGTCTTCACTTAATTAAGAGCAGGAACTGCACGTATATATTCTCATTCGCGCAGCTAAGACGCTGGATAGTCACCTCTTCTGCCTATATACGCGAAAATTGACGGCAGCGCCTCCGTATTTTCATGACGTGACGTTTCAGCGATTGCCTATAGTCCGTCTGCAGATAGCTTTTACCGGAAGAGCGCGCTGCCACTTTAGAGCAAACGTTTTGAGCACCTACATCAGTGGGCTTCAGTTTTGAGCGAACATTTCGTCACTGGTTAACACCCTATATCGCACCTGTACGAAGAATCGAGCACGAGCCAGTGTACTCGTGAGTGAGTATTCCGAAACGAGTGTTTCAACATTACACAACAGTAACCGTACCCACGGTCGACAGCAGACGACATAGCAGACGACGTGGGTGCGGAGGAATGCAAGTCGTGGTGCGGCCGTGCTCTCTCTATATACTGTGAGTAGCTGGCGTCCTCGCTAGCCTCCGCAGTGTACTGCACGGTTTTAGGGGGACGAAGCGATGTCGTCTGCTTCTGTCGAGACGCGCTGCTGCCCCGCGCAGGACCTTACTATGCTTGGCGCCGCGTCCGCGTCGTGTCTGTCACTGTCACGGGATATCTAACGCAGGCGACCGAAACACGCGTCGACCTTACTCCTCCGCGATGTAGCGCACATCGCGTCTTAAAGAGCTTCAGCTCCGCACATATATATACGCGGTTAGCTTCCCGTCCAGTGGGTTGACGTGTCCCTTCCCGCCGCTGCTGGCGGATGCTATCTGTATATATACAGCGTAGGTGCGCGGGCGCGCGCAATACATGCGTCGTCTGCACTCACGGAGTTGCAGACGAAACGATATGTCTTCACGCTTGCAAACGACGCTTGAGGCATGCACCCTTGCGATTGCGGGCGGTTCATTGCATTTGCACGCCAAATCATTTTTTTTTTTTTTAAGCTCCGCTCGCGGAGGAATGACCCGCGTAGGTTCGTGCCCCTGTGTGTGTCCTCCTGCTTGTACTTGCGCTGAATCTCGTGGGCTTGTTACGTGTCGCACACCGCCTGAATCGTCTCTACCGGGTCGCCTACATTATACACCCTTTCAGAAATGCAAATTGGAGCGGAGGCAGCTTCAGGTGTCGACTCCGTCCCGCGATAGCGGCAGCGGAGAATAACGGGCGACTTTACGTGGGATCTGCATGTGAATGCGTAAGCGACCGCGACTATAGTTGTATAATGCACTGCGTATAGCTACGGTTAGCGCAGTTGAGACCTATATAGTGTGGATTAAAGCGGGTTCTCTTTCCTTTGTTTCCTTTCCCCCCTTTTCTTCTTGACTCCTCATGTTTGCACACGATTGCACAATTGCATAATATTAGCGCATGTGCATTTATATTATGCAGCGCTGTGTATGATGGTTACCTATAGCAGAGGGAGACTGTTGAAATCTTCAGAAACATGTCTACCCTGCTACACAGGCAAGTCACGCACGCACGCACGGACGCACGCATATATTATGTAAACTCAATTGGTGATTGCACTTGCCTTCTCCTTCGTGCTCAAAAAAGAAAAAAAAAAGACATGTAGTTCCCGAGAAATACGGCGACATTGGAAGAAGTTCGCCGTGACGAAAAAGAAATGAACGAGCGTAATTCGCTGGCGTTTCTAAACGAACTCTTCTTGGGTTGGGCAGCGGTGTAAATTCGCCACCGGATTCTTATAATTGGCACTGACAAGGAGCACTTCGCTGAGTTTGCCTACTGCTTGTCTTCGTAGCTCTCGATGATGCGATGGCGATGGCGATTCGATTCGAACTGATTAAAGAGAGCGCGAGGCACTAATGAAACGCAACGGTTAACATTTCGCAGGTCGCGGGCACACTCGTATCTTACGAGCACTCACCTCATCGTCAGAATCAGGCACGTACTATAGACGTGCGCCCTAAGTGCCGAAGATGGCCGCCTCTCAACCCGCCGTGGTTGCTCAGTGGCTATGGCATTAGGCTGCTGAGCACGAGGTCGCGGGATCGAATCCCGGCCATGGCGGCCGCATTTCGATGGGGGCGAAATGCGAAAACACCCGTGTACTTAGATTTAGGTGCACGTTAAAGAACCCCAGGTGGACTAAATTTCCGGAGTCCTCCACTACGGCGTGCCTCATAATCAGAAAGTGGTTTTGGCACGTAAAACCCCATATATTATATTATTATGGCCGTCTCTGCCCGTCCACTTCAGGCTTTCCAACAATTTCAACGCTGCTGGCCTTGAGCGCAACCTCGTAGGAATAAGCCAGAATGATGATCCCTTGCCGCCATCCGCAGCAAAGTAAATAAAAAAAAAAAGACAGGAAACAAAGAAAGAAGCGGAGGGTAGGGTGAGTAAAAGAAGACACCCATGTCGCCTAAACGCGCAAAGACGAAAGGCGTGGGCTAATCCTTGCAAGAGAAGCGCTTCGCATCAGTGCCCCGTGACATACCCGCAATGAGAACAAAAATAAAGGGAAAAAAAATAAAGAAAACTGAAAGCGCGCTTAAGCGAAAGTGATTAGAGGAAAGGGGAGACCCATTTATCATCCCGAAGCCATAGCCTCGGGAGCCTCGTCTGGCGGTCAGGGTTAGACGCGGCGGAAACCGGCTACAGTGAACTGCGTGGACCGTACATTGTGTGGGGAAGCGAATTGACCGTCCGCGCTGTATGTCGGGAGGTGTATTATAAGCGGAGAGAATCCGAAACGCTACACTAACTATAGGTTAGCTCGATAAACGAGACAACCCACACGAACGTTGGTGCATTGATCTATTAGCCAGCGCGGATTAATTCTGGTAGTCTATATAGGCCTCCTGTATACCTATAAGACAATATATAAACAGGCTTTTGTGTATAGACTGATGATTCAGCTGAGAAATTTAAACGCCTTGTGTATCAGTGACGTAGTGTGTGTGTGTGTGTGTGTGTGTGTGTGTGTGTGTGTGTGTGTGTGTGTGTGTGTGTTAAATGTTTATCTGAGGCGTTAAAGACATCTCGTTCTACATCTCGTTCTGCATACATTTTACTGAGGACAAACGACCGATCAAGTCTGCCATAACCCAACATTTGCTATACGAGGTGTTACTGTAACCGGGTTGTATACTGTACGCGCTCGGCCCACCGCGGTGTGCGTACAGGGGCGATGCATTATGGGTAACCCCTCCCCCCTCCCCTCCCCCGCGTCGGGAGCGTCGTATTTCGCCACAGCCTTAGCAGGCCACACCGTCCACCACCCAGAACGCCGTGCCATCCATCATGGCCGTGCGTGTTCTGCATTCCGCGCCGTCGGCAGAAACGTAATCCCTGCGCATTCGCCGACGCTGCAGACAAGGAGCAGTGTACAGGAGCTTCGGTCCGGTCGCGAAAAGGGGTGGTGTATATGTGCGCACATCCACTACATCTTATCCTGCCACCTTCGTGCAGTTCGCGTTCACGTGCGAACGCTGTGCAGGCGGAAGCGGAGGAAAAGAACAGCAGCATAAACATATACGTCCAGGAAAGGCTGCGTAGGGACACGCACGCTGCAGAAAGTGACGTCACGAAACTCGAGCGAGCCGCTAAACAATGCTACTATCGCTGTCGATAGATCGCCCTACGGGCGAAATTGCCTTTTCTTATTCTTCTGCTTTTCTTTCTTCTTCCCTCTATCTCTTTGCTTAACAAACATGTATCCTCTGTTATGTAAGTACGGGATCACCGGCCAGACAGTGCTGCACTCGACTTCTATACTTAGGAAGCCTTCGGGTGGGGTTATTAAGTAGAAGTCGATTGCAGCGCCGTCTAGGCAGTGATTCCGCACGTACTAGCAGGATAGACATGTTTAAACAAAGGGACACAGTGCAGATCGAAATTCAGACGCTGCGCCTTCTGGTGGCGCCGCCGTGAAGTTCGTCCATACATGCGTAGTGGCTGTTGCGTTTCGCCTGCGACACGTGGTTTTGCCGGCGCGACTGCGGCGGGGCGGCAGACATTTTGGCCCGATCGTCGTCGCCGCAACACTCATCGCCAGGTGTTTCCAGGCGCGACTGCGGCGATGCGACCGCATAGGGATCATCCTCGCATTCCAGTCATTGTGCCCGAAACAGGCGATGCCAAAGCAGGGACCATCCTCTCATTACAGTCATTGTGCCCGACCGGCAGCGCTACAACAGGGTGCTACGAGATCGTGCTCGACAGGGTGCTACGAGATCGTGCTCGTCATGGTGCTACGGCATCGCTACGACAGTGTGCGTCACCATTAGCCCATTGTACATTCACGTGCTCGTCTTTTGAGGGGTTCCTTCTTGCCCTCAACTGCGAGAGTATAAAAACAGCTGCCCCCGGACGCAAAAGGGAGGGCTCCGATTTCTTCTGTTGAGTGAAGTGCTCTCCCGTCTCTCTACTTCGGTCAACCTGACCGCCAACTCTTTACGATGATAAAATAAACAAGTTGTTTTGTTGTTACCAGTCGACTCATGCTTTGCCGGGACCTTCGGATGCTTCCAGTTGTACCCCAGGCCGCCAGGCCAACGCTACCCTTGGGGCTTGCGACCCAGGTACAACCACGGGCGTCAGCGCCGAGTTCCCAACAGATCGTACCAGCAGTCCGATCCAAACATCTGGTTGGCAGCGGTGAGATCGCCTCCGACTTCAAACAACTGTCTGCCAGCGGTGAAATCGCGACAACGGAGGCCAGCAGCAAAGAGATGCAGTTGACTGTATGCTGAGCAGCTCAACGACGATCCGGGAGCAGTGCAACGAGCCCTGTGTGATGACTGGTTGCCTGCAGCGGAACGACTGCGCTGGACTCTTGGCTGCGAGGTTTGGTGAGTGCGGGACTTTCTTCTTCTGAGCTTTGCCAGGCTTTTGTTAGTGTCAGAAACAGAGCTGGTAATTGTGGTTGTCGTTGCTGCCGGGTTAGTTTGCGGCAAGACAATAGTAAGCAGTAGAGAAAGCAGCATTCAGAGCAGCCATGGATTTGAAGTCGTTGCGCAAACCGAAATTGTTGGAGCTTGCAAGAGAGTTGGGTCTGGATGTCTCAGACAAACTAAGAAAACCTGAACTGCTAAAGGCTATTCTTGAGTTAGAGGCTGAGGATGACGAGCTGTCGGAATGCCTTGAGACTATTGAGGAGAGGTCAAAAAGACAGGAGCGCGAACTTAAAGAACAGAAAGAAAAAGAAGAGCGTGAACTTAAAGAACAGAAAGAAAAAGAAGAGCGCGAACACGCTTTGGAAATGAAGCGTCTCGAGGTAGAGATGGAACGCGCTCGTAATGGAAGTCAGGCACACGGTGCAGGAGAACGAGTATTGTTCAAAATGACTGACCTGATGCGGCCGTTTAAGCTTGGAGAGGACATTGGTTTGTTCCTGGTTAACTTTGAGCGAACGTGCGAGAAGCAGGGGTTCTCTCGGGAAACGTGGCCACAGCGCTTGCTCACTTTGTTACCCGGCGAGGTGGCCGACGTAGTCGCTCGCTTGGATAGAGAGGAAGCAGAGGATTTCGACAAAGTGAAATCGAGTCTTCTAAAAAAGTACCGGCTGTCTGCGGAGGCGTTCCGTCGGAAGTTTCGGGAAAATGAGAAAGGCAAAAGTGAGTCATATACAGAGTTTGCGTATAGGCTTATGTCGAACATGCAGGAGTGGCTCAAAGAAGAGAAAGCGTTTGGTGACCACGATAAAGTTCTGCAGTGCTTCGGGCTAGAACAGTTTTATAGTCGGTTACCGGAGAACGTGCGATACTGGGTCTTGGATAGGCCAGACGTTTGTACGGTGGCTAAAGCCGCTGAGCTAGCCGAGGAGTTTGTGACGCGTCGGGCTCGCGGAGCTAAGGATGGTCAAAAGGGTGAATTTGGCTCGAAGTTCGAGAGGCCGAAGTTCACACCCATGAGAGCAAAGGGGAACACGCGTAGTGCGGATGCGAGTGGAAGCAGTGCGACCGAACCTAAGGAGACGGCGGCAGCCGAAGCCGAACGCAGAAAGCGGTTCGAGATGAGGCAAGCGCGCGTTTGTTATACGTGCCAGAAGCCGGGTCACTTTTCGGCGCAGTGTCCGGAAACAACACCAAAAGTTGTGTTTTTTTCAATAGGCAGCACTGACGAGAACATGAAGCTTCTCGAGCCTTACATGCGAGACCTCCTCGTGAACGGGAAAGAGTGCCGAGTGCTTCGCGATTCCGCAGCTACGATGGATGTAGTTCACCCATCTTACGTAGAACCCCATATGTTCACGGGCGAGTGCGCGTGGATCAAGCAAGCCGTGGAAGCTCATAGCGTGTGTCTGCCAGTAGCAAAGGTACTTATTGAAGGACCTTTCGGAGCGCTTGAGACAGAGGCGGCAGTGTCATCTATGCTGCCACCCCAGTACCCGTACCTATTTTCAAACAGGTCCGATCACCTCCTGCGCGAGAAGGGGCTTTTGTTTGGTGAAGCTAGTGTTCAGGCCTTAACCAGATCGAAGGTTCGGGAGCTCGCTGCAAAGGCGGTAGTTGCGGGGCCGACGTTATCAAACAACGAAAAAGGGTCAGAGGCGCAGCAAGCTGATATGCCGAGCACGCCCGAACTGAATAAACTAGAGTCTGTAACGTTAAAGGCGCCAGATACTGGAGAGGAAACGCCCGACGCGGGAAAGTTAGAAGAGCTATCTACTGATTTGCTCATCGCGCCTACGTCAGACGGACTTGATAGGTTGCTAAAAGTCAGCCGGACGGCTTTGATAGCCGAGCAAAAAAAGGATGGCAGCCTGGAAAACGTGCGCTGCAATGTCAAAGAAGGTATCGCCAGGAAAACTGCGCGTTTTGTGGAAAGGGGTGGAGTCCTGTACCGGAAGTATCTAGACCGCCGAGGAGTGGAGTTCGATCAGCTGGTCGTGCCTCAATGCTATCGTCAGGATCTGTTGCGCTTGTCACACGGGGGTTCGTGGTCCGGACACCTAGGAGTTAAGAAAACTAAGGACCGTCTCTTGCAAGAGTACTATTGGCCAGGGTGTTTTCGGGACGCAGACCATTTCGTGAGGACATGTGACACTTGTCAGCGGGTGGGCAAACCAGGGGACAAATCGAGGGCGCCGTTGAAATTGGTACCTATCATTACGGAGCCTTTTAGACGGCTCGTTATTGATACTGTGGGACCTCTGCCGGTAACAGCCACGGGGTACAGACACATTTTGACTGTGATCTGCCCAGCGACAAAGTTCCCTGAAGCAGTGCCGCTTAAAGAACTCAGCTCAGTTGAGATAGTTAATGCACTACTGTCCATATTTGCGCGAGTTGGTTTTCCTGCAGAAATTCAATCAGATCAGGGCACAGTGTTTACTAGCGCTTTGACGACAACTTTTCTCGAAAGGTGTGGGGTAAAGCTGCTACACAGCTCAGTGTACCACCCACAGTCGAATTCCGTTGAGAAGCTCCACTCCGTCATGAAGCGCGTGTTGAGAGCGTTGTGTTTTGAACATCGAACTGACTGGGAGCTGTGTTTGCCTGGGGTGATGTTTGCGTTAAAAACCGCGCCGCATGCGGCTACGGGGTTTTCGCCAGCTGAACTGGTGTACGGTCGCTCGCTTCGATCTCCGCTTCGCATGCTTCGAGAATCGTGGGAAGGTAGGGGCGACGACCCAGTCGTGGTGGAGTACGTGCTTAAGCTCCTCGAACGCTTAAGAAGGGCACAGGAGTTGTCAGGTGAAGCAATGACAAAGGCCCAGCAGAGGGCCAAGGTTTATTATGATCGGACAGCCAGGGCCCGTCGTTTTGAGGTTGGCGATGAGGTCATGATATTGCGCACATCGCTAAACAACAAACTAGACGTGCAGTGGGAGGGCCCAGCACGAATTGTTCAGAAACTGTCGGGCGTTAACTACGTGGTAAGTCTGCCAGGAAAGCGGAAAGCACAGCAAGTTTACCACTGTAATCTGCTCAAACCTTATAGACAAAGGGAAGCAGTGGTGTGCATGATGATAAACGTTCCTGAAGAGCTTCCGGTCGAGCTTCCAGGATTAGGCTCAGTGACGAACAGGGAAGACACCGGTCAAGTCATTAGTGACCTTATCAGTAAAGCACCGCTGTCGCCCGAGCAGAAAACCGAACTACACCAGCTATTACAAGAGTTTCAAGGTCTGTTCTCTGAGAGGCCTGGTAGGACTTCTGTACTTACTCATGATATAGAACTTACCTCCCCAGAGCCAGTACGATCCAAGGCGTATCGGGTGTCACCCCGCCAGAGCGATATTATGGAGGCTGAGGTAAAGAAAATGCTACAGCTCGGTGTTATTGAGGCAGGTGAGAGTGATTATACCTCCCCTTTGATTTTAGTTGAGGTACCGGGCAAGGAACCTCGTCCTTGCATCAACTACCGCAGGCTTAATTCCATCACTAAGGATCAAATTTATCCGATCCCTAACATCGAGGAGCGCCTTGAGAAAGTTAGTAGCGCTCAGTTTATTTCCACCCTAGATCTTGTCAGGGGTTATTGGCAGGTTCCACTTACAGAAGAGGCTAGTAGGTATGCGGCGTTCATTTCACCAATGGGAACATTCCGTCCTAAAGTGTTGAGTTTTGGTTTGAAGAACGCGCCATACTGTTTTTCAAGTCTCATGGATAAAGTGTTGCGGGGACAGCAAGAATTCGCTTTACCGTATCTAGACGACGTAGCGATATTCTCCGCATCCTGGTCTGAGCATATGACACACTTGCGGGCAGTGCTAACCCGCCTGCGCGAAGCAGGCTTGACAGTAAAGGCTCCTAAGTGCCAGTTAGCACAGGCCGAGGTTGTCTACCTCGGTCACGTGATTGGTCAGGGTCGTCGCCGCCCCTCTGAGATAAAAGTGGCCGCTGTGCGAGACTTTCCGCAACCGCGCACAAAGACCGATATTCGGTCGTTCTTAGGTGTCGCCGGCTACTATCAGAGGTACATCCCCAGGTACTCTGATATCGCGGCTCCCCTGACGGATGCTCTAAGAAAAACAGAGCCTCAAACAGTCGTCTGGGACGAGACAAAGGAAAGAGCTTTTAGCGCCCTAAAGAGTGCCCTAACAAGCCAGCCTGTGCTACGATCGCCAGACTATACAAAAGGGTTCATTGTTCAGTGCGATGCTAGTGAGCGAGGCATGGGCGTTGTACTGTGCCAACGGGAAAATGGAGAAGTAGAACACCCCGTCCTGTATGCTAGTCGTAAGCTGACCAGTCGTGAGCAGGCGTATAGCGCCACCGAGAAAGAGTGTGCGTGTCTCGTGTGGGCCGTTCAGAAATTGTCATGCTATCTAGCCGGCTCGAGGTTTATCATTGAGACGGATCACTGCCCTCTCCAATGGCTGCAGACCATCTCTTCCAAAAATGGCCGCCTCCTGCGCTGGAGCCTCGCTTTACAACAATATTCCTTTGAGGTGCGTTACAAAAAGGGGAGTCTCAACGGTAACGCCGATGGCTTAAGTCGAAGCCCCTAACGTAGGAATCAGCCTCAAAATTGTTGGTTACTGATGTTTTTCTTCCTGAGGCAGGATTTTTTTTAACATATTGCTTTTGTTTAGTGTTTCAAAGTGATGATATGCTTTCTAGTGCAATTTTTCAATTTGTGGACGCGTTCTGAGTGATGCTAGACTACTGTAAGGAACTAGGCAGTGGTATAAAAAGGGGAAAGAGCCTGGCAGGGCTTAGTGAGGGTTGTGCCGTGCTTGCTGACTGAGCGGTTGAGTTTCAGCGTAGTTCTAACGCTTGCCGGGAACGAGAACAAAAATGTGAACTCTCCCGAAGTCACTTTGCAGTGTCCCGTGCGAACCTGAACAAGAGAACGAGGCCTTCTCTGTGCGCTGCGCTCGAGAAACGTCGAGGGACGCCCGACTTCGGTTATGAGCATCATCGAGCGACTTCCCTCCGGACAGCGGATGCAGTCCCCTGTCCATCGGGATCTCCTTCCCCCGGCGGGGCGGTCTGTTGCGTTTCGCCTGCGACACGTGGTTTTGCCGGCGCGACTGCGGCGGGGCGGCAGACATTTTGGCCCGATCGTCGTCGCCGCAACACTCATCGCCAGGTGTTTCCAGGCGCGACTGCGGCGATGCGACCGCATAGGGATCATCCTCGCATTCCAGTCATTGTGCCCGAAACAGGCGATGCCAAAGCAGGGACCATCCTCTCATTACAGTCATTGTGCCCGACCGGCAGCGCTACAACAGGGTGCTACGAGATCGTGCTCGACAGGGTGCTACGAGATCGTGCTCGTCATGGTGCTACGGCATCGCTACGACAGTGTGCGTCACCATTAGCCCATTGTACATTCACGTGCTCGTCTTTTGAGGGGTTCCTTCTTGCCCTCAACTGCGAGAGTATAAAAACAGCTGCCCCCGGACGCAAAAGGGAGGGCTCCGATTTCTTCTGTTGAGTGAAGTGCTCTCCCGTCTCTCTACTTCGGTCAACCTGACCGCCAACTCTTTACGATGTTAAAATAAACAAGTTGTTTTGTTGTTACCAGTCGACTCATGCTTTGCCGGGACCTTCGGATGCTTCCAGTTGTACCCCAGGCCGCCAGGCCAACGCTACCCTTGGGGCTTGCGACCCAGGTACAACCACGGGCGTCAGCGCCGAGTTCCCAACAGATCGTACCAGCAGTCCGATCAAAACATGGCACATACACCAATCAGTGGCACACACGCTATGACCCAAGTTGACGTCAAAGAGGCTCATTCACGAGTGGCATGTATCCGCGAGAACGGCCCAAATCTTTAAGACTGCACTACCTTCGGGATCGGTCAGCACGTTAAACCGAAGCTTTCTTTGCCCGACAGAGAATTAGTTAACGTGCTGAAAGGCACAGAAGAAGCACGAGGGAGACGCACGCACACGCAGTGCAGCGTGTGTGTCTATATTATATAAAGGCGTAAGCCTTTAGTGGCTCATGAGTGTCCGCGCACAGTCCATGGTAGACGTAGGAAAGCGGTGATCAATCACAGCCGGTGACACTGCGCTTGCATCCCATGCTCTCGGCCACGGCGGCGTCCGTTCGCAGAACAGTTCAGACAACAGCAACAGAGGCAGTCATAGATTCGCCTATTCGCTTTCGCCTATAGCAGTTTAGCTCAGCTAAGTGCCCATAGGTCTTCTTTTTTTTTTTTTGGCGGGATAGCCAGACAGCTATAGGCAACCGGAAATTAAACTGGTACGAGAATGCAAAAAAAAAAAAAGAAACGCTGTTCGCACTGAGAAGAGCAGTGCTGAACATGAAAGCTCCCTAACTTTTTACAGCGTGAACTGTTATATAGGAGCACTTTCAACGAAAACTCCGTCCCGCGTGTCCTGCTCCTCTATATCCTGTCGTCGCGTCGTTGTCACGGCAGCCAGCCTTGACGATCGACCGTCTCGTGTGTGGTGACGAGTAGCGAGAATGGCTTGAAGGTGACTGCAGTGGAGGCCTGCAGTTGAGGCCGCAGTGAAGCCCATCATCTGGCAAAACCGCAAGGGGTCGTGCATTAAAACCTGGGATGCCAGGCGTGGACCCTGCGCCGTACACCACGTTGGGCACCGTGTTGGCGACATTAACACCAGACTTTTACTCTTTCTCTTAACGTTTTCCTCCCCTTCCCCCAGGGCCTATATAGGGTAGCCAACCGGGCTCAGTCCTGGCTGACCTCATTTATCCTTACCTGCGCCCTACTCTTTTCTTCTACACCGGACACGACGTTTATTCATCTCAATATTCGAAAGTGTTAGGTTAGGGGACGCAAGCGGCTTGCGTTCGCAGGAACTAGGGACGACGGCACTGCGCATGCGCAGACCCAGACGTAGGGGTCTGCGCATGCGCAGTACCGTGGCTCCGTAGTTCTTGCGTATGCACGCCGCTTGCGTCAATTAATCTAAAACTCTTTATTTGTATTCGTCATCAAAAGAGACATTTATGCTCCTTCCCCCACTTCCAACTCAAATGTATCCATGCTTATAAATCGTATCGCTTTAACAGAATGCTCGAGGCAAACACCAAATAAGCTGAGACTGATAAAATATTCTGCCGAAACTCTTATTTCGTTAATTTCGCGGTAAGAGATTGATTACAAGTTTCCCCCAGTCACTTTTACAAGTCCCAGCTCCGGTTACCAGTCTACCACCCAACGCCTTCTCCTTTTCAAGCGCAGCTTGCATTGGCTCACAAGTATACCGTTGTCGTGGTCACGCAAAAACAAAACAGTTGCTCCCAGAGCAGTGTAGCTGCGGAAAAGGCCGGTTTAATGAGTTGGCAGCTGCAACGACGCCGGAGCGTGAGTCATTAGCAAGGATTCCAGCTGCATAGGCGCGCGCTCACGCCACGCGCGCAACCAATTAGAGCCGTTTCGCTTCCACCGTGGTGGGAAAGGGCGGGAAAGGGTTTCGCACGCGCTGCGCCGGCTTCATTTCCGTTCAATACAGTCTTGGAAAACAGATGGGACGGTTACACCTTGTGCGTTCCCCTAGTAACGGACAGCGTTCGACTAGCGGCGGCGAGAACTCGCCCGTGAAAGGGTTCGCCGTCGGCGCGCCTGTCCAGTCGTTAGAGCCGCCCGAGCCAAGGCAATCCGACAGCAACGAGAAGGAGATCCCGAGCTGAGGGAGCGGGAGGTCGAAGCAATCCGGCACTGTTACCTGAGGGTTACTTAGCCGTGACGAAGGTCGCGTGCACGCCGGACAAGCTTCGCTTTCACCTATTTGCCGGTAGGGGAAGGGTTGTTTTTTTTTTTAGTATCCCGCCGGCGCGTTATATATGACGTCACGCTTTTCAAAGTATTTCATTCGGCCGTAGTGCCTCGGTAAATGTCCTATAGGAACTTCCTAAGCTCAATCTTTAGCTGCTTTATAGAACACAATGTACACCCATCGTTACTAACAAAAACTTAACTACGCCTTAGCAGATGCCGTCAAAATCCATGACGCTGGTGCGGGAACTTCAAGGTGGATCCGCCTGCCGTTTATTTTACGCATTTACGCATCGGGAGAAAGCGTTTGCAAGGCGTGCATGCTCACGGCTCTGCACGAGTAAGAATGGCGAAATTTTACCCGCTATAGACTGTAATATAGTTTACACCCTTAAAAGTGAAAAAGGGTGTAAATGTGTCCATAACTCGCACCCTTAGGGCGCGATCTATACAGCCGACACCCTAAGGGTGCGAATTATAGACACATTTACACCCTTTGTCACTTTTAAGGGCGTAAATTATTTTACAGTGATTATAGACTGAACTACCTAGAGGCACGGCCGACCACTAAACGTGCCTCGACGCTCGAACGTTGCGTAACGGTGTGCGTGTGTGCCAGCAGCGGGCCGCGCGAAGGCCGCCGCGGCCGTAAAAGAAGAAAAAGAGAGAGAGAGAAAAGAACGCTTTATCTTTGGCGCTGATTGCAAGCGCGCCTGGGTCTGCGTAGCGCGTATTAGACGCGCTCAGCGCTCGACTGGCCGCGGCGCCGCTAAGCCAAATTTATCGCCGACCTCACAGTGGCGGGGGGAGGGGGGGGGACGAACGGATTTACGAGGCAATGCAGTAATATAAAGCGCGGCTCTGTGGCGCGCGTTTAGTGCCGCTTTGGACTTTCGTTTGTTTTTTCGAAGGACGCGGCTTTCGTTAGAGTAGCGATGAAAAAAAAGAAAACAAACCCGCGTGCTGTCTCAGCGACTCGATCGTATACTATATATAAGTGTACATAGGCACGCAGGTTTAACTGCTTCCCCCCGGCCTCCCGCTATTCCACTCGCCCACTTTCGCTCGAAGCTCTCATAATTGGCTCTGTTCGAACCGTTAAACGCAATTTAACGGAGTTTTGTCGAGCGAAAGTTAAAGGCGCGTTAAAGATCAATATTAAGTTAGGCTGTACTAGTTTATTATGGTATATGGTGTAAAATTGTGCGAGTTGTAGTAGAACGTACGCTACGCTTCTGCAACAACTAACCAGCCACTGTTAACGTGGTAGGAGGCTTGGTAAGCCTGAAATCTAAAAAAAAAAAAAAAAAGTTGCGATGAGCTGCCAGAAGTTCTTGAATAATCTTGAAACACTTAACAGAATTCACGAAATCAAACAATTTAATCCATTCAAACCAGCACGGTTTTCGAAACGGTTTATCAACAGTCACCCAACTCGTGGAAACCCTTCACGACTTAACTCAAAACATTAATGAGCAACTACAGGTATACATAATCTTTATGGATTTCTCTAAAGCGTTTGATCGCGTTTCCCGTGTTAAATTGCTTCACAAACTTAACCGCCTGCTTGGTAACGGCCTTCTTGTTCGTTGGATCAATGACTTTCTGTCAAACCGCTTCCAATACGTAGAATAGAATGATCGCCTTTCTGATGCTGTTGTTGTTTTGTCCGGCGTTCCCCAGGGCTTTGTTCTGGCCCCACTTCTGTTCTTATTGTACATACATGATATAACAAACCAAGTCGACGTCACCATTCGCCTCTTTGCAGACGACTGCATTATTTATCTTACTGTGAGTAACCACGAAGATCAAGCAAAACTGAACAATTCCCTAAATAAGGTAGTGCGGTGGTGCGCAGACTGGCAAATGGTGATAAATTCCGACAAAACTGTCTGCATGTCGGTCACAAACAAAAAATCAAGTCTCCAGTTGCCGTACGGTTTCAACGGCACTGCTCTCCAAACCGTCACCCAGTATAAATACTTAGGCGTAATCATCTCATCCGACCTCGGTTGGAATGCGCACATACAGTACGTAGCTAAAAAAGCCCTGATAAAGGGAAAATCAGACATCCACCCGTTCGTAGCAATTGCTACGAACGGGTGGATGTCTGATTTTCCCTTTATCAATTACTTCTCTCTCCACCTTGCGGGTTTCCGCAGAACTACTTCGTCTAAAAAAGCCCTGAACAAACTATTCTACCTCAAACGCACCTTATCGCATTCCACCAGCCAGACAAAGCAGCTTGCTTACGTCAGCCTTATCAGACCGGCACTCGAATATGCCAACATAGTAAGGTTTCGACATTCCAAAAACCACATTCATAACCCGCCGTGGTTGCTCAGTGGCTATGGTGTTGGGCTGCTGAGCACGAGGTCGCGGGATCGAATCCCGGCCACGGCGGCCGCATTTCGATGGGGGCGAAATGCGAAAACACTCGTGTGCTTAGATTTAGGTGCACGTTAAAGAACCCCAGGTGGTCAAAATTTCCGGAGTCCTCCACTACGGCGTGCCTCATAATCAGAAAGTGGTTTTGGCACGTAAAACCCCAAATATTATTAAACCACATTCATACGCTGGAACGCATACAAAGAAAAGCTGCTGGATTGATCTATCATCGTTATAAACGCACAGATTCACCAACCGAACTTCACCCGCCGTGGTTGCTCAGTGGCTATGGTGTTGGGCTGCTGAGCACGAGGTTGCGGGATCGAATCCCGGCCACGGCGGCCGCATTTCGATGGGGGCGAAATGCGAAAACACCCGTGTGCTTAGATTTAGGTGCACGTTAAAGAACCCCAGGTGGTCAAAATTTCCGCAGTCCTTCACTACGGCGTGCCTCATAATCAGAAAGTGCTTTTAGCACATAAAACCCCAAATATTATTACCAACCGAACTTCTTTCTCGCGCAGGCCTCGCTACCCTCGAAATTCGAGCTAAGGTTCAACGTTTAAAGTTCCTATACAAGTATTACACAGTGCGCTGAAGTTGGATCCCGCCGCCGTTGTAAAGTACAAACACACCAGACCGACTCGGCATAAGCACGCTTTCACGCTAGAAGAATTTCTTCGTAACAGCAACACTTTTTTCTTTTCATTCTTTCCACGAGCTGTGCGAGAGTGGAACTGCTTAAACCCTGATATTACTGCCCAGCCAACATTAGAAACATTTACAAATCGTTTAGAAGGAACAGTCGCGATCACAACTTAGGTTTTTTTTTTTCTTTGCGAAAGCAATTGTGCGAAGACCAATGTGTTACTCAATGAAATTAAGCGTCCATGTTTTCCTATGCTAACTCCTTGTTTGTTCAGTGTTATTTTGCTCATATTGTATTTTTTTGATGACCATGTGCCCACTCCTGTAATAATCTCTATCGGGATTGACAGTATTGTGAAATGAATAAATAAATAAATAAATAAATAAAGTTATCCCCACAACCGTTTCGCCGTCACGCCAGGAATTTGGACATCTCGCCCCCCCCCCCCCCCGGATGCAGACTTGCCTTAACACACAATATTTGATCTGTATCATTAGGCCTGTGTTGTGTATGGATTCAAGCAGCGTTTTTTGGTATGTGTTGGCATGTACACCCAGCGATCATGCATAACTATCTATGCCCGACAGCATCTTGTCGGGTCTAGTTAATTGTCTAAGTAAAGAATGACTGACATTGCTCTGTAAAGAAAGCAGTCAACCTATGGCATGGTTCTGAGAACTTTTCCTGCATTAAATGCGAGAAGGTACTTTTAAATCTGTGACGTCACTGTGACGTGAACGCACTCACGTTTGAGCGCGAAATTCAATGCAATTAAGAAATTATATGCCTGTACATTTATTCCACTATACTAATCACAGCCCATTCTCGCGCATAGAAATGAAATATATATTTTCGGGGAAAACGGGCCACTGTGAACAGACTGAGCGTTTCTAGCTCTTTATGGGGCTATTTTAGGCGGATGCAATCTTAGCTCATATCGCTGGTTGTTTCCGTTAAATCATTGTAGTCGGTGCAAATGGCGGCTCATATAGGCCCGAGGAATGTGCACGTTTGTCTCCTTCGTAGCCCGTGCGCGAATGTCTCGGCTGGAATGGAACGCGCCGCTATGGAATGCACCAGCAGTGCAAGTGATCTTATCTCGAGAAGTCCTCTAGAGAGGTGCTCCAAGACGTTTCACCGAATCCGTAGGTCGCGGTCGGCGGAACGCATTGATCTATAAGAATAGAAGGCAAAAGAAGAGAAAGAGAAAGAAAGGAAAATTTTCTTCCGAAAAGATGTACTTGTGTACTCGGACACGTACTTGAAGAATGTACTTTTCCGCATCTGTGACCGTTCAAGCCGCGCTGTATAGTATGTCCCAGTGTATCGGAATGCGCACTTGTAACTTCAGTATATCAGTCCTGTCATGTTTGACTCGGCAGACGCGGCGTCTGAAGAGACCAAGCGGCTTTCGAAAGCAAGCCCGCATCGTTGGACTCTCTTCGGGACGGAAAGAGGTGCGAAAACAAGCCCAGGAGCTAAGAGGGGCTCCGGTGAAAAACAGCAGGCGAGCAGGACCCCCTCTCTCCCCTCGCCTCGAACAAAAGGACGGCTTCCACGGCCGAAGCGCAGATCGGATCGAAGTACCGAAGAAAGAAGTCTTGTAAAGGTGCTTTCCTGAATGTAGTTAATTCCATCCTTCGCTACGAGTAACTTCTCGTGTCATTTCTTAGACGCGTCTATAGGACAACTCTGCACACTTCGTGCTGTTGCGTTTCGCCTGCGACACGTGGTTTTGCCGGCGCGACGGCGGCGGGGCGGCGGACATTTTGGCCCGATCGTCGTCACCGCAACACTCATCGCCAGGTGTTTCCAGGCGCGTCTGCGGCGATGCGACCGCCTAGGGATTTCGTTCCAGTCATTGTGCCCGAAACAGGCGTGGCCAAAGCAGGGATCTCCTTCCAGTTATTGGGCCCGAAACAGGCGATGCCAAAGCAGGGATCTCGTTCCAGTCATTGTGCCCGAAACAGGCGATGCCAAAGCAGGGACCATCTTCTCGTTACAGTCATTGTGTCCGACCGGCAGCGCCACGACAGTGTGCTGCGCAGCGCCACGACCAGGTGCTACGAGATCGTGCGCAGCGCCACGACATGGTGCTACGGCATCGCTACGACAGTGTGCGTCACCATTAGCCCATTGTACATTCACGTGCTCGTCTTTTGAGGGGTTCCTTCTTGCCCTCAACTGCGAGAGTATAAAAACAGCTGCCCCCGGACGCCAGAAGAGGGCTCCGATTTCTTCCGTTGAGTGAAGTGCTCTCCCGTCTCTCTACTTCGGTCAAACCTGACCGCCAACTCTTTGCGATGTTAAAATAAACAAGTTGTTTCGTTGTTACCTGTCGACTCATGCTTTGCCGGGACCTTCGGATGCTTGCAGTTGTACCCCAGGCCGCCAGGCCAACGCTACCCTTGGGGCTTGCGACCCAGGTACAACCACGGGCGTCAGCGCCGAGTTCCCATCCGATCGCTCCAGTGTCGCGATCCAAACATCTGGTTGGCAGCGGTGAGATCGCCTACGACTTCAAACAACGGTCTGCCAGCGGCGAGATCGCGACAACGGAGGCCAGCAGCAAAGAGATGCAGTTGACAGTATGCTGAGCAGCTCAACGACGATCCGGGAGCAGTGCAACGAGCCCTGTGTGACGACTGGTTGCCTGCAGCGGAACGACTGCGCGGAATTCCTGCCTGCGAGGTTTGGTGAGTGCGGGACTTTCTTCTACTGAGCTTTGCCAGGCTTTTTGTTAGTGTCAGAAACAGAGCTGGTAATTGTGGTTGTCGTTGCTGCCGGGTTAGTTTGCGGCAAGACAATAGTAAGCAGTAGAGAAAGCAGCATTCAGAGCAGCCATGGATTTGAAGTCGTTGCGCAAACCGAAATTGTTGGAGCTTGCAAGAGAGTTGGGTCTGGATGTCTCAGACAAACTAAGAAAACCGGAACTGATAACGGCTATTCTTGAGTTAGAGGCTGAGGATGACGAGCTGTCGGAATGCCTTGAGACTATTGAGGAGAGGTCAAAAAGACAGGAGCGCGAACTTAAAGAGCAGAAAGAAAAAGAAGAGCGCGAACACGCTTTGGAAATGAAGCGTCTCGAGGTAGAGATGGAACGCGCTCGTAATGGAAGTCAGGCACACGGTGCAGGAGAACGCGTATTGTTCAAAATGACTGACCTGATGCGGCCGTTTAAGCTTGGAGAGGACATTGGTTTGTTCCTGGTTAACTTTGAGCGAACGTGCGAGAAGCAGGGGTTCTCTCGGGAAACGTGGCCACAGCGCTTGCTCACTTTGTTACCCGGCGAGGCGGCCGACGTAGTCGCTCGCTTGGATAGAGAGGAAGCAGAGGATTTCGACAAAGTAAAATCGAGTCTGCTAAAAAAGTACCGGCTGTCTGCGGAAGCGTTCCGTCGGAAGTTTCGGGAAAATGAGAAAGGCAAAAGTGAGTCATATACAGAGTTTGCGTATAGGCTTATGTCGAACATGCAGGAGTGGCTCAAAGAAGAGAAAGCATTTGGTGACCACGATAAAGTTCTGCAGTGTTTCGGGCTAGAACAGTTTTATAGTCGGTTACCGGAGAACGTGCGATACTGGGTCTTGGATAGGCCAGACGTTTGTACGGTGGCTAGAGCCGCTGAGCTAGCCGAGGAGTTTGTGACGCGTCGAGCTCGCGGAGCTAAGGACGGTCAAAAGGGCGAATTTGGCTCGAAGTTTGAGAGGCCGAAGTTCACACCCATGAGATTTAAGGGGGACACGCGTAGTGAGGATGCGAGTGAAAGCAGTCCGACCAAACGTAAAGAGACGGCGGCAGCCAAACGCAGAAAGCGGTTCGAGATGAGGCGAGCGCGCTTGTGTTATACGTGCCAGAAGCCGGGTCACTTTTCGGCGCAGTGTCCGGAAACAACACCAAAAGTTGTGTTTTTTTCAATAGGCAGCACTGACGAGAACATGAAGCTTCTCGAGCCTTACATGCGAGACCTCCTCGTGAACGGGAAAGAGTGCCGAGTGCTTCGCGATTCCGCAGCAACGATGGATGTAGTTCACCCGTCTTATGTAGAACCCCATATGTTCACGGGCGAGTGCGCATGGATCAAGCAAGCCGTGGAAGCTCATAGCGTGTGTCTGCCGGTAGCAAAAGTGCTTATTGAAGGACCTTTCGGAGCGCTTGAGACGGAGGCGGCAGTGTCATCTATGCTGCCACCCCAGTACCCGTACCTATTTTCAAACAGGTCCGATCACCTCCTGCGCGAGAAGGGGCTTTTGTTTGGTGAAGCTAGTGTTCAGGCCTTAACCAGATCGAAGGTTCGGGAGCTCGCTGCAAAGGCGGTAGTTGCGGGGCCGACGTTATCAAACAACGAAAAAGGGTCAGAGGCGCAGCAAGCTGATATTCAGAGCACGCCCGAACAGAATAAAATTGAGTCTGTAGCGTTGAAGGCGCCAGATACTGGAGAGGAAAATCCCGACGCGGGAAAGTTAGAAGAGCTATCTACTGATTTGCTCATCGCGCCTACGTCAGACGGACTTGATAGGTTGCTAAAAGTCAGCCGGACGGCTTTGATAGCCGAGCAAAAAAAGGATGGCAGCCTGGAAAACGTGCGCTGCCATGTCAAAGAAGGTATCGCCAGGAAAACTGCGCGTTTTGTGGAAAGAGGTGGAGTCCTGTACCGGAAGTATCTAGACCGCCGAGGAGTGGAGTTCGATCAGCTGGTCGTGCCTCAATGCTATCGTCAGGATCTGTTGCGCTTGTCACATGGGGGTTCGTGGTCCGGACACCTAGGAGTTAAGAAAACTAAGGACCGTCTCTTGCAAGAGTACTATTGGCCAGGGTGTTTTCGGGACGCAGACCATTTCGTGAGGACATGTGACACCTGTCAGCGGGTGGGCAAACCAGGGGACAAATCGAGGGCGCCGTTGAAATTGGTACCTATCATTACGGAGCCTTTTAGACGGCTCGTTATTGATACAGTGGGACCTCTGCCGGTAACAGCCACGGGGTACAGACACATTTTGACTGTGATCTGCCCAGCGACAAAGTTCCCTGAAGCAGTGCCGCTTAAAGAACTCAGCTCAGTTGAGATAGTTAATGCACTACTGTCCATATTTGCGCGAGTTGGTTTTCCTGCAGAAATTCAATCAGATCAGGGCACAGTGTTTACTAGCGCTTTGACGACAACTTTTCTCGAAAGGTGTGGGGTAAAGCTGTTACACAGCTCAGTGTACCACCCACAGTCGAATTCCGTTGAGAAGCTCCACTCCGTCATGAAGCGCGTGTTGAGAGCCTTGTGTTTTGAACATCAAACTGACTGGGAGCTGTGTCTGCCTGGGGTGATGTTTGCTTTAAGGACCGCGCCGCATGCGGCTACGGGGTTTTCGCCAGCTGAACTGGGGTACGGTCGCTCGCTTCGATCTCCGCTTCGCATGCTTCGAGAATCATGGGAAGGTAGGGGCGACGACCCAGTCGTGGTGGAGTACGTGCTTAAGCTCCTCGAACGCTTAAGAAGGGCACAGGAGTTGTCAGGTGAAGCAATGACAAAGGCCCAGCAGAGGGCCAAGGTTTATTATGATCGGACAGCCAGGGCCCGTCGTTTTGAGGTTGGCGATGAGGTCATGATATTGCGCACATCGCTAAACAACAAACTAGACGTGCAGTGGGAGGGCCCAGCGCGAATTGTTCAGAAACTGTCGGACGTTAACTACGTGGTAAGTCTGCCAGGAAAGCGGAAAGCACAGCAAGTTTACCACTGTAATCTGCTCAAACCTTATAGACAAAGGGAAGCAGTGGTGTGCATGATGGTAAACGTTCCTGAAGAGCTTCCGGTCGAGCTTCCGGGACTAGGCTCAGTGACGAACAGGGAAGACACCGGTCAAGTCATTAGTGACCTTATCAGTAAAGCACCGCTGTCGCCTGAGCAGAAAACCGAACTACACCAGCTATTACAAGAGTTTCAAGGTCTGTTCTCTGAGAGGCCTGGTAGGACTTCTGTACTTACTCATGATATAGAACTTACCTCCACAGAGCCAGTACGATCCAAGGCGTATCGGGTGTCACCCCGCCAGAGCGATATTATGGAGGCTGAGGTAAAGAAAATGCTACAGCTCGGTGTTATTGAGGCAGGTGAGAGTGATTATACCTCCCCTTTGATTTTAGTTGAGGTACCGGGCAAGGAACCTCGTCCTTGCGTCGACTACCGCAGGCTTAATTCCATCACTAAGGATCAAATTTATCCGATCCCTAACATCGAGGAGCGCCTTGAGAAAGTTAGTAGCGCTCAGTTTATTTCCACCCTAGATCTTGTCAGGGGTTATTGGCAGGTTCCACTTACAGAAGAGGCTAGTAGGTATGCGGCGTTCATTTCACCAATGGGAACATTCCGTCCTAAAGTGTTGAGTTTTGGTTTGAAGAACGCGCCATACTGTTTTTCAAGTCTCATGGATAAAGTGTTGCGGGGACAGCAAGAATTCGCTTTACCGTATCTAGACGACGTAGCGATATTCTCCGCATCCTGGTCTGAGCATATGACACACTTGCGGGCAGTGCTAACCCGCCTGCGCGAAGCAGGCTTGACAGTAAAGGCTCCTAAGTGCCAGTTAGCACAGGCCGAGGTTGTCTACCTCGGTCACGTGATTGGTCAGGGTCGTCGCCGCCCCTCTGAAATAAAAGTGGCCGCTGTGCGAGACTTTCCGCAACCGCGCACAAAGACCGATATTCGGTCGTTCTTAGGTGTCGCCGGCTACTATCAGAGTTACATCCCTAGGTACTCTGATATCGCGGCTCCCCTGACGGATGCTCTAAGAAAGACAGAGCCTCAAACAGTCGTCTGGGACGAGACAAAGGAAAGAGCTTTTAGCGCCCTAAAGAGTGCCCTAACAAGCCAGCCTGTGCTACGATCGCCAGACTATACAAAAGGGTTCATTGTTCAGTGCGATGCTAGTGAGCGAGGCATGGGCGTTGTACTGTGCCAACGGGAAAATGGAGAAGTAGAACACCCCGTCCTGTATGCTAGTCGTAAGCTGACCAGTCGTGAGCAGGCGTATAGCGCCACCGAGAAAGAGTGTGCATGTCTCGTGTGGGCCGTTCAGAAATTGTCATGCTATCTAGCCGGCTCGAGGTTTATCATTGAGACAGATCACTGCCCTCTCCAATGGCTGCAGACCATCTCTCCCAAAAATGGCCGCCTCCTGCGCTGGAGCCTCGCTTTACAACAATATTCCTTTGAGGTGCGTTACAAAAAGGGGAGTCTCAACGGTAACGCCGATGGCTTAAGTCGAAGCCCCTAACGTAGGAATCAGCCTCAAAATTGTTTGTTACTGATGTTTTTCTTCCTGAGGCAGGATTTTTTTTAACATATTGCTTTTGTTTAGTGTTTCAAAGTGATGATATGCTTTCTAGTGCAATTTTTCAATTTGTGGACGCGTTCTGAGTGATGCTAGACTACTGTAAGGAACTAGGCAGTGGTATAAAAAGGGGAAAGAGCCTGGCAGGGCTTAGTGAGGGTTGTGCCGTGCTTGCTGACTGAGCGGTTGAGTTTTCAGCGTAGTTCTAACGCTTGCCGGGAACGAGAACAAAAATGTGAACTCTCCCGAAGTCACTTTGCAGTGTCCCGTGCGAACCTGAACGAGAGAACGAGGCCTTCTCTGTACGCTGCGCTCAAGAAACGTCAAGGGACGCCCGACTTCGGTTATGCGCATCATCGAGCGACATCCCTCCGGACAGCGGATGCAGTCCCCTGTCCATCGGGATCTCCTTTCCCCGGCGGGGCGGTCTGTTGCGTTTCGCCTGCGACACGTGGTTTTGCCGGCGCGACGGCGGCGGGGCGGCGGACATTTTGGCCCGATCGTCGTCACCGCAACACTCATCGCCAGGTGTTTCCAGGCGCGTCTGCGGCGATGCGACCGCCTAGGGATTTCGTTCCAGTCATTGTGCCCGAAACAGGCGTGGCCAAAGCAGGGATCTCCTTCCAGTTATTGGGCCCGAAACAGGCGATGCCAAAGCAGGGATCTCGTTCCAGTCATTGTGCCCGAAACAGGCGATGCCAAAGCAGGGACCATCTTCTCGTTACAGTCATTGTGTCCGACCGGCAGCGCCACGACAGTGTGCTGCGCAGCGCCACGACCAGGTGCTACGAGATCGTGCGCAGCGCCACGACATGGTGCTACGGCATCGCTACGACAGTGTGCGTCACCATTAGCCCATTGTACATTCACGTGCTCGTCTTTTGAGGGGTTCCTTCTTGCCCTCAACTGCGAGAGTATAAAAACAGCTGCCCCCGGACGCCAGAAGAGGGCTCCGATTTCTTCCGTTGAGTGAAGTGCTCTCCCGTCTCTCTACTTCGGTCAAACCTGACCGCCAACTCTTTGCGATGTTAAAATAAACAAGTTGTTTCGTTGTTACCTGTCGACTCATGCTTTGCCGGGACCTTCGGATGCTTGCAGTTGTACCCCAGGCCGCCAGGCCAACGCTACCCTTGGGGCTTGCGACCCAGGTACAACCACGGGCGTCAGCGCCGAGTTCCCATCCGATCGCTCCAGTGTCGCGATCCAAATAGTGCACTGCATACGCGCATTTCCCTCAGGCTCAATATCAGTTGCAACAAGAGAGTCCGTTTTCTTTTTTCTTTGTGGCGCTGCCATGCTGCCATACAGTTCTTTCAAAATGACAAGTGCCATTTTTCTTGTAAACATGGCGCTATCAGTAACCGAAACGATGTTCAGCAATTTTATTTCGTAGGCGTCACAGTTGCTGGCAGCGCCCTGTTTATACATGAAAAATGGCACTTGTCATTTTATAGCGCAGCTCTCAGGCGCCCGTTCCTGCGTTGACATGTCGGCGTAACCGAGCGAACGAGAGCAGCGAAGGATGAAAGAGCGAGCGCGGAGCGTATAGCGGGGCATGAAAAACGGCGATAGCGCAGGGAACGCGAGGAGGAAAGCGGAGGAGGAGGGCATGAAGGGAGAGTGAGAAGAAAAGTGTAGTGCCGCGCAAGACGGGCGACGACCGCTACGAGACGGCGCCAGAGCAACGCGCCGTCGTCTGTTCACAGACGGCATGCGGCGAGCGCAATCACCGATATACCGCACATGGAAACAAAGCGCTGCATGAGCGGAAGTCTGTCTGCGGCGGCTGCTGTGAATCGCGCCCACGCGTCACCCGCGCGCTGCCTCTCGCGATCTCTCGATTAGCGGGGCAGTCGCGCCACGCTTCGCTCCGTTTGCAATGTGCCGCACGAGACAGAGTGTCCGCGCCAGACAATACATCGCGAAATGAAAACACGTACAGAGCTGCGCTCAAATTTCCCATTAGGGAGTGTCTATAATCAACGGTGAACTTTTCTTTATTATTGAAAAAACTGGTGGGTGGGTGCCGTGTTGCAACTCATATTGGGCGCGCTAGCACATGCACACAAGCATGTGTGTGGGGCAGAAACTCGTAGTTTATCAAATAAGCTGGAGAAGCAGTTAAGGATCATGCCGCGAGCAATGGAACAAAAAACGACAAGCGTTGGAACGCTAAGGAACAGAAGACAACGGCGTGGATTGAAGAGCGAATGGATTTAGCCGATATCCTATAGTTGAAGTCAGGAGGAATAAATGGAGCTGGGGAGAACATGTACTGCGTAGGACAGATAACCGATGATCTACCAGTTCCAGAACGGGTGTCGAAACAAGAGATAAGGGGGCAGTCGAGGACGGCAGGGAACAACAAGCGGCGTGATGAAATAAGTAAATTGGCAGGCGTAAGATAGAGTCGGCTAGCGTAAGATTTAGAAAATGCTGGCAGATACCTTCGTTCTGCAGTGGGCACGAATCTCGCCCAAACCGATTCTTCTACAGTATAAATAGGATGCTGATGACGACGACAACGACGACGACTCATATATAGGAGGTCGGCCCGGCATCTTTTTTTTTCTTTTTTTCACTGGGACCTTGCGCTGCAAAACCTTTACTTTCACGTAATCGTGTTATTAACGTATGCGGTAATATCGAAATTAAACTGTAAGAAATCTCGCACACACTTTTCAAAGTTGGAAAAGGAAAATTACTTCTCCAGCCGCAGCTGCGATCCCACGACGTGTGCGATGGCGCCACCAATTCGTCGTCGCGTCGTTCGCAAAAGTGTCGTTCGGCCGTCACCGGGGCCTGTCGTCGTTTGTCCTCACGGTTGTTACGGAGACATAATCGTGTCACTCTCGTCGTCCTCGTCACCGTTGTCATCGAGCCAAAAATCGCTATGGGCGCGGCGCTTAAAATATTTCCTTTTGCTGGTCTTTTTCTTCTCTCTCTCTCTCTCTCTCCTTTCCAGACAGTCCGTCGCATTATGGTTCAGACTTCAGAAGGCGCAAGTCTCAGCCAGAACCACATAACCACCCGGCAGTCGTTCGGGGACTCGCATTTTGGACTGCCTAAAGAGAACGCAGTAGGAGCATATGGTGTTCCCTAAGGTTACCGTTTGCCGTCGAGCGGGTGTCCGGAATAACCCAGGCGGAGCTATAGTACGGTGGCGCGGACGTATAGACTTGAAATCAACTCAGGGACGTAATGGCTTTTCAAGACGCTTCTTATCCCTGACGCGCATACGTTACGAACGTGAAACATAAAACAAAAAAAAACATTTTCTTGCCTTTGAATTTTGTTTAAATGCCACTGCTAGATGCCAGAATCAGCACTTCCATCTATACGGACAAAGTAACCGTCTCCTCGTGTTTCGTATGATAAAATACCACTTTGCTTTGCATAAACGCATAAGTGAAGATGCAACGTCATGTGGTGCGATGCCATGTTCGCACTGCTTCCGGGATCAAGTTAGTGTCAGCTTTCTTTAAAGCATGAGGAGGCAGGAATATGATTAAGCCGCCTTCACAATGTGCCGCATGCATCTGACATCATATATCCTAGCTGAATAAGTCACTTAATCACATTCTAGTTTGAGAAGTATTACAGGCAATGTGCGACATAATAATGCGCAAGGGGTCTCGGGAGGGAATGTCGATTTCTTTCCTCCCACGCTTTCTCAAAGGCAAGTCCGAAAACATTCACGAGCCTGAGATGTGTGACGGTCTCCTCGGCAAGTGCATGAGTTGCTTCTTTACTTTTCAAGTTCTGTTTTCTTATTCTACTTTGTAGGCCAGTCTGCTCGGTCACCATAACTATCCACTTGCCAGCCAGTTCAGTAGATCTGTACAGACGCCGCGTCTTGAAAGAAGACTGCATGCAACAACAATCAATCCGCGCTGCAACGCGCTTGCGGCGACAGCCTATTGCGCGCACCGCTGCAAACTTGGGGCGGCCTGCCGAACGATATTTTTAATCGGCACTCCCCTGCTACATGTCAACGTTCCCACGGAAAGCGATGAGAAAACAAACCAAAAGAAGAATCAAATTTAAACTGTATAAAGAAAAGGAGGGCGTGACTACCTGCATTTCGATCGTAAAAAAAGACAGCGGGCGTAGGGTATATGCGACCCGGACTCACTCACTCATGGACGCACGCAACCATGCGAAGACGTGTGTTGCGGGCAAGACTCAAAAATAGGACGTGCATAGGACGGGTCTGGCTTTTCTTTTTTTTTTTTTCCCGAAGGCTCTGTCGTCGGAGAGTGACGCAATCGAACGTCACCGCCAGGCAGCGCAAGCGCTTCACCCTCCTGAACACCCTCCATCCCAGCCTCCTTCAGCGATTGGCTCGCACGTTCCCGCTGGCTACACCGAAGAAGCAGTTCGCGCAGTTCATCAGGTCCCTGCACCGCCATTCCCTCCTTTCTCGGTCCACCTTTCCCACCGCAGCGACGAACTTGAAAGGAGCGAAGTAAACAAAAATCAGAGGTGGAACGACGACGACGACGTTGTGTCGAAACCGGCAGTTACAAAGCGCTATCCCCGTTTACAACCACGCGACGGGGGGAGACCCAAGAGGAAACAGTGTGGCTTCACCGCCACGCGCCTCTCCACCTTACGCTTCCAAAGCGTGCAGTAAGGCAACGCTCCGTTTCAGCAATTCCGTACAGTGCGGAGAAGGCTGTCGGTCGCGTCAGCCAACAGGAACACCAGAAAGGCTCCCGAATAGGAACCCACGCCTCTGATCTCTCTCTCTCTCTCTCTCTCCGCACGACACCGACTGAACGTAATTTAGCGTTCACGCTAAGGTCAGCAGCGCATGATGGGCTGCTCCCTCCTCTGAAACACGCAGCCGGTTCTTTCGTTCCTGATTGGCTGGCACAAGCTGTATAGCCTCCGCTGCACTGCACGGAGTTAATTTGACTAGGCTGTAGTAATTCTGCATCGCTGTCAATGGTATATATATATATATACACACACGCAGCAACGTCGCGTGCCTGTCAACGAGGTCTTTAGCACAAGAAGGTCGCGCGTGCAGAGAAAAAAACAATTTTTTCTTTTCTCTTCTGCTCTCTAAAAACGAGGCTCCGCGGCGGTAGGTTGCACGTATACACATCAGTCGCGTGTAGTATGTCCGCGAATGCGTGCATGTGTAGGTGTATACATGCTTATTTTACACACTTGCTCGAGCTTTTTTTTTTTTTTAACGACTCCCCGTCCCCTTGCATTTGCATGCACGCGCAACACCCGTGTCGTCTAGAGCGCCCTCAACCGACTATCGAGCGTCTGAGTTGCGAACGTAAACGTCACGCTTTTGTGCGTGGGTATAAATACAGCTTTCGACAGACGTCTGCAGACCGCGCCGACATGCGACATTTGCAGTAAAGACTGCGTGCAAATATATAGGTGCGTATGGTGGACGTATATCACTTGAACTTCTGCAGAGAGAACGAGCGGGACAGTTCGGTTCTTTTTTTTTCTCTTTTTTACTCACCTTGCTGGATGTGACGTCGGTTTGTTGTTCCTTCCGAGACAAAGGAAAAGCAGATCGAGTACATACAGGGTGCTTCACGGAACTCGAACCAAGGATTTTCAAAACAAGGTGGTTAGCCGCAGCTGAATGAAACCAACGACATGTGGTTTGCAGCTGTGGCTAACAACATTTTTTCTTTAATCCTTGGTTCAAGTTGCGTGAAACACCCAATATATTTATTGCCGCTCTCTATATATATTTAGGAATATGGTGACGGCCCGAAAGTGGCGCCGATTACTCCTTTTTCATGTAAGATAAACGCATAAAAGATAGCAGGCATGCAATGTGGCACCGATCGAGAGAAAGGCTCGTTGTGGCTAACGCGTATGCGAAACAATCGTAAACAATGAGCACACGAGAAAAGAGGGCCGCTGACAGCTGACAGAAGCACGACACGGACCCGAGAACGCCCGCCCGCTATGCAGGAAGAGAAGGCCGCGGAGAGAAGAATGCGAAAGAATGGGGAGACAACAAACAAGAGTTGCGACAATAGCAGATGGATGCATATCTGCGCCTATATATATATTCACACGAGAATAGAAACGACGCGAGTGTTTAGGGCAACCAAAGCATGTGCCAACGACAGAACGCCTGGGGGTGCATGACGCGGGACTTTCGAAGAAGGTATAGATGTACCGCTGACATGCACGGTTTGCCGCCAGATTCAGTCGCACGCCAAGTGCACTACGAAGTCTCCACGGAGGCCGCCTGTCAATAGACGTCGGCTTTCGACAGCTCGAGAGCGTTGCCATCCGGAGCACCGCGTACGATATATCTGGCGGCGGAAAAAAAAAAAGAAAAGGAAGAAGAAAAACAGAAAAAGAAAACACGCATACGTCCAATAAGAAAAGCTCTGTTATGCCGGATAACGTGTTTGCCGAGCGGTTTTACAGCCCCCGCCGCTCCCGACGGCGGTAAATTTCGGTATATAGTGCTTACGTGAATGTATCGGCGGTATGCGCAGTATGCGCGAAAGCGTGCCTTGACGCGCATGCGCGTCAAGGCGCCCGTACGCGCGTTCCTATTGGCCAGAACGGCGAGCATCAGCGTTGTACGCACTGGCGGTTATTGCGCTGTTGGACTCGCTGATCGACGAGAGACTAGAACCGTTGTATTAGTGGAATTCTGCGCGGAAATAAAGCTCTGCGGGAAGCACTCTGGAGGCGGAACGATAAAAATATCGCCGAGAGGGGGGTGCGCGGATGTTTATGCACGTGCAGAATTAATGAGCTGGAGGGAAAATTTTTTCGGTGTGTGCACGGGTATACTCGTTCATACACCGGGTGTTTATGCGAGGACCTTGAGCAATTTACGAAAACAAAAAATCACTTGTGGCAGATAGCGCAATTCTATATAGTGCCTGGGCATGGTCTGCTCGAGGTGGCGCGGCCATTAATTGCACGGTAAATCCAAATGCATAATAGGATGTTATGGAAACATTCGCTAATGAAGTTTTTTTTTTTAACCAATTGGCTTACGCTATATGTTGCAATTTACAAATCGTACGTAGCGGGTGAGACTGCAAGGAATATCCACTTGAAAAGAGTTCTACGGATGACACCGTTTTCGAGATATGGCCCATCAAACGTGCGGTGAAAATGCACTGTCGTTTCGCTTTTTTCTCCCTCCCTTTTCTTATCAAAAGAGTCGTTTTGTGCACTAAAGCACGAAAGTAACCGGACCGCCAATAGAAGAGTTCGCGAGCTAACATATCACAACGGTGTCACCCACAGAATCATTTTCAAGTGAATATGCCTCACAGCACAACTGACTACATTTGGTAAATTGGAATATGTGTGCCTTGAGGTAATAAGTTAAAAAAACAAAATTCGTGACCTCTTTGTTATTAGTGCATTATGCGTTTCCACATCTCGTGCAAATAATATCAGCCTGTTTGCGCAATCCATTTCAAGGGTCACAATTGTGCCATCTACCACAGGTGATTTCTTTCTTTTTTGCTAGAGGTCTTCGGAGAGACACCTGGTATCTACAGCTATAATGCACGAGAAACCGCAGTACATGCCTTGAATAGGGATGCAAAATTTCCGGAAATTTTGGATGGAAGAAAAAGATCCGTTTTTCCCCTTTTTATTTGAAATTTTAGAAATCTTGAGAAACATTTAAGCTCGTGAAAATTGCTTGTATTTATTATTCCAGCCATAAAAACTAATTGTCCTTAAAGACGTGCTATAATTACGCAGATAACGCGAGGACAATGGAACGAACACCTTTTTCTCGTCTATCAGATTGCTGATCTGTCAACCGACAAAAACGTCCCTCAGTGCCCGATGTCACCCTCGCTGGACACACTCGCATTTGAATCGATCACGGCTTCTTCCACGTTCAACTTCGATTGTACGTAGACGAGTTTCCGATCACGTCTGCTCGTGAGCCTGTTGCGAATCTTGTTATGAAACGGTGTTTAAAACGAAAACCAGTTTCGTTCACAACTGGCACGTGGCGAAGGTATCTGCAGCAGCCAAAAGATTAAACGAAACAAAAACGGGGTTTCTCCCAATCTTTCCGTTTTTTTTTTCCCGGACCTTTAGATCTCTATATAGCCTTGAATGCAAAGTTAGTTGCGCAGTATTTTGTTTATTATATGGGTAATTTAAGATACGCGCTCCTCGAGCACGTGCCGACAATTACCGCCGTCGTTCCCACGATTATCTCCCACACCCATCACATTCCGAAGGGAAATGAACTTTACACTCAGCGTTAGCCGTCACCCTCGAGCTCTCTTCGAGATTTTTCGGTCAGTCTATTCGCTGAAAAAAAAAAAAAAAAAAGAATGCCGTTTGGCACGACTGATGAAGCACGCTATCCTGATAAAGCTAGTGCCATATGCTTGAAGTGCTGTTCCCCGCCCGCTGGATAAAACAGCGGGGGGGGGGGGGGGGGGGTAATAGGCAGGTGAATATGTGGGCATATGCGCTGAGGACAGGGGGGCGTGACTACTGTGTGTGTGTGTGTGTGTGTGTGTGTGTGAGAGAGAGAGAGAGAGAGAGAGAGAGAGAGAGAGAGAGAGAGAGAGAGAGAGAGAGATGATAAATAAAAGGCAGGGAGGTCAACCAGGATTGAGCCGTGCTGGCTACCCTGAACTTGGGCAAGGGGAGGAAAAGGTTAAGAGAAGGAGATAAAGTCAGGAGTTTATGTGCTGTGCAGCTAAATCGAGTCGCCGACGTAATGGAACCCTCAGCGCTGGGTCACGGTGAGCAGCTCAGCCAGGTCGCCCTCGGTATGGATGGATGTTATGAGCGTCCCCTTTGGAACAGGGCGGTGGGTTGCGCCACCAAGCTCTTGCTATTATACCGTCTAATGTCCTACCTAGGTTAAACAATAAAAAAAACACTATGAACTGCCACACCCAAATTTTCTGATCCCCTACAGTGCGAACTGTGCTTTTGTACGTCTCCGTCTTTTGTCGTTTCCCCACTTTTCTTCCAACAATCCTCCAATCGCCTCTTACTAATGCCTATTTCGGACATGTTTACTTTACCACTGCTCCCGCTGAACCCAAGGGCTTCAAGGAGGCCAGTGATGCCTAAATCGACTGCTGGGCAGATATCTTCACACTCTAATGAAACATGCTCCATCTTTGCCCTAGCTTTACCGCAGCAAGCACACGCTTCTTCATCTCACGTTATAGGTGAATGTTCTAAGGCATCCCGATCTCGGTTGGAAAGTAGTGAGCTTCCCTTTGAGTTATCATAAATTGTTTCTTTCCTTGTTTCGTTTTTTTCCCTCTTAAGTAGTCACTCATGGCAGGGGAATCGCATGCAGCAGCGCGCTCTCGTAGCCTTCTGCAGCTGCGACGCGCGAGAGACCACGTTCCCGAAATCTTGCTATAAAGGTGTTCCGCCTAGCTGGTTTAGATAGGCGCACGGAGGGGGCAAAGCCTTTCATCTCCGAAGGACGGGCACGTAGCACCGAAGCTGTTCTTCAGACAGGTGGGCACATCGGGACCGCGAGTAGCGGAACCCGCGCTAGAAATGAGCGGGCGGCTCTGTATATAACGTCCGGCTAAGGTCCCAGTATAGACGTCCTTTAGTCAGCGGCCGATTTTCCCAGTTTCGGGCAAAGGAGCAGCCGTTATTGGCTGCTACATTCGCCTACTGAAAGTCCTTATAACGCAAGTCGCAACTAAACAGAGGAGCGTTACTGTAATATTGCACATGTCAACTATATATATATATAGGGCACTGCTAAGATACATGTAACCGCGATTAGAGCACAGGCTATAATAGGATACAATTCTGTATACACAGATGTAGGCACAATATAGGACTGCTGCTGCGTTAAATTTTCCACGTAGGGTTAATTTCGTGTAGCAATTAATAATACTTCCGCGCCGTATCGCCGTCGAACCGATTCTCAACAAAACAGCGGGAAGATACCCTTATGATATTGCAGACATGTCCAACCTACTGGGATCGAAAAAAGAGTTCCTTCGTTCAAGGCCTTATTTTTTTTTTTAGAGTTAATTGGCATATTCACTGCTGTAGAACTAGGAGCACAAAATATATTTTAAAAAAGGTCGAGGTACTTTCTACCTGAATTTCTCCACCGCAATCGAGGGGGTATTCTACAAGTGTCCACCTACGGTAGACATTGCCATTTCGTCTGCTGCTAAAGTGCTGATTGGCTGGCAGCGACTGTTTCCTTTTGATGCGTACCCCAGCCCGGCCAATCAGAATTTCAGCAGCAGACGAAACGGACGCGTCCACTAGGTGGACACTTACAGAATAGCCTCCCCTGGTGTAGGCACCCAGGCACATAAAGGCACAAACACAGGCGGGGCTCCGGTTTCATTTTTACCACCTGCAATTCGTTAACGTGCACTCTATGCGCAGTATACACCGCGGCTGGGATCGAACTCACGAACTCGCGCTCAGCAGCGCAACGCTACTGGGCTAGCGCTCCGGGTAGGTGCTGAGACTATTGGACACAGCCACATGCTATGCATAAATACACAGACACCGACAAAGGCCAGGACATACAGACATAGACTAGGACAACACCAGCTAAATAGCCAAGGATACAAAACACAAAAATATACGCATCTAGGACACATGTGCAGGCATGGATTCGTACATGTATGGACACGGTCCAGGACTCGGCTACGTTGGCCGCAACTGAAAGTGTGCCGCGCTGATTGACGACACTGGTCGGAAGAAGCCCCGCGAAGTAAACGCGGCCACTGCGTCCCTCCTGTGCCGAGAGAACAGAATATATAAACAAACACGCGGAACGAAGCCACAGCAACACGCGGCGTGCGCCCACCCACCAGCCCCTTCCTTGCTCCCGTTCCAATCCTGCAGCAGGCAAGTATATACTCTTCGCTCGCCTCCTTCCTTGCCGCCCGTCTTACGTGCTTGCTCCCCCTTTTTTTTTCTCTCTCTCTCTCTGTTTCGTCCTTCCTTTCGTTCTGTCAAACCGCAGATACATCTATATCTCAAGCGTCCGCGCGAGTGACGCGACAGTTTTATCAGGAGGCGCAAAAAGTGGAAGTCGCGCCCGTGACACTTCTCTCGTCGACGTGTCCTCCGCGCCTCCCCCGCGCGGCTTGAAGCAGAACCAAAGGTGTTGCTGCTCGAAGGAGCAGACGGCTTCTTCTTCGGGCTTCTGAAAAGGCCGCCGCGTAGACGGAGGACATCTTGTGCATGTGTGTTCTTCCTCGCGTTTTCTTATTCTACTTCTACTTTCTTTCTTTCTTCCAGTAAGCTCCTCGAAGCCCGTTTTACGGTACAACTACATACCATTGATGAGCGCACCTTTCGTAGCGTCAGCGATGTGCTGACAAATAGCGCCGCGCAACGGCAGAAGTCACAGGACTGCAGCATGCGAAGCAGACGACGGGGCGGAGGCGCTCATCACGGTGCTTCCGGGGATTTTCGCACTGCATGCAGGTTTTAAGGCCTGACGTACGCACCGGAAATCGAATTTTCGTGCGTCTGCTTTTGAGAAACGCCGCCACTTTTACGAGGCAGGCCACATTCATGGCACCGGGTGCTGTGTAAACAAGAAAACTACAGCGCGAATTGCGATGCGAATGCTCCCCGCCAAGAGGTCTCGCCGCGGTAACCTAAGACGTGGAGCTCCAGCATTTATATTCCAGATGTTATTTTGCTGTGTGCGGTAACGTCGTCGCGCACTTAATCAAGTAAATAGGGTAAGAGCACAACGATGTGCGACGACCGACGATGTATCAAAAATGTATAAATGGCATACTATTGGGGATGCATCACACGCCCGCTGGATGTCTGCCACTGGGTATATACAGGGTGTCTCAGCGAACACTTTCAAATTTTTTTAAAGGTTCCCTATGGCAGATAGCTCCTCAATTCTAGTTCATGGGCCGGTCTACTCGAAGCGGCGGAGACTACTTGCACAAAAATTTGAAATGCAAAATCGGCGAATTAACAAGAGTTCACTAATTACCTGTTTATCTAATTATCCTATGACCGATATTTTAATTTGAAAATTCTAGCAGCGGACTTTGCAAGGCGGATCCACTTGGAATGAATTCTAGGGACGGCACCAGTTCACAGATATAAATTCCCGAACTTTGCAGGGAAATGCATTGGCGTTCCAGTTACTTGTGTGCTTCAGGTGCATGAAACGACGTTTTGTTAACAAATTAACTGGAACGCCAATGCATTTCTCCTCAAAGCTCGGGAATGTATATCTCGGAACTGGTGTCATCTTGAAAAATTCGTAGATCCGCCTTGCTAACTCCACGGCTACAATTTGTAACTTGCAATATGGGCCATAATGTAATCGGTTAAAAAATTAATTAGTGAACTTTTGGTAATTAGTCGATTTTGGATCTCGATTTTTCGTGCAAGTATTGTCTGCCGGTTCGAGTAGACCAGCTCATGAACTAGAATTGCGATATCTGCCACAGGCAACTTTTAAAGATTTTTTTAAAGTGTTTGCTGAAACACCCTGCACGCCCCAGGAGCAAGCGGGAATCTGCCGCTCATCAGTGAACCTTTTTTGATGTTAACTTTGGGTCACTGAAAGTATCACATCATCACACTTACGCGGTCGCGTCCACGTATTACGTTTCTTTCAAATGAGGGCAGCGACGACTCCTTCCTCCCTTCCCCCTGGCTCTCAAAAGGTGTGTTCTAGCCAAATAGGACCTTCAATATCACGTTTATGCCCTTTAAGGGCTTTGCAGGGAAGATTTTAAACTAAAAGTCTTTCGCTGCTATCGAAGCGATGCAACATGACTTTTCTGATTTTCTCGTTCATACTGCACAGACGATGTATTTGTCAGAAGGCTACAAACGTTACCAGAGTGACTGCGATAGTTATGAACGATAACACTTGGGCTTGCGCTTATATTGTTCGACTCCTATGGCAGTGTTGGTCAATTTCCCGGACGCAAACCGTACTTGTGCTACTCTCATGCCAGCATCGGCTGAGCTCCTTTTTGTGGAACGGAATTGGTCGGTGTAACCAACGAATTAACTCTGTCCCTGTTCTTGTGTGAGCTGTACGCCATGTGTACGCTGCGCGACGTTTACGATGAAGTGACCCGTATAATGAAGGATTTCGGACGCCCCAAGCGCTTCGTTTAAAAACGAGTTCGACTGCATTACACTTCTTTGACACGACCATGGCACGTATATGTCGCGTCCCACACAGCACGAGTTATAACACTTGTGTGCGCTCTATAGCTTCCATTGGGCTGCTAAAATTAGACTTTCTTCCTTGCGTCAGGATGGGGAGCGTGTCAGTTTGTCCCATTCTCACCTCGTGGTAGTTAACGCTTTGGGACACTGAGTTAAACTGCATGCACGTCCGCCTTTTGGTGTTGGCTCTCATTCCGCAGTCCTTTCCCCGTAGCTGAACGCTACAAATATGCTGCGAGACATTGCACCGCCTTCGGCTTCGGCCCAAGTTGTGCGTTTTCTTTCTGGAGTAAAATATTCGCCGACGATTACGATACTCCCTAGCGCGAAATATATACGCGTTTTCATTTCGCGATATATTGACCAGCGTGGACAATCTGTCTCGTGCGGCCCATTGAAAGCGGAGCGAAGTGCCCGCAAAATTTCGTGGCCGCGGACGGTGGCGAAGCGAGCGGACGCTCTGTATAGGCATCGGCTTCACAGTGCGTCAGCACCTTTGGCGGTGGCGCACGGAGAGGAAGCGTCATCGTCGTCCCTGATGTAAGCGGTTGAAGTTGAAGTTGAAGTTGAAATTTATTTGCATCATCACAATGCGGGAAGGCTCGAGCAAAAAGTGAAAATCAATTCACTTGAGAAGCGCTCGAGCCCCCAATATACAAGGCATACAAAAAGCAAGACAAATAACAAGGAATTTTAACAGTTTACCATTGCAGGTTAACCTCTAGTGTTATACAATGTAATATAATACGAATAGCTCGACAGTAACTATAGATACATAAAAATACTAACAGCAGTGGAAAAAGAATACTGACATCATGGAATGAAGAACTCTCGTATGTTACGTATGCTCGACGCTCGACGCACGGTTGAGAGCGTTGCAAATACGATAGCGCGCACGAGCGCAGTCACGTGGTTTTATTTTGCATTGCAGAGGCAAGCCACTGCAACAGTTGGAACTCCAACAAAAAAAAAATTGGGGAAAATGGGAAGACCAAGCATATGTGCGCACGGCGTCGCTGTGGCATTTGCATACTTTTAAATATTGGCGCATAAATAGCTAATACACCTTGTATATATAGTTTCCTAGGAAGATTACTGGATGTAGACACACAGCTATATAGTTGGGCGAGTTGGTTCGGCATTACAGGCCTGTAAATGTGCGTATAAGAGACAAGGACGAAAGTGCGTTTTATCCGCGTTTCTGAATGGACAAGATGTCTGTATTGTCCTTTCTTCCGTCCTTGTATCTTGAAGGTATTTGCACGCCTGCAATACTAAAGGTAACTGTGGTCCACAGTGGGTGCAGGCGTGGCATATCGCCGGTTATCACCAGCATGATAATGACGGGAAAGGGTATGGAATTTTGCTAAACTACCCTCCTTCTGCGGCTTCAAATGGGTTGTGAAATCGCAAATTGATCGTCTTAAGCAAGATATACTACGTTGCAAATACCACGCTTTGCAATGACCATGCACGTGCACAAAACTTATTGCCTTCATGCATTCAGATGAAATAAATGTCGCAGTTTTGCCCGAAAGGCGAAGCATAGCTTGCGATAGCAAATTAGTGGGCAGCTATACGAAGTAAGGATAGCAGTTTTATCGGCCGCATAAATTTCTAAACATAGGCATACTAACTAAATTAACAAGCAAGGTCATTGGTGTCACACGCGCATAAGCAAACATGAACACATCTCACATGTGGCGGCCGCGGAAACTCGCTTCGAAACGCTGCAGTGAGGAAACGCGGCAGCAGCAGCGAGCGAATTGAAATTCATGCTGTCGTTCGCATCAACGCGAAAAAAGTCATGAAAACAAAGCGCAGCGCGGGCTCAGTACCCGTCGCATATGGCTTTCAAGATACAGTGGTACGACCCGGAGTAGAGTGCTCCCTCCTCCCCCCCCCACCCCTCGAATCCTTGCGCTTGCTTCCCGCTTTCCTCTGTTGCGGTGCGCGAGATTGAGCCGAGATCGTCGGCTCACCCTCGGACGGTTTCGCTCGCACGCGCAGCACACGGCGCGCGGCGACGCTTTTATCGCCCTTGGGCTTTTTACGGAACCTCACGGCGACGCCGACGGCAGAAATGCGCCTAGAGTGTTCACGTAACTGCTATCGCAATAAACTGACTGCTCGGAAATTCAGGAAGATAAAAGTGTCGTAACTGGCGTCACAAGAACGGGTATCGGACAAAATAACCTGCGCTAGCCATAATTCCAACGATAGAGCCGGCCTAGAATTAGTGCACGCTCTACCGACGCTGTTAAGCGAGCGATCGCAGCGCCAGAGTTTCCTCTAGTGATTTTTGTACAAGAGAACTCTACGCCGTGTACGCCCTCTCGACTTATATCTATGAACTCTCCTCGCTGTTTCCCTCCTCCCCCCCGTCTAGGTTTCCGACCTAGAGCCTCCTCTCACATACGGGCACACGTGTTTCGGCAACTCTGCTCCGCGTCGCGCGTATACATCGAAGCCCCATGGCCTCTCTGCGCGTACAACGTTCTCCCCTTTTCTCGGAAGAGATCCACGGAAGAGACACACGCTGCGAAAAAGTTTGCCGTGAGAACTCCCATAGGGCTGAGCGAGTTCTCGAGGATCGGCGCAGCCACTTTATCGTACGCTTATTCGTTAGCCCCGTAGCCTCCCGCAGGGCGCCGAGCAAGCGGTCGCATTCGAGAACGCAGATGAAAAGGCTGTCAATCAACTCGCCCAGTCGATCGACCAATCGATCAACGAGCAGCTTGCATTACACGTGCCACGAGTTCAGGGCTTTGGGAGCGCCTTGTGTTAGCCGGATGGATTCGCAAGTTCGCACGGCCTCTGTATGTAAGCGCGGTATAAAACGACAACAATACTTGAGTGGATACTACCGTGAACGAGTAGGATACGACGAGTCGACGATCGTCGCGACATACAGGAAGGGTTGACTGAGGGAGAGGAGGGAGGGGGGTGTAGGCGGGTGAAAGGATTGCGGTGCGATGCAAAAGTGCCGACGTGATTCCATCGTCATTTCGAGTGTCGATAGGCCGCGGTGGTTCGCGAAGACTGACTTTTGCTATCAAGGTATGCGCGTTTCAGTGTTGTCTGTTGAAACGGGCCCGGCGGCCTCGCCCTCTTCCCCTCTCAACCCATCTCATCTCGGAAACGCATCCGGGAAACTGCAGGGCCATCTTCTTGTCAAATGTCGCTGTCAATACGCTGTCAAGTGCTACGATTCATGTTGCGAAATAAACGCGACTTATTCGATCTCGACGCCTTCCGCCGACTTAACAGATAAGCGCGACAATCTTCCGCCACTCTTGCCTGTGCACACCACAACCACAGAATTGATACACCCTCCACTCCCAACGCACTTTGCGCGTTTTCCTGAGTGGATGTTAGAATGGGCTTTTCCGACCACCCGCAAATAATGTCACAGCCGAAGCATGCCGAAGTGCGGGAAGACGTCGTGAACCATTCCTGTGAGCAGTCGTGTTAAATACCACTCTCTTGAAGGTACTTTAATATTAACTGATAGGTGCTTTAATAAGAATGAAGCCGTAAGGCTAGTGATCATCGATTAACCACGCAGACGTTTAACAGTGCGCAGACAACCTCCTAGCACATGACACGCACCTATGGCGGCGTGTGGTGCAGCTACACACGATGTGACGTCAATCCCAGGACTGCGCGACGCGCGCTTTGAAGACATGGGAAGCGTGTTGGCAACGCTGCCGCATGCAGTATGCATGTAAATCGAAAGGCAGGCTACGTCATTTCAGGTCAGGCCAAGTCTGGGTTATGCGTCACTTCCGGCGAGCTGCGATGCTGGCGCTTTTTTAAGAGGAAGCTTTAGCTCAGGCCCGTAACTACGATACCGCCTATACTCCCATCCATGTAAAACGCAGAAAAACTTCTCTCAGATTAACCAGTGGGCCGATTTGAATGAATGTGTTGCATTTGAGAGAAAAAGTTAAATTCTAGCGACGGTTTGGGGCGCAATCTTGATTTAGGGCCTGAATTTTCTAAAAAGGAATCTTCGAAAATTGGCGAGTTTGAAAGTATAGAAACACACAACCTACAGGCATGATAGCTCTCGCATTGTAATTTGATTGTGCGAGAAAACATAATTCTGTCACGCCAAAACTCAAAGAAACCCCTTTTCCAGCGCTTCACACACGCACACAGACCGGCCGCGTCGTCTGCCATTTTTGCACGCCGGCGCGTAGGCGTCTCAGAGTCCACAGAGCGGCGCGCCCGGTTCCTTGGAACAGCTCCAGATGGCGCTCGCCTCCGCCCCATCACGGCCAACGCAAGAGGCCGTGTTTCTACCACAAAGCCCGCCTTCGTGCATAGCGTTCGCGGCCAGCGTTTCCCGGTGAACATTAAGTTTACATACGCTCCAGTTGCCGGGAAGCGATCTTTAAATGCTATCGGCGTTCCGCTCTCAAAGGCGAAGCTTAAGCGCCCACCAAATTATTTTCTTCTATAGATTCGGCACGGAATACATAAACGTCTCGCAAGTTGTTTCTGACGCACACGTTTGCATTACGCACACAAAATTTTGGACTAATCCTTTTTTGCTATAGTTGCACTGTGGCACTAAGAATAGTTCTCACACGATGAAAAAAAAATCACTGTAGTTGGCTCCTATAAAGGCGACGCCCAGCTGAGCAGCCTCCATAAATAACGCTGCACCAATTTACGGGGACGGGTGTACGCCGGTCCGGTTCGTCCTGTTTCAATCGCCGATATGGTGCTCGGAATCGTCTCCCTCTTTAGCGGTCGCGCATATACATACATGTTCGTATTTTTGTAGCGCGCGATGTCGATCGATTCTCTTCAAGCGCTAACCGATAGCAACTTTTTCACGAACTGTGTACGGAAAGACGAAAAGAAGAATTATGCGAAGGAGACCTCTGAAGTGGACACGGCCGGCGCCGAAAGGGATGCGTTGGTTGGGGGGGGGGGGGGGGAGTGTCAAGAGCTCTGTTCAAGAGTTTACACCAAGGCCGATAACAGCTTCGCGAACCCGAAAACATTTGCATAACTCCAGACAGCCGACACGCAAACACTCCTCTCAAGACAGCCATATATATGTATACACACGTGCACGTCACGTTTATATCTCTTGCCGCTTTGTCGAACTTAATCCCTCGGTTTCATTTCTGCGGTATATTATTTCTGAGTCGGTTATTTATGTTTGCGTTTAGGCCGGAGTCCATATAAGCACTATAATTTTGTTTGTTCGTCACCTTCGCCGTTTAACTTTGCCTCGGGCCTGATCCTTTCGCTAACCCTAACTAGCTCGTGAAAAAACCTGTCTTGGTCACTCCTATATGTATACGTATATGTATATATGTATATGGTATTTGTTTATTTTGCACGTTATCGAGATCCTGTTCTCGTTATTTATAACGTTCTGCGAAGAGCTTTCACGACCTGATTCAACGCCGCATCTTACTATATGGCAAATACTGTCGGTGTACTTGACAGTCACCGAGAAAATACTGTCGGTCCCTTTCGTCCACGGTACAGATTTGTTTTGACTAAGATAGTTGCGCGTATCTTTAGGTGTTATAAGAAAAACTAAAAAAGAAAAAAAAAAGGCGCTGAATTCCCGAGTGCACCCTCCCTGTGTATGCGCATCGATTTGGCCTGAACGGGTAAGTTCCCGCAGCAGTTTCCGGTATATGGAATCGGCACGCGATACGCACACCTTCGAGTTTCGTTTCTGCCTATATAGTACTTCTTCAAAAGCTATATCACTTCCCTTTCCCCAGAGCAGGGTAGCCAACCAGGCGCATTACTAGCTAACATCCCTGCCTTCTCTCTTTATTTCCTCCTCCTCCTCCTCCTCCTCCTATTTCACTTCCCAAGGCTTTATCCTGAACCTTAATATTTTAGCGTTCTCAGCTTTGTTGCGAATGGACTATAGGAGGCTCTGCAATCTATTTACAACAAATGAATGGTGCGACAAACTTTCGATTTGCCCTTCCTTTCACCTAGAACACAATGAGCGATAAAATGTATCCGTTTCTTTCTTCTTCTTTTTTAAAGTGGAATTTAAACGTGCCTCGACGGGACACACCACTACGGGAACGTGACGGGAGCGCGCGCGGTAACAATCCTACACGCGCTTATAATCTTGACGCGGAATGGCACTTGTTTCCCGTTAACTGTAACAGTCGTATCGCTTATAACAGCGTAGCACCAGTAACAACTAGTGGGCTGCTTATTGTTTCTCGTCGATGCGACAGAAAACTTTGCTCTCCACGGCGCGCATATTAATACGCTCGATCTTGCGTTTTTTTTTTTTTTGCTTTAGAGGAAGCTTTAGATAGGGCCCAACTCCGACTCGGTCTATTCAATTACATGTAAAACGTAAAAACGTTTTTCTGGTATTAACCCCTGGGCTGATATTAATGAAATTTATTGCATTTGCGAGAGAAAGATAAATTCTAGTGACTGTTGGAAGCGGAATTTCGATTTAGGCCCTTAATTTAAAAAAAAATTTCGCAAATTCGTAAGTTTGAAGAATATATGGAAGCACGAAGTTTACATATATTAGCTCTGCATCAATAACAGATAGCGCGGTCCTGTAAACAGCATCCATTAGATCATTCAAAGCGGACAAATTCGACGCGTCAGTTTACATTTTACGTGAATTCGTTACGTTGTGCACAAGGGTTCTGCAAAAGCCGTATTTCTATATTACTAAATTTTTTTTAGATTGATGTGTGATATATCAGTTTTGTCCGCTTTAGATGTACTACTAGGTGCAATTCACACAAATGTGACATCATTTTTTGTTCCTGAGTTAGAGTTGTAAACTTGATAGTTTCGTTTTCTGAAAATTTTCGATTTTTGCCAATTTTTAATAAAAGAATTGACGGCCTAAATCGAAAACTCGTAACCAACAGTCTCTAGATTTTAAGTTGTTGTTTTAAATGCGACAAACCTCGTGAATTTTGATGCAGTGGTTGCCGAAAAAAAACGAATTCTCCTTTTACATGTATTTAGGTAGGAGCACCCGAGCTAAAGCTTCCTCTTAAAGTTTGTTCTTATTGGATGAGGTACAGCTGAAGTTGCTTGCAGCTTCCATGGAGCTGAAGGCGACTGGTGCGTGCATATAGTGCACCTCATCGACTCCACGCAGTGCAGGGGAAGCTACGAGCCGCTTCGACCAACCAAAAAAGAAGGTGGGGGGGGGGGGGAGCACCGGAAGGTACTTGTCCGCTTCTGATCACCTTCTACGCTGCGCCGATTGAATGGAAGTCACGATACAGTCGACTCCCGTTAATTCGAGCTAGGTTAACTCGACCTTTCGGCCAACACTTGCGGTCCCGCAAGGGTCGAATTAACGGGAGTCGACTGTACAGCGCAACAGCGGACTAAATACGGACAGGAAAGTTGAAAAACACCGCGCCCGAGCATAGCTAGGTCCTCCAACACGCTGCTTCTGAATGGAAGCGTCAGGAAGGGCGAACAGGGCACAGTGGGTGAGCCCTCATCCTTTCTCTGGAACACGCAGTCGGCTCTCGTCACTGATTGGCTGACACGATTGGATACCGATTGGCCGCACTGCACGGAGTTGCACGGAGCTTAGTTCCATCGTGCAAAGTAGAAAAGCATGGAGGAAGGAAGTAAACTATATGAGTGGGGCACTACGTCACGCAGCTAAGCCTCGGCAAGCCAACTCTCCGCGAAGCCATTCCCTTCGCCTTTTTTCCCTCGCAGTATCGGCCCGACACTTGACCTCTGAAACTCGGCCTTTTGGCCGAGAAAGTTTGGTACCTGGTAGTTTTTTTTTTAATTGATGCGCACTCGTTCAGTTGCCCTGTCGCAGCTCTATACTTGCGGAGCGGGAGCACTAAAAACCTACCGCGCGCACAGATCGCGGGTCGGGCCGGGCTGACCCGTTCGGCTTCAATCGTGGTGCGCAGTGTGCTTAAGCCTACATCTTTTTTCCTTCCTCTGCGGAGAAAACGCTCGCGTTTGTTTGTCGTTTATGGCGTGACGATCATGACCGTGTCGATGCTGATTCGCCGCAGTCGGAGCTGTCCAAGCTGCTAGCCGACCTGCTGGCCCTGAACCCCGACACGGCGGACTGCCCGGCCCCACGCGTGCCGGTGCCCCGCGCCCGTTGCCGGGCCCATCCCTGTTCGAGCGACGACGACTGCCGGTGGAACAGCCACCGGTGCTGCTTCAACGGATGCGTGTTCACCTGCCTGCCCAAGCTGGCGCCTCCACCAGGTGTGCACGTGTTGCTTCGCACTCCTAGGCCAGCTTTATTAAGGTCGACGACCTGGATGTACAGACGGAAGTTGGACGGGGTGTATATATACGGTTTCCGCGTGTGACGCGCGAAAGCGGCCGACAGCACAGTGCAGTTAGGAGGGGGACCGGAAGGCACGACGAGGACAGGCTAAGAGCGCCGTATGCGCATGCGCAGTCAGTACAGACATTTAGGCAGTCCGTATACTATAAGGGCATCACCCTATTCGGAATACCGGGTTGCGGAAGGGAGACGTGCACCGCAGTAGCAGCGCTGGTAATGGAAGACAATGGGACGCAGAATTGACGGCACAAAATATGGGTAGCGACAACTCGTGGGACACGTTTTTTGGGTTACGTGGGTGGTCTCGTCAAATAATAATAATAATAATAATAATAATAATAATAATAATAATAATAATAATAATAATAATAATAATAATAATAAATGCTAACGATTATATCGCTGTCTATACTTCACACTAGCGGCTTAGTGGAATACGGTTGGTCACTGCAATAATGGCTTTATGTTATCCATGGTTAAACTCTGCGCCACCAGCTGTCGCTACCAAAGCTGTTATTGCCGTCCACGTATCTGGTAAATGGCGATACAGTTGCGAAAAAAACTAAGCCCCTCTGGTATTTGTGCAGCTCACACTCGCCGTAGCAAGGGAGGGTGGGTCGTGCATGTCTAGGAGAGTGTTGTAATCGCACCGCTGGTACGAGTTGTTGGGAACTCGGCGCTGACGCCCGTTGTTGCACCTGGGTCGCAAGCCCCAAGGGTAGCGTTGGCCTGGCGGCCTGGGGTACAACTGGAAGCATCCGAAGGTCCCGGCAAAGCATGAGTCGACTGGTAACAACAAAACAACTTGTTTATTCTAACATCGCAAAGAGTTGGCGGTCAGGTTGACTGGAGAAGAGAGACGGGAGTGCACTTTACTCAACAGAAGAAATCGGAGCCCTCTTTGGTGTCCGGGGGCAGCTGCTTTTATACTCTCGCAGTTGAGGGCAAGAAGGAACCCCTCTATAGACGAGCACGTGACTGTGCCGCTCGGGAACAATGGGATAAGGTGGCGCAGCGTCGTGTCGGCGCCACTCGGGTACAATGGGAAGAGAAGGTGGAGCAGCCATCGTGTCGGCGCCTGTCAGACCCCCTCGCTTCACAGTTGTTGGGAGTTCCTCTCCCCGGCTGCCGCGCTTCGACAAGCGTGGGCACCAATATGCACATACACTCACACACGCACATGAAGACACGTGGCATTGGAACATGCCTGGACGCGCTTGGCAGGGAGGCGTAGCGGCGGCGCCGAACGGGCCAAAATGTCTGCCGCTTTGAACGAAGCCCCGGCGTCCGTTGCATCCGCGCCGGCTATACCGCGCGTCGTAGGCGAAACGTAACAAGAGCAAGCGGCAGCGTAGCCAAAAGACGGCATCGCGTGCGTTCCAGCGTGCTACGCAAATACACGATCGAACGTTCGATGCAGTGCATGGAAAGCGGTGTAGGGGCGGCAGTCACCCCCTCTCCCCCCAAAAAAGGAGCAATTTAATGTAGCTCCCGCTGTCACCTACAAATCACTCCCTCGAAACTGCACTGAAACATCAAACAGTTTTTCTTTATGTAGATGTGGTTCTCCGCTCAATAGCTGAAACCAGTTTTCGCTTTAGCAAAATTTACGCAAGGAAGACCACTTGTGGATGCCATTACATGGTGGTGCTTTTTACAACGTGGAGTGCATCGGAAACTCCAATCTAGCCGCATTCACATCGTGTTTCGCTCAACTTGTGCCAGTATGCATAAAAAAATGTTTTTAGGTGATTCCACGTCTAGTTGAAGAGTCAATCAAAGGCAATGCCCTCCTGAGCGAGTTGAGGGTGAGCATAGGGCGGTGTCACTGCTCACGGCACTCTATCGCGTCACCCCTCGAGTGAGGGGAGTGGGAGATCCGTAGGAAAGTAGTGGAAATCCGTCCTGGCTTTATTTCTTTTGCGCACAGTTCTATATAAAAAATCAAAGATGATCAATTCGCTCGAAATGCAGTTTTATTGTGGGAGTATCGGCCCACACGTTTTATAAAACTGCACTACTTTCGACATTGGCCCGCATTTTTCAGCCTGCGCTATCTGCGGCATCGACCGACATAAAGGCTGGAAAATATAAGATACCCGGTACGGAAAAGTGGGGGTAACTCGCTAGGGATGACATTTGTCTTTAAAAAAAAAATTACCGACGATTACGTTACTTCCTAATGCGAAATTTGAGCGCAGCAAATAAGCTGTTTCACCTTTTGGATAGATTGAGGCAAAGAAATCGAGCAACACATGTATGCGCTATCACATAATTTTTTTTTATTTTTCACACGTATTCCTTTAACAAAGACTCCACTAACAGTTCTTGACAGTCATGAAGGAAGCTTTGTGGTCGGAGAAATAGACTGATATATGTTCGACTTGGTACACCAATGCTTGATTCTCAAAGACGAGATCTATACAAGTGCCTCGCGAGGTTGTCACAGCCGTGGGGGAAGCAGAGGCTAAGCGCCGCCGCCGAGAAGACCCTGCCGTTCGCGCCGCCGAAGCGGAGGCTCATCGCCGCCGTCGAGAGCAACCAGCAGTAAGCGAGGCTGAAGCAGAAGCTCATCGCCGCCGCCGAGAAGACCCTGCAGTTCGCGCCGCCGAAGCGGAGGCTCATCGCCGCCGTCGAGAGCAACCAGCAGTAAGCGGAAGCGGAGGGGGGCGGCGTGTACACCCAGCGGCAAACGATGGGGGCAGAAGCGCGCGCAGCAAGCGGACAACACGATAAAGGGAGGAGGGAAGAGATAGCAGCGACTGACTGATGCCGCTGACGGCGATAGTGAGTCAACCCCAGCTATCCGCCACACAAGAACAGGGGGGGGGGGACCCTTTCCTCCTCTTTCTGCATGGCGGCGACGGTGTTCTATGCAGTCACGTTATCTTGACTCTCTAGCGGCGTCAGCGGCATCCAGCGGTATCAGTCGGTCGCTGCTAGCGCTGGGGGGATGAAAGGGGGGCGGAGCTGGTTACGAGGCCGACGACGACGCCGACGCCGACGACGACGACGACGCGAAACCCAGGAACGGACGCCAAAGAGCTGCGCTCTAAAAACAGGGCATCATGACATGCATTTGTAATCACAAACTGCACAGCACGATGCCATTAATGACTCGGTATATAGAGTTTCTTTATTCGCATGCCACGAGTATCTTGTCGTGTGGAACCGAACGAGAGAATACAGAGGGCAGCACATGGCGAGGCACGTTATCGCTCTTTTCGAAAAAAGTCGCGATATCTATACTCTGCCAACGTTTCCTCTTCCCCGGCGTTTTGTCACGGCCCAAACGACTCGCATTCGTGCACCTCTGCGTATACGTGCACACTGCATATCCAGAGTCGAACCGATACCCTGTACGATCGAGCGAGTCCAGTTCTAAATGTTGACCTTAGTCAGCAAATACTAGCCTGTTCTCAGACAAGCAGCACGTATCCAGAAAGAAAAAGGGATAGCTCGATCCTCATTCGGGAGCAGATGTCTCTGCTGTCCCCTGCAAGCGCGGATAGCTTTCAACACGCACGTGCTGGTGTTGCGTGACTCTTGCTCGGCGGGAGGTCTGTACTCGCGTCCTGTAACACCGGAGATGCACGCAGAGTCATCGTCTGCAGCAGAACGGTACAACTATAGAGCAGGTGGCGTCATAGCTGTTTCAGAAACGTTTCGTTAGTTGAACGGCGACGGTACGAAGGGTGCCGTGTTGGAATTTTTTTTTTTCGGCATTGAGCGTATACATGCAACGAAATGCGCTGGCTTTCTGCGCGGACAAGATGGCCGCGCCCGTCCAGGTCTCGTGAGCCTGCGCTTCACGTATATACAAAAGGACGTCTACACGACTTCTGTACAGTTCTATTGTCATACGGTGGCTGGGAGACGTAGATGAGGAAAGTACAGTCGGATGAAGTGCGTTCAGTGTGATAGGGCGCAAACGGAGTCAGCTTCCTCAACCGGGGAGTATACTGGAGCCCTCGGAAATGGAGTAAAATTTGGGACGAACAATTACCTTCGCATAAGAGATCTGACAGGGTTCCACATCTGTGGAACCTATAGAGACCCAGCCTAAGAGCTAGCTTCACGCACCGACATATAGCGGTGCAGAGGGAACGTCGCGCTTCGTTCACCCTTCCAGCTGCCCGTGCGCGGTCCCGTACAAGGGCAGAGACGAGCAAGAGAGGGCAGGTAACATAGATGAGGAGAGAAAGACTAGGGGATGGAGCATGGGTGTCAGGCAGCAAGCCTCGGCAAGACAACCGCCCCTGACGCCATCCCTCCTGTGCTTCGGGGGCCTACGCACGCGTTGATTCTTGGGAAATAGACCCTACATGGCTACCAGATCATGCATTGGTTGGTTCGCGGTAGCGTTTAGGGATGCCTTCGTCGCGATCCCTTTGTAGCCGCTCTCGGCGGCTAGAAATTACCGCTTGCCTCTCACGTGCCGAGGGCCTATTTGCCATGAACCCTTCCTTCGTGTTTCTTTTTTTTTTTTTCGTGAGAAGCCTTCGAGAATGTCGCGTGACGCTCCCTCTTGATCTTTATCAACCTTTTTTCCTTTCTCTCATACGATATAGGCAAGAGGAGCGGTCGCGACAGATAAAGGCTTTCGCGGTAGCAAAACATATGGCCCACTATCTCGAAAAGGGGTGGGCGCGCTCGGTGCATGTCGTCGCAGACGACGCCAAGACCGGATGGATGGACGGATGTTACGAGCGTCCCCACTGGAACGGGGCGGCGGGTTGCGCCACCGTCTGCCACCTTTCCCGCCATCTACCGGCGACCGCGGCGGGGGCGCACGTCCGCGGCTTTACGCACATGTGGTCGCCGCGGCGCTGTCTCGCGCGCTTCCTACACGCCTTGCTCGCTGCAGGCACACGCATGCACGGCGGCCGTGCGCAATTATAAGTGCGGCGACGCGCGCAATTAGCGACACGTACGAGGTTACCACACGGTAGTGTGGTAGTGGTGGAGAGAGAGAGAGAGAGAAAGATAAATAGACAGAGATGAGAAGGGGGCGTGTCATCGTCCTGAGGTCCCCGCACCCATCCTTCCGAGGGAGCGGCGGCGGCCTGTATACACGCGCAACTGTATAGCTCGTTCCTTTGCTCGTTATTTCTGTATTCTTTTTCTCTCGCTGTTTCCCGGAGAGACTCCCCCGGAGGGGGTTGAGTAGGCTCAAAGCTGTTATCAGCAACTTGGCAGCTGGGCGACCCGCGGCTGTTGTTGCGAAGCTCTCACGGAGATGCGAAGTGCCTCTACAGCTATAGCGGAATCGGCACACGCACGCGGACTGGGATCGAGGCTTAGGAGACAAGAGGTAGAGGGGTGCGGGGTCGCGTGGGACGAATATGAAAGGAACGTCGCAACCGGGCGCGTCACGCGAAACTACGCTTTTTTTTTTTCCGGAAGTCTTGAGGGCAAAGACGCAAAGTGGAGAAAAAGAAAAGACAGTCGAACGACGACGGGACATATAATCTAAACGTCACCTCGTGCGGCCTTTCTCACACGCTATATTCGGTGTCGTTGCGCGCGCCTGTTGGCTGTTGTTCCTCGAAAGCACCATAGAGAAGGCTGAAGCCCTCTGCCTTCTGCATACATGTTTGCACCAGTCTGTAAAGCGTAAACATAAAAAACTTTTTTTTTTCAATATAGCGTCCATCGCTTCCCTCAAGATCTTCTCAATCAGCGACTCGCTCGACAGCAAAGCCTTTGAGATAAACGGGCAGCCTTTCTCTCTGCGAGGCAGCGTGTTTGACAGAACGGAGGCCACTGCTATCCGAAGAGCACAAACACCCCATATTCCCACGGCCCACATTATATATATATATATACACACACACCACGTACGTACAAGGCCTTCCCGGAAGTTCCCGCTGCACTCGCTGCTGCAGGGACCAGGGCAGAGACGATAACAGAGGGCAGGTAACATAGAGGAGGAGAAAAAGAGTAGAGGATGGACTAGGAAGATGGAGAATCATGTCCACACGGACATGATTCTCCGTTTTCGTTAGAGGTGCAGGAGAGCACTCCGTGGTGTACGAGGGGGGGGGGGGGGGTCGCACATCCCACTAAATCGGCCCACCATAATCTGTAACCGCCTCTCACCCCCCCGCTCCCCTTTCTGACTACAGGACGCGTTTTCTGCCCTCCAAAACCGACCCCCAGAACCAGAAAAAATGGTTCGATCCCCCCCCCCCCCCCCCCGATAATTCACCGAGGCAATGGTGGAGCCTTCTGGTACAGCGCACCGGAAAGGGACCCAATCTGAAGCACCCTACCAACGCGTAATAGGCTCAGAAAAAAAAAAAAAAAACCCTACGGGTGAGCAAATACTCCAAATTTTGAATATAATTCCGATATAATCATCGCTAATCGATTTATGGAAACGCGGCCGATTCAGGGTATGGGAAGGCACCATACCTACATATACACACATAAATGCAGGGACTTCAGACAGCCAGTTTTTCTTTTTTTGCTTGTGTGTTCGTTTGTTTCCTTTTTTATCGTACGAAAGAGCTGTCGGCAACCATGCTTTTGCGAAAGCGCGCGCTTTAGGGAATAAAAGAAGGCGGCGAGAGGGGGGGGGAGGCGATTGCACACCATCATTCACTGGATCACACTGGATCATTTATTAGGCTTTGTATATGTATATATATATATAAACACTTACACGTCCTTACGCGGAATTCTACGCCTGCACACGGGTGATAAGCTTGCATGCAGGCTTTGCGAATGCGCCCACTTTAAGACGGGGTTGTTTCGAACAGCTGCCACGCCTCCTTAATTGGAAGGCCACTTTACTCCAGCATACTGCGCATCTTGCTTCCATACGTATAAGAGCCCCACCTTTTTCCCCTACAATAACTCGACAGGGATTATTATGAAGTCCATATATATATATATATATATATATATATATATATATATATATATATATATATATATATATATATATATATATATATATATATATATATATATATATATAGCGCTGTCAGAACGAAAAGGAGACGGCCGCAGAATTTATTTCAGGCGCGGTGAATTTTGTGCAACGATTATATATATATCCAAGTTATATCGTACAGCTCCGCGCAATGTATCACCTTTCTTTACTCTTTTTCCCCCTCACTCCTTTTCAGTTATCGACTGGACGAAAGAGGTTCGCCCGAGCAACGGCACAAGGACGTCGAATCACTTCACGGGTGAGCCGTATACTTGCGACTGTGTTTCCGTGGCTCATATATATATATATATATATATATATATATATATATATATATATATATATATATATATATATATATATAGTTGGACGGGTTTTGATGCTGCGGACGTCCGCGGGCATTAGATTGGGTTCCATGCAGAGTTTACTTTTATGCGTTTGTTGGGTTAATGCGGAAGTACGAATGCCACGTGGTATGGGGAAGTACACACCCACGCACTGACCGAAGAGTGCGGTGGGAGGCCATGCTATGCGACCCGGATCCCTCCAGCAGACAGCGTAGCAGCAGCCCGATTGAACGGGCACGGAAAGACGGCCGTGACTCGCTGCTATGCCTGGATTAAGGAGGCCGCCCACCTGTATAGGACGCAGAGTGCGCTTGTTCAAAATTAAAAGTATATTCTCTGTCTCTTCGAGTATTGCGGCCTTTTACATTTATAAGGACGCCGAAAAGAAATGTTCGATCAGAATTTAGATTGATGAGGTATACATATTCTTTCAAAACTTTACTTTCCTTAATTCCATTTTCTTTCTTTTTTAGTTTTGTGGCGGAACCCCGGCGTCAGTGTATGTTGGTGTGGCATCACGGGTTTTTAGGTATATGTATATTGTATTCATTCTGCAGAAGCCAGTAGCTTAACCCATAGCATGCTTCAAGAGCTAGGTTATATAATAACCTAGCTCTTGAAGCGTGCTATAGGTTAAGCTACTGGCTTCTGCAGAATTAATAAAATGTAGTAGTCCCGTGTGTGCGTGTGTGTGTGACGTCCCGGACGGTTGCGAGTCAAGTTAGGCTTAACGTGGTATTTCTGTCGCAGTGAATATGTCATGGCAGCTCGACGCACGCGTGGCAATAGAGCTTCGGCGACGATCTACAAGGGTGCAGTGGCAAGCGCATCGCTGTCCAAGTCGAGCAAAATTTGCATATCCAGTTACGGTCGTTTCCATGACTTGACGCCAGAAACTGGTCGGCTTATTGCTAGATAATAATAATAATAATAATAATAATAATAATAATAATAATAATAATAATAATAATAATAATAATAATAATAAAATTATTATTATTATTATTATTATTATTATTATACAAACTGCAGAAGCACAGGCACTGTGGGAGCCAATGTTATGCAAAGTATTTTGCATATTGGACGCATAACTGGCTATCTAGCTTCATTTGGGGTTCCGCGAAAGGTTAACCGATGGAGCAACATGCCCGTGTGGTATAGAGTGTACGCATGCCCTCCTCCTCGCTCCCAGTGGGGGAGAAAGAGAGAAGGGTAGGGCGAGAAATACGAGAGCGTGTTTGTGACAAGCATGTCAATTACGACGACAAGACGACTTTCCTAACCTAACCAGACGCAAGAAATGTCAACTGATGGAGCAACATGTCCGTGTGGGCATAGAGAGTCAGCATGCTCTCCTCCTCGCTCCCAGTGGGGAGAAGTGAAATGTAGGGCGAGAAATGTGAGCGTTTGTGACATGCATGGCAATTACGACGACGACTTACCTAACCTAACCAGACGCAAAAAAAAAAAAAAATCTCCGTATGCTTGGTTGCCCCTGAGCTTCTCTCTTTCGTATGGTCATGGCCGAGCTGCGTTTCTTGACGAATTCGAGAGGAACTTGAATGGTGCCCGCTCCGTTCACAACATATTAATAGTGCAATAGCCATATCTGACTTCGTGCCATCTCACGTCGACCAATTAAAGTGCACGAGGAAGAAAAAAAAAAAACACCGACGATTACGATCCTCCCTAATGCGAAATTTGAGCGCAGCTGCATACGTGTTTTCATTTCACAATATACGGAGACACCGCACCGAGTGGCAGAGCCACGACACGCGGCGCTACATATACACCGGTCACACAGCTGTCGCTTCCCAGCAACTGCAGCTTATATGCGGTATTTCCCTTTACCGGCAAACGCTTGCGACGAAAGTTATGCGCAAAGGCGATCTTTCTGGTTCTTCTTTTTTCTTTCCTCCGCACGGCGGTGCTCCCGCTGTCGCGGACGTGAGCGCCATCTGGTGGTGCTTCAAGCTGACTTCCTCCACTTCCCTACTCATGCTTCCGCTGCACCCTCCTCCTCCGATTTCCTCCTCACACTCTCGCCGTATTTCTTCCCCCGCTGCGCGTTCGCTCTTTCACCTTTCGCTGTGCTCTTTCGCTCTGTTACGTCGCCGAGGCACGCCGACGCTCAAAGCAGGGACGGGCGCCCGACAGCTGCGCCCGAGAGCTGCGCTCTAAAATGACCATAATTAAGCACCGTGCACAGCAGCTCGTCTTGCAATGCACCCAAAGTGAAACGCGCCGCCATTGAAACATGACGTCATTAAGGGTGGCATATATATTCTCAACGGGCAATTCTAAAGTGATTCGGTTATTCTTAATTGTTAGCGTTACTGCATTGTCGTAACATTGCAACGCTGGTAAAAATTACGTAACGGACATTTGTGTTTCGATGTGTTCGCGGGTGTAAAGTGAAAATATCGCGTGGGCGTTTGATTAGCAGACGACAACGCCGAGAACGCCTTACGACGTCTGCTGGTTGCGATCGAGCGCACCGCAGCAGGCGTTCGCGCCCCCTGCCTTCAGCATCCACAGTGCTGACCTGCTTAACAGAACTACCTAGACGGCGCAGAATGCAAGGCTGAACCTAACTGTACCAGTAAAGCACTACGTGCACGCGTGTCTGTGCAGGTATTGCATGCAGCACGGCGCCAGCGTACGCGCCCGCAGCTCCGCTGCAGTGCCCCGAGGGCATGGTGTGCGTCACCAAGGACGTCGGAGACCCGCTCACCGGACAGCCCAGCCTGGGCGAGTGCATCGTCGACCCGCACGCAAGGACAAGTGAGTGCGCTTTTTTGCGTGTATTGTACAGGGTCATTTGGCCTTCATGACAATTAACCCTCGCAAGGACAACGCAAGAAAGCAAGTGCTAATTGCCGGCCATGACACTCACCACAGTGGTGCGGCTCCGTATTTAAATTTCGACCGTCTGGGCTTACTTTAACGTACATGCTCAAAGTGCACGAGCATTGTTGCATTCCTTTTCCATCAGAACAGGGACCCGCCGCTGAAGGGAAATGAACTATCCACTTCATCTGTAGCGGCAGATACGTGCCATACTCACTAAGCCACCGCAAAGGTTCCTCCCCACATTAAAAGAAACATTTAACTAGCACTGGCATAACAGAAAAAGCTGTGCCGTGGACTTCTACACAGCATGGCCACAGGCAGTTGTATGCCACCAGCTAGGACAGATGAAAGCATATACTTCGCAAATTGCAGCACATTGATCTCCCACTGAACACTTTTCATGCAAGAGCTAGCTTTCTCTACCACAAAAGCAAGACTCGCGTTTTTTCTTTAGTAATTATAATTTATCATTATTTACTGGTGGCATTTTGCATCCCAAAGCAACAACCGGATCGCAAGAAAAAAAAGAGGAAAAATAATGGTGTTCTACTACGTGCCAGAAATACGTTCTGATTATGATGCACGCCGTACTGGAGAACTCTGAACTAATTTCGACCACAACAAAGTTCTTTGCTGTGCGGCTGAATCTAAGTACAGGAGTGTTAGTGAATTTTAGTGAATGTGGCCTTGCCACCGATCTTTCGTTTTTGCGTCTATTCTGACTTACTGAGACTTCTCTCAGTAATATATATATATATATTTGTGTCCCTTTAAGCATGCTAATCATCCCTGACCAATTATTTTCGTCGCAGCACTGCCCTCTGGTGATGGCAGCCAATCACAACTGGAGAGCTTGGGCAGTGAAACAGGTGAGCCTGTCGGCCATGGACAAGCACTTGATTTTGATATATCATCTAACAAATGCTGTGCCCGAAGTTAGTAAGTCTATTGTATGTGCAAATGTTCCTTGTAGTGACATAATCAATATATGAGAGCGAGTACCAGCAAAACAGCGTCTGCTACAGTAAGCATTTTGCTCGCTACATTGTCTGTCGAGGGCGTGGCAAGACCAGCCACGACATGACGTGTGGTTGTCAATAATTTAGACTTGCACTCAACATCACTATAGCTTGACTAGGTACGCAGCATGCATCTACTTTGCGAAAGCGAAAACGTTTGTCTAAAAGGTGATGATGCCATAGTGGAGGATTACAGGGTAACTTATAGGTTATAGGTCAAACATCTGGAGTTTGGTGTGTGGCCATTGTTGTCTTCATTTCATTTTATTTCCCCAAAAGAAAAAAAAAACTGCTCCTGGAGAGGTCCATTTGGCTAAAAGCTGTTATGGACAGCTTGAGTGGGTTGATGAACCCTTTGCAAGGCAGTTGGGACAACAAAAAGAGCCAACAAAAGAGACAACAAAAATCACAATACATAATGTTCATCATGGCTGATATTAAATACAGCTCACTTCCATTAATTTGATATTGATGGGACCGACAAAATTGACCCAATTATTCAGCAGACTGAATTAATATAAGAGGCCACTTCTAACCCACTCGAAGGCCAATTTTAGTATGCCCCCAAATTAAATGCGCACCCAGTTGTTTTGGGTTCATAGTACAGAACAATGTGCACTTAAACTTATTGTGCACCAAATCTTGTTTTTAAAAAAAAATAAGGAACATGGCAGGTTTCCAATTATGGCAATCGCAAATATTGTGAAAACTGTAGAGTCTGCACTTAATGTCCATCGTCGTCAATCTCAAGCTCTTCTTTATTACTGCACATGGACTACAACATGTCGTCCTCCATGTGGTCCACTGTGTTTAATACTCCGTATTATTTTAATGACTCCACAACCATCACGATTGCAATAGTGGCCTACACCTGGATTAACCACTTCAACATTTCGTCCTGCTATGCGTTCCAAGTCTCTGGAGTGCCAAAAAATGTAAAGTGCTACTGTATCCACTACCTTTAGCATGTAAAGTAAGCCTCTTGATTAAAGCGAGCGTCTCGAATCTGGCAGTCTTGGTACCATTAGGCAGCATACGTGGGTTTACTAGCCACGTGTGCACGCCTAAGTTTGCATACTATGTGATGACATCAGGCAAAACAGGTTGCTCGGCGACATCCAACTGCCGTGGCCATGCGTGGCACTGGCCAACACTCCCAGGGCCAGATCTCGCACACATAGATACACAAGATGGCATTCAGATTTGTATCCGCTGCCGTAGCCTGACTGGTCGTACAACGCACGCGCATGCGGAGGTTGTGGGTTTGGATCCGGCCAGCGGTATGTTACCCTTTTGTCCGTTTTCATTTTCCCTTTTCCTCATCAGTTTCTACATTTCTATTTCAACCATAGCTGATTTCCCCTATGCGTTCCTTGGCTTCATTGTCTGATGGCTTTACATGGTTGCGATTAAAAAAAAAATCGATCCCCCTTGGTATTCCTTATTCTTGTTTATTAAAGCCTGAAGGTAATGCATCACTGTTGCCACCCTAAACAAACACTTCTTCTGCTGGCTTCTTGTGATGACGATGGTAATGACAGTGACTCCGATGGCGGGCTGTAGCTAATGGCTTAAACACAATTTCTGTCTCCATATGCGAATGACCCGCACAGAAAAAGATTTCCAGCAGAAACCATTTCAGGATGGCTGGTAACGTTAATGCGATTAGCCCTGAAGCGATGTAGTGATACACCCTTTGCCACTGCCGAAACATGTCATGTATGCAGTCTGTACTGTAGCAGGACTCCTCTCTTGCACTTCCCTTTGGACCCGCTGTGCTACAAGCGGGGCCGCCGTTAATATTGTGCGTGGTGCGTTTTTTAAATATATATATATATATATATATATTCAGACGTGATTGCCGGAATACATGTGACGCAGATTCCATTCCTCCCACCACTGGAGAAATTATAAAGTACTACTTTCTACGTAATTGAAGAGCAGCGCATACAAATCTGGCACATACCCAGCCACCATTGGTGCCGATATTGGGGTGAGTCAAGTTTGCATCATGCAGTGAAGGCCAATTTCAGAATTGAAGTAACGTAATTTTGGGCCCATAGGCAAGTACTACAAGTAGTGCCATGACAAGTAGTACCATATACAAGTACTACAAGTACAAAAACCTTCAGTTCTGGGTGGCACCAGAACTTGTTCCTTTAATTTGAATAAGGTGCCATGTGGCATATGAGCGTAACTAAATGGCATAAAAATGCGAACATTTGTCAGGTAAAAATCGCAATGGTGGGAATGGACTATATTAGCACATGCTCAACAGCAAAATGCCCCACTCGGCAAGCCACTGCAATGAAGAGCCTCTTGTATTTTTGAAGACTACCTTTGAAATTGCCTTTCTTTTTTAGCGCGAACTAATAAGTTCTGGATCTCGAACAGCACAGTAGCCTATGTATAAGGGACACCATATTGGATGGCTTTGGATTCATCTCGACAACTCGGTGGCTCATTTATCATTCACCTAAATGCAAGCATGGGAGGGGAGGAGGGGGGTGCATTCTGCCCCAACCAGATAGCAGCCCTCCTCCACCACCACCACCACCACCACCACATCTGGCCACTGAACTCCTAACTTCATCCTCAACGACATGCCATCGGGGCCACTGATCCACATTTGTGGGCTTTCACTCCGTGTATGTTCAGAATCACTGAAACGTGTTCAAACATACATGTACTGACACTTTCTTTTTGTTCCATCTTTTACAATGTTAGAATGCAGCTGCAGTGGTTGGTTGCTGAACTCACAATATGCATGTTCCACATAACACTGTGGGAACAGTTGCAGGTAAAGATAGACAATACTATTATGTGCAGCAATAGAATACCTTGGTCACATGGGGCACTTTTAAATGCGATCTAGCCCGATCAAGATTGAATTTCTTGATCATGATTGGCTCCCTTCTATAACTTGTGCAAATGAGCCAATCGGTGTCGAGGAATTAAATTTCTATTGGGCTTGATGGTGTTTGAAAGTGCCCCGTGTGACATTGGTACCAGACGTGCAATTTACAAAGATTTTAATTTATTTATTTAGTTATTTACGCTTTGTCTACATCACCACAAGGCATTGCATAGGGGAGAGAGGTAGCACAGAACATAGCGTAGCACAAATGACAACCAATTATGGCCAGTATACAACAATTATGCAAATTAAGCAAAAAAATCACACATGAAACAGTAAATACATAATTAAAAAGATTTACCAGTGTCCACGTTATCGCAGGAAGAGAAAAACAGATCATCACGAGTTGTAGTAACAGCATTTTCTGGGAGCTGGTTCTACTCCTGTATTGCCTCTAAAATTGCTTTGCTCACATTGCTCAGAACTTGAGATCGAACAAAATACATTGTGGAGCCTGCTTAATGCTTTATTTTTGTTCCTCTTTTCATGCAGTTTTCCTTCCTGGTGGCTGCATTCTAACCAAAGAGCAATACAAGAGCATGGAAGAGTTCAAGCAGAAGCCATACATCACTGGATGGTAAGGCAGTGTCATTGAAGCCACACCATGAATACATCAGTGACAACACGTGTTTATTTATAAAAGCTTATGTATGTTCTACGCAACAGAAGTCCACCAGAAGCACAATAAAATGTGCCTTGCAACAACAGCCATACTGGATGCATAATATTTAATTTCACCCCATTCTAAGGCACTTTTCAGCATCCTACGCATATGCACATTCAGTGAGTTTTCAGGCATATTAGCTTCTTGTGAGAGTGTATGTAAAATTTTCTTCATCAAGATAATGGATGTGACTGACTTATTTCAAAGAGCTGCCTTCAAAATTCACTAGTCGAATACTATAGTAACATAGTGCGATCCATGACCTGTCTTATAGGCGGCAGTTCTTGCTGCTTAAGTTAGGTATACCCTCTCTATTTTCGTACACTAGAATCGTTTCATACGAAAACAGCAGTGAGAGTGCCGCACAAGCTCCGAATAGAAGCAACCGAATCTGCAAAGGACCTTCTACATAAGCGTCGTCCGTGGGAGGCAAACACAAGAAAGCTGTAGATAGCTCATGTCAAATGAAACAACATCAATAAGACAGCTCATGTGCTAACCAATCATAAAGCGTACTGACTGCACTAACACATAGTGCCTTTTGTTCTAATTTGTTCAGCATGAAAGTGGTGCAGGGTATCTAAAAAAAAGTTATGCAGATTCCACGCACTCTGGGAATCTATGTTATGCGTAGCATTTTGCAGGTACCTGGCCATCTGGTACTGTTTGAGGTCTCGGCAGAAAACACACACACACGCGCACGAACAGGTGGATCAATGTGTTCCTGTACATTGAGTAGTTGTTTGTGTGGGTCGTGAGCATATGTGTGCGTGACAACAGCAACATAACGCCAACCCTGTTATAGACGATCGTATGATGGCAGTGGCATGATTTATGCATTGGCCGTAGGATGTGAGCCTATGACATGGTGAGTGCCGGGTTCTACATGGGTAGCGGATGAACGTAAGTGAGAGACACATGGACGGTGACGTCATCAGTGACTATGTGTTATGCAATCGTACGCAGTACATATTGCTATTTCATGTGGCGTACATTTACATCGCGTTGTAGTGAAACGGCTTTTAACGAAATAATGGCCATAATGAAAGAATTGTAATTTGAAAGTCCCCATAGAAACCCATGTGTTTAAAATTTCATTTTAATGAAAAGAGATTCATTGGTCAATGGATATAACTAAAAATCTTCATTCCAAAATCGCACCTAACAAGCCATTTTGTACACAACATATAGATTTCTTAAATTGCGCGACACGTTACGGCCCTCCAATGTGGCCGTTCATATCTCCTGCGGTGGCCCCTCATCATCCGGCAACGCTCCAAGCCAAGCCAAGCTGGCCAAGCAGCCAAGCCACTCCGTCCGTTGTGTGCAGTGCGCACTGCCAGCCGAGTGCCGCACGCCTTTGTTTGCGTTGTTCCGTACGCTGTCCAGTGCTTTTTCAGCTGTGTCGCCAGTTTCACGAGAGAGAAATGAACGGCAGCAGCAACAGCAGCAGCTTGAAGCTAAAACGGAAAGTTATCACCTTGGATCAGAAGGCAGCCATAATTAGGGCTGTTGCGTCAGGCATGAAGAAAACTCAAGTGGCCAAGGAGTTCGGCATCACACCTAGTACCCTTTCTACAATCCTCAGCAGCAAAGAAGTCATCGCTGGCGCTGTCGCACATGGCGTGAAAGGTAGTCGGAAGAAGCGGCGGTCTCCTGCCTTTGAAGCCGTGGAATATGCGCTGTTCAAGTGGTTTTTGAATGCAAGGGCTGCTAATTTGCCCGTGAGTGGGGCACTGCTCCAGAGAAAAGCGATAGACTTTGCTTGCATCATGGGCTGCGACAGCTTTGTTGCAAGCGGTGGCTGGTTGCAGCGTTTTAACGAGCGCCGCGATATCGTTGGCAGAGTCGTCACTGGCGAGTCCCAGGCCGTCGATAATGAAACTGCAGCGGCGTGGGTGAAAGCTAACGTTGGTCCTCTCCTTGAATAGCACAAAGAGAAGGATGTGTTCAATGCTGACGGAACAGCTCTCTTCTACCAAATGTTACCACAGAAGACCCTATCATTAAAAGGTGAGCTCGGTCATGGCGGGAAACCTAGTAAGGTCCACGTCACTGTGCTCCTTTGTACGAATATGGACGGATCGGAGAAGATGCCACCTTTAGTGATAGGAAAAAGCGCGTCGCCACGATGCTTTAATGGAAAGAGGCGACTTCAACCGCAGTATTTAACAAACTGGAAAGCCTGGATGACAAGGGAAGTTTTTGTGGGATGGCTGCGTGACTGGGACGAGAAGTTGAAGAGGCAGAATCGCAAGATATGCCTTTTCTTGGACAACTGAGCTGCCCACCACACTACTGCTACGCTGACGAACATCGAACTTTGGTTCTTGCCCCGGACCTGCACGGCAGTGGTACAGTGCCTTGATCAAGGCGTGATAATGTCATAAGGCTGGATACCGGACGCAGAAGATAGACCGACTTGTGTTAAACATGCAGTTGAACCACGACACGAAGGTTTATTTGTATATGACAATAGAGATGCTTAATGCGGCATGGATGGATGTGACAGCCAGTACCATCGCCAACTGCTTTCGACGTGCATCATTTGATGCCAACGAAAGCAACCCTGACACCGACGACTCAATGGACTGAATAGCCTTACTTGGTGGTGCTGCTGTATCAGACGAAGCTTTAGCGTCATGGAGGGTGCTCCACGATGCCGGTGTCGTGTGTGAAGATGAAACCTTCTGGGACTACGTGAGCGTAGATGCCGACGTTCTGGCAATGGAGGGGCTGACAGACGACGATTTTGTGCTTGCTGCCTGAGAGCATGAAGGAAGTGATGATGAAGGTGCCGCAGGGGGCAACGACACTCAGCCCTGTGCTTACAATGTACCGACATCGTCCCAGGCGCTGTACGCGGTGGACCTGCTGCACCGCTACTTCAGCTGCCACGAAGACAGTGCAGATGGGCTTGAGATAGCTGCTGCTGCCATGAAGTTCATCCTATGGTTAAAGAAGATACAGCAGCGAAGCATAACCGATTATTTTGCGATGTCAACATGAAAGGTTCGCACTATCGACATGGAAGGCAATAAAACCAGTCCTTATGTGTTTGATTTCAGTTTCTCCCTGTGTGCAATATCGGTAAGGACGATTAGCACTTGCCGTGGATGCAGCCACTCGGCCGCGACGGGAGCTGATACCTCGGCGATGGCTTACCTGTAGTAAGTGCACGCTCGTGTGCAATAAATTAGTCTCAAATTATTGGTCAGTGGCTATAACAAACTAACGTTTATAACAAACAAAATTTAGCGCCCTTTCGACTTCGTTATAATGAGATTTAAGTGTATGTTGAAACGATGATGGCATTTGTACTTCAGCGAAGAAATGTTAAAACTCGATTAACTTGGGTGATCATGAGGTCTGCACAATGTCGCACGCTATTTTCGTAGCATAAGCTGCTATGAGCAAAGTACAAGGCAAAGTCCCAAAGCCCAGGGCCAGTCCCAAAGATAGCGCAGTCTAACAGGGCCCCTCTAAGTGCGAGCTATCACGAGGGATGAAGACAACAAAGTGGCACAGCAGGAAAGCGCCGAGTGTTTCAAAGAACTGGCTGGCTTTAGAATGAGAGAAGCATGCTTGCGTTCATGGCCTAATGGTTAGAACACCTGGCAGCTGTGCTTCGACAGCAGAGGTTCGATTCCCACATCAGTCACATTGCATTTAATTTTCCTTAAAGCGAGGCGAAACAGGAACCAACCTACCTACCTATTGCAAAGTGCCGAGAATGAGGCAAAGAATGCTTTGCATTAGAAACTGTGCCTAGATGCGATAGGATATATGGGGTACCTAAATTTGAGTTGATGCGGTGCATGCAAGCAAAGTCTTGTGAATCTGGCCTAAATTATCTATCTTGAGGTCCCCAAAACTTGTAACATGTATAAACAAACAACTCAAGTTTTGCAGACATTAATATCTCAGATAAATCACTCAGAGTGCACATGCCAGTGAGGGTGACCCAGATTGCTTAAGTGTGTGTTTTGTTCTTACAGTACTTGCAAGCAAGGCTCCGTGGAATGCAAGATCTCAACAGAAAAAAGCTTTGATCGCAGTAAGTATGCCTTGTGCTGCGGTGCATTACAAAAGAAGACACAAGACCAAACCATGAATTCTTTTTTTTCCCATGTTGCTATTGAAGAGATGTTAATAAGAAATACATTTTATTTGTACATTAGATTTGTAAGATATACAAATTCATTAGTTTCAACGTGAGTTGAGTCTGGATGCTCCAGGAAGAAGGCAAAAATGAAAAATGGGCAGTAGTGCCACCTTTAATATTTTAGCCCCATCAATTCACAATGCCACAGAAATTTATTAACATTTCTCGGAGTTTGTCCTTCTCCCAATAGAGAAGAATTATGTTGCATTCAAAAATAGATACACAATGAGTTCTAATGAACACAAAAACAAATTTTGATATTCATCAAATAGCCTCAACTATCGAGGCTGCCGTTTCATGAACCACACAAAAATCATACACAAATTTAAATAGTCTAACACCTGTGCTTTCGACTTTATGGCTTCTTTCCGCTCCTGAATATCCATGTGCAGTTATGATGCTAGGGATCTGAGCTTGGTAATATTTACCAAGCAACTTTACTTGCATTTTTGTTTGCTTAAAAAGGTCCTGGCAAAGGCTTTGGCATGCGTCAACAAAATGAACAGTGCAGTAGTCAGAACTGCTGTGCGAGGGCGTGACCAGACTACCCATTGCACTGAGGAATGGAATGAACACCACAGTTAGCCATTAGCCAATAGATGCATGTCTGAAGACAATAGAAACATGAAAGATCCTTAAACTGGAGATGACGACTAAAACAGCATCTCCTTCTCCCTTTCCTGCCCTCCAAGTTTCATGGCCATCAGTCACAGGACTTGAGCCGATTTTTTTATGAAACCAAATGCAAAGAGAAGAACGGAGAATTGCTGTCCCAGATTACAGTGAACGTTCAGCCACTGTTACTGTACCAAAAGTGGCATGGTAACAGCGGAGTTGTCAAACTTGCGGGTGAGGCCAGGCCATACACAAAGCTACATGCTTGCTTGCTCCTTCAAGCTTTGAAAAGTAGCTTTTGAAAACTTAACCACATGTATCAATCTTCACTTTCAAAAAATTAATGATAGAGAAGTCTTTATTTCCCTGCATGAAATGTAATGGCAGCACGGTCACATCTTTGTGATGTCCCATGCTCAGCATCTTGTCTCTTTGAAGGGTCATATACAGTCATCGGCATTTGTAGTAATCAAGCGCACTTTCTAGACAAGACAACTAAAATAAGTGAACATGAGAGCCACCCAGCTTTGTTCCTTCTGGTAGTTTCAGCATTTGTCTCACTTGACATAAGGTTTTTTTTAAGTGCATTGTTTCTGCTTAATCTGCGCACAATCACAATCCTGTACATCCAAGCATAAAAATATGCACACTATACCTGTGGGCAACTTTCTGTGGCAATGAAGGAAAAGCCAAGTAGTCCGACAGTGTTTCGTAGTGCTTTTGGTTTCTTGGAGAAGGTACTGAATCAACATAGCTTCTACCATGCCATGATTTCACATTTACCCAAACGCAAAAGAGAAACGCAGGAAAATAAGTCAAATTCAACACTCAGTAATGAATTTTGTGTTGTAGTATTGCTATTGTGAATAATATGCTAACGTTTTCTCTTCTCCAGCTTGAACTAACGGGGATGAGAATGTGGGACATTTTTGAGGAGCACTCTTGTGTACACCTTGCCTTTGTAGCTTTTCTTTCAATGCTACAGAAAGTTGCCTGCGAGCATACCTAAGTCCTTGAATGTTGCATATGCACAATGAAAAAGAAGTAAAATAATTTAATTGGAATGTTCCTTATCACAGTGTATAAACTTTCAGTGAGCAGGGTGGGCACAAAAAATATATCAAGTATAAAAGTTGCCAAGCCCACTCCACAGACATGTAACGATAATTATCGTGCCAATGAACTGCTAATCGTATATGTAATGTATCGTTAAAATATCATTAGCAGTTAAAGGGACAGTAAAGCGAAACAATAAATCACTTTAGACTAATGAAGCATTGTTTGAGAACCCTGCAGGCAGTCATTTAAAAAAAATAGTTTGATTATTAGGTGAGAAAATGAAGGTCCAAGTATCAATATTTGAATTTCGCGCCGAAACCCCAGCGCCGGTACGTCAGCATGACGTCAGGGATTCCAAAGTATGTTTTCGCATTTGGGCCGCATTGGCTGAACAAAGGTTCCCGAAACTTGCCATGTTTAATATTTGGCTCCTTTAGAACACAATGTAGTCAATCTGTACCGTTATATATAATTAGTAGGCCCTAGAAGATGCCATCAAAATCCATGACGTCCCAGCCCCCAGGTGCGAGAACTTGCGTAGGCGTCGCCACCCGTATTTCGTTCTTGCGCTTTTTCTGGCTTGCCAAACGTCTTATCGTTGTAAGAGTGGTGTTTTTGGTGTTCATCATCATCATCATCATCATCATCAGCCTGGTTACGCCCACTGCAGGGCAAAGGCCTCTCCCATACTTCTCCAACAACCCCGGTCATGTACTAATTGTGGCCATGCCGTCCCTGCAAACTTCTTAATCTCATCCGCCCACCTAACTTTCTGCCGCCCCCTGCTACGCTTCCCTTCCCTTGGGATCCAGTCCGTAACCCAGGGATGGTGGTGGATTTTTGGTGTTGTAGAACAGTAATTTACTAATGCAGAAGAAATCATTTTTCACTTTAGTGTCCCTTTAATGTAGGTGCTTTACATCTAAAGCAGCACATTCACATTTGGAGCGAGCTCACTGTGCTATTCTTTCTCTGCAGAACGGCCAAAGAAGCGGTGATGACCAGCGCTCCCGAGGAAAACATCTTGGAATCCATCTGTACATAGTGTACATAGCGTGTGGAAAGCAGTATGGTGTCCTTTTGCTGTCCAAGATATTGGCTCTACACCAGTGCTGAGAGCAGTATCAACCTGTATGAGAGACGAGAGACGAAGAATTGTGATGTTGGCGCTGCGAAGCCCTTAAGAATTTACGCCTGGGGCTGGGATAATACAGTGATTCTTTTTGTTTGATTACACCTCATTCATACTAGTGTCAGCTGGTGCTATCGGTCGCACGAGATCACTTCCAGTAGCAAGGAGGCGCAAAAAGAGTTGCAGCAAAACAGGAACCGAACCTGCTGAAAATGTTTCTTTAGGCAGGCTCATGGGACACTGTGGAGCCGTGAACAGACAAAGAAAAGAGTGAGAATTATAATGAAAATGGTGCCGAATAACAAGCAGGTCTTTATCTAGTTTCCTCCTGAAGAGATGGACAATGCAAATAAAGAGAAAGTAGAAGAACAAAAAAAGAAAATTTGCTAAGAAAGGAAGTAGTGCTCTGGAGGTGAGACTCTGGCATGCTACTTCCTTATGTAGACAAAACAAACAAACTAGACAAGCAACAAGTTTCATTAAGTCTTTCATTGCTGTTATTGTCCTCTAATTTGTTTTATTATTCTATAGTGCTTCATTTTGATTATTGTTTTTGCTGTCTGCTAACATTGTACAGGGATCAAAATTGAAATGCAAACAATTTCAAAACGGCACCAATGCATGCTTAGAAACTAGCTACAGAATTATTACACATAACATTTTCATGTTTTTACGCTTAAAATGCATTTGCTGCTGTTCGTGTGTCAATTTGTGAGTATCGTACACTCGTCATAAATGTCAAAGGGAATCTAGTTTTATTCAAATGCCCTCAGAGGCTAAACACATATGCCCTCCATAAAGGTATTTAATGAGACTAAATGTTCGACAGTAAAACTTACTGTTACGTATCACCTTCCTACATTTCAACCCATACATCATGAGTTATCATTTAAAAAGAAAATTGCTGTAAGAAAAAAAAACAACAACAGTATATCTTTGCAATGCCTCCTTTACTAGATGCCCACCGCGTTGCTCGCTTTGCCATTGTAGCAGCAGTTCCCTCAGTTCAGCATCCGTGAGGCAGCGCTCGTTGCCATTTCAACTTACGGCGGATGTGGCAGCGGCGGCTGAATGCATCCGCCGGCATGTTATATGCGCGGGTGTCTGTTAGTGAGCGCTATCACGGGCCTCAGAGACGGTGATGGATGCCATGGTAATCTCAGAGGCCGCAGCACATGATCTAAGTTGCAGGCGTTCGCCATGAGAGGCGCTCGTTGCCTTTTCGCGGAGGAGAGAAAAGGGAGAGGGCCCGGAACCGAGATTACCGAACAACGCGGCAGGCATCTAGTAAAGGAGGCATTGATCTTTGTGAATCCCTGCATTATTCCAGCCCAGAAGAGTGGGATAGGCCAGGCATTGAATGTGCTAGCCTTTCTGCTTATGTCTGACACAGGAAAGATGTTTCCATAGTTTCCATGTCAGTAAAGAAGTATTGTTGGTTGTGATGGCTGGGGAAAACAACAGGGGCAATGCATTTAATTTTTTTCATTTTACGCTGTTATGAGCAGAAGGCGCTTTGTGTGCTGGTTGTGATCGACGTACTGAGACACAAAACATCTTATAGTGAGCACAACTGTTCAGCTGCAAGGAGGAGAGAGTGAGTTCATTGCAGTGTCCTTGTCAGAGTGAGGTCAAGAACCTTTTCGTGTGGTTGGCCACTGTCTATACTGTACAGCACATCGCAGTTCATGCTTATGTGTCACAAATTACCCTGGCAGCTGTGTCAAATTTTCCAAACTCACTTATGTCAAATCATGGGCGAATTGCCATTTGGTCTACCTGGCACCATCTCGCAGGGGAGGACTAGTAACAGTGAAAAATAAGGGAACCATTTTACTGGTAAGCCTCGCTCAGCAGAGGATTAGTGGAAGACAACAGGTAAGCTCTTCGTCCGGATCAACCTGACATAGTAGTTCTGCGGAAACCCGTAAGGTGGAGAGAAGTAATGAATAAAGGGAAAATCAGACATACACCCGTTTGTAGCAATTGCTACAAACGGGTGGATGTCTACAAAGGATGTCTACAAAGGGCTACAAAGGAAACCCAAACGAGCTCTTCTTCACGATCAACCCGAAGAAGAGCTCACCTGCTGCTGCCTGCCGCTACTCCCTCTGCGCAAAAGGGCAACTCGGTGCAGGAATCACGGAAGTATTAATGGCCTCTCTCTACTGGCTGGCATCTCTCACCAGGGGATTAGCAATGAGACAACGAGTCAGGTCCATTTCAAGTTAAACCTGAAGAAGAGCTCACCCTATGTCTTCTTGTAATCTTTCTGTTGCGTAAGGATGGCAGAGTGCAGCATGAGGCATTAGTAGGATTGAATAAGTGGGGTTTTTGCTCTCTGAGATGCACAGCCAATTAACACTCCTGCTTTGCTGATGAGACCTATAGTTTCTCCTGCACTGCATCGAACTGGTAAGATAAAGCAGTATATGTATATAGATCTTGCTGACCACGCGGAGGGTTAGTGTTCCACCCACAATTGCCTCTAAAAAGCAAAGCGTGACTTAGACTTCGGTAATCGTTAAGTGACCATGCTATAATGTTCGTGACAGCTTCTGTTTGGTTTCGAAACTGATCTGCTTTCGTCACCAAACCTCATAAAAGCCAAAACAGACCTGTGCACTGTCTTTGGCAAGCCAATGTTTCTTCAGAGAAAAGACCACGCTCCAACAACTCTCTGACAATGTGCCACTGTATAGAAAGCAAGGTTGATTAATTTCAAATTGTGTATATCTTGTTGAGTTTTTGAGTCAGAAAAGCAGAACACGAATAAATAAGAATTCATTTTGAAAAAAAGAAAAAAGCCTGCCTGAATATCTTTCAATGGATCACTTGTCTTTGCTTCATCAGCTCGTGCCGAAGGGAAGTGCTGCTTTTCTGATGTTCTCCAGCCCCAGAGAGGGGCAATTACAGAGTGGACAAGAGTATTTTGCATCAGCTGTGACTTGGCTCTGTAAGAAGAAAACAAAAAAGTAAGGTGTCATGCATCCTGTCAAAAAAATAACTACACCTCTGATGTTGCTGCTGCATCAGAGACTTGCAGAAGTCATTATTGTTCACGCTCGATACACATTAGTGGCCGTGACTGAGGCGGCTTATTGTCGGTGGTGAACTGCTTGCACACCTTCGTAACGCGCAGTCATACAACAATGCTGGTAGCATATGTGCAATTAAGGTCTGTGTCTTCTGATTTCGTTTTCCCTGCATCATGTGAAAGGTATGTGGCTCTGTGTGGGCATTCAATTGCAATGACAAGATAAAAGCCGCTTAACACTTGAAAGGCTGTTGACTTTTGCTGTGGAGCGCAAGGCTGCCAACATGACTCCTAGATGTGTCGGGTGGCAAAGCACAAGAACGGCTGCTAATAACGCAGTGTACACTAGGGGAGGCCGGATGGGCAGCAATTGACCCAGGGACCATATTGTGTAACAATTATTTTCATTTTCTATTATTCTTGTCGTTCATCATTGGCTCGCATTATTCTTCGCTATTGACAGTGTTGGCCACTTGCTGCAACATGCGATAGATAAGAAATGAATAGGAACAAATGTAAATATTTCTTATAATATCTGGCCTTTGATTCCACCTTTTCAATGGCATCTTTTATAGCCCAGATGTAGCTCTCGGTCGTTGCCAAACTGAATGTTATTCAGTCAAGAGCACCAATACAAGGTATGCTTACACTGATGTGTCTCGTATAAGACTGTAGAATACCTGCCAACTTGTGAACTTCAAAATTAGTAAAAATGCTGCAGGCATGACATAAAGGGAGGGTGAGGATCAGCACTTATTTTTTTAAGGCTTGACCTAAGCACACACACTTTGCGTGATACGTACGCATCTTACTAACATTGATTTACATTTAGAGACAGCATACAAGTAGCAGTAGCAAACTTGGAACAGCAGCAACTTAGAAACAACGCATTGTTTGCGTTGCCACAACAACATTCATGGCAACGAACACGCACAGGAAGCAGGACAGGTTTCAGTTTGCAGCATGGTGGTGAAAACAATGAGTGTTACTGTGCCAGAGAAACGGCCCAGCTACAAGAGACGCGCAGTTGAGGGAAGTGGGTTAATTTTGACCATGGTCGTCTTCACTTTCTGCCTCGACTGAAGTACACAACGTGCACAGGACTAATTTCAACTGTGGGTTTTCGGTGTTTGCTGTGACTGAAATGCGGCTCCCAAAGACAGAAATAGAATCTGCAACCCCAAGCTCATTAGTGGGATGCCTTAGCTATTACGGTTGTTCAACACTTCACAGTGCAAGCGTGCATTTCAAGTCCTCTAGTGACTTTCTTCAAAGCGATTCACATAATAACCTGAGTTACCAGAGAGCTTTAGCTTGTCCATAAATGTATTAGTGTTTATGGAATAGTGAATTACTGGGTAGGTGTACAACAAGAACAATGCTGGTAGCGACATGTTGCAGATGCAGTGTTTAACCAGAGAGCACACAAAAATAATATTACTGTGACCTATCATACCATACTTTACTCCTAGTATAAAACTTTGGTAGTTACATAATCGTTAACATGCAGTCCCTTTGTTAATTTTCTTTGACAAGAACATTCACAAAACAACAACAAAAAAAAGGAAGAAGACGAAGAAAGCTTTTGAGGCACACTGTTGTTGGACAAAGCGTCACAAGATCTTGCTGCCAGCATTAGTACTGTCGTCCATGGCTTCGGTAACTTGGTAATCTGTTAATGGTAATAAGCTTGTGGACAAGCCAAAACTCTGTTATATTTAATGTTACAATGTTCTCATAAAGCGGCGGCACTCAATCTCCCATAGCCAGCAAGAAAAAACATCTGCAATCACTTTATGATTCAAAGAGTAAAGCCTAACACAATCATTGGTGGGAGCAATGGGTGAGAAAGAGCTGCTTAAGCATGCCTACGTGCACCCACATGGGCACACACACATTTTTTAATAACTGTCTTGTTTTCTCTTCCCATTCTGTATATCTTTAGACTGTATATCATGCTCGAATAGCAAGACAGCCTAAACGAGAAAATACTATTACACAAGGATAGGTCTGGAAAAGCTACGCATGCATTGTCCATCCATATTTTTCATCAGTTAACGTAAGCAATGGGGCAAGCAGTGGTACACAACATTGCAACCTAGCCTGTACATTCTAGCTGAGCAACTTACCGCAATGCAATAGTAGCAGAAGACGTGCTTGCAACCAATCTCGTGTGGCTGTGTGGGACAGCTGCCGCAGATTCCACACTCGGCCATGTCTCTCTGCGTCCTCTCGCTTGGATTCGTTGAACGCGACTTACGACGCAGTAATTTCCGACTCACAAAGTTCTTGGCAGGGTACACATTGACCAAAGGAAGAAGAAAGCCAATGAACTCCTGCAGAAATGTGCGACAGAGGAAAGCAACATCAGGTGTTGAAGAAAGCGAAGTATGTAGCTGAACCTATACAATATACAAAGTCAGGCATTCATGAGCACCTACAAATTAAACCACACTGTGGCAGAAGTTTCTTTCCCATGCTTGGAATGCGAAGAAGGGAACACCATCAGTCTATTTTGTGTCCAGTGCGGGAGGAGTTTTTCTTAAGTTCTTCCACTTACGTCCAGTTTGGGTTTCCTTTGTAGCTCCATGCTATTGCCAGGCGGATGAGAATTTTGTTTCTTTCCATAATATTCCCTCCACCTTGCAGGTTTCTGTAGAATTGATTTCCAGCTTCGACCGAACCCACTGTAGGCTCATAAATTTGCCAATCTTATCACTCCGTCTTATCCTCTGGTGCCCCTGCATGTTTTTTTCCTTGCCTTGGCCCCATTCGTTTTACTGTAACATACCCACCAGATGTCTGTCCTAGCCATTACATCATCTCCCCACCCCAGTGCTTAATCTAAACTAGAATATAATCAACACACATTCGATCTCAACTCCACACTGCCGTCTCTTGGTTTTTACACAAAAAAACATCTCTCTAGCCCAGCATACATACATATCTAGATGACAGTGCACTGAATCGTTCACTGCAAAATCATCAACTCCTGTACCACATATCATACACCTTAGCTGTGCATGCCACAAGTAAGGTACATGTCACATGTTTTACATCTGCCCTGACTCAATGCTGTATGTTGGTGGTGGCATAACATGACTGCATATGTTGAGGTTCTTTATGCTTAGCACAAATGGACTGAGCAAAATTTTTTCACTTGCAGCTATTCTGTTTCGCAAAAGCCGTGGCTTCTGCAATGCAGAAAATATCTGTACACATACTTGCTGCTACACAGAAGCACCAACCAGCAAGTCACAACAGAGTATGCAAGTAAAGAAAAAAATGCAGTGAACAGTGGGATGGGCAGCCTGCATCTGGTAATATGAATCATGTTTCCCATAATGTGCCCTGTTGTCAAGGCAACTGGAGTGACAGGGCCGATGCCTCTTTAAGCTGTCACATCACATTGGGATGCCGCGTGCTTCAAACCTGAAGCAATAACCATATTAAGAGAATGAACGCAAGAAATGTGACAGGATGAACACTACGTCGTGGCCGTCATGTTAGCGGTACATTGTATCCCTTGTGTTAATGCTATGGTTATTGATCTGAAGGGGTCATGACACCAAATTTTCAAGCCAGAATCATGCATTGTTTGTTAAACTATACAGGTTCCACAGTGAGCTGGCAAACAATGCCCAAATCCGCTTTAAAGCGAAGCCTTCATTGACTAACTCACTGCGGCATCACATCTGTGGGTCGGTCTTCAGTACATTCACTGTAGTAGAAATTTGGGTCTGAATTTTTTTTTCATATTGTAGTTGAACCATGTGGCAGTCCAGCAGCACTGATGGTTGATGAAATGAATTGCATTTTGCATGGTCAACGTGCGCAGTATACGCAGGGTTCAGTCAGTACATATATGTCAGAAGTCACTACCCATATATGTCAGAAGCCAGCAGTCAGAAGCCAGCCCTAGGTGGTAGTTTCTAAAGGCATTCTCTGGTTTGTGCTGTTTCCATCATGGAAGTGCAAGAATTGTGGGTACAATACAACAGCAATGCTTATGCCATGCCGTTGGGTGCCAGAGTGGGCTGAACAAGGAAAGTCCGGTACAATGCACACGTTTTCGGTGCAGATGACACAGTGGTGGCCTTGCCCACAAGCCATGCTAAAATGGCGGTCGTTGTGAATGGGAGGGGTATAGAGGCAGCGATATCAAACAGAAATTTCGGGTTAAAATGTGCACCGAGAGACTAATTCTTGTCTACTTATTCTACACTTAGTTACAATGATAAACTGAGAAGAACGACCATGTCATGGCCCTGATAAGTATGAACCGACTAGCCCAAGAAAAAGTTCTGCTAAACATGCTTCAAGTATCCCGAAGCATTACCAACAATATCTGGGTACACTGGATAATGAAATTTCCTTTCTCATACATTTGTTGCTTCGTGAGCTGGAATGATCAAACAACCGGAGCACGCGAAGCTAAATTTCAAACACTGGTTCCATAGAAGTGGCGTGTGCAAACATAATAGTCATGATAGATGGCAGGAAGAGGAGGAGGCCAGAATCATCATTCAATTCTTACGGTGCCTTCACATAATACTGCTGTGGAGCACATGTGAGCACATGAAAATAATCAGGCAACTAAAATTTCACTTTTTACAAAAAGAAAAGTACTCTGCCCAAAGCCAGTCACTACCCACGAGAAAATGCCAGAAGGTGTCCTCAGCCTGATGGCATAAGACACATTCACTAAGGTTTGCACTTACCTTTTCCTGCTTTTAACTGCACAAGCACTTATACAGACTGCTGAGCAAGTATTGGCTACTTCATGAAGCTCATGACAAATATAAGGACTCAGGGCTACCGTTTCCAACAATGCAAAGCATTATAACGGTGCTGGCAGTCTTTGTCGCATGCTAAGATCTATCGAAAACCGTGCAAAAAGGCATGGTCCTGGAAAGGGGCAGTACACAAGCGCTTGTGTGCCGTCTTACTGGTCCATCTCTTGTATCTGCTATTCTTCAGCGACTTGTGGTATACCAGTGCAAGTCTCTATTTTCATCAGCTCCTCTTACACTTCTCATCTAGCCCTTAGGATGCATTCATCTCAATACCTAGTCAAGTTTTATTATGATGCTTCATTTCTCCTGTGTGCACATTTGCTTTCCAACAGGAAGAATATGATGTGAACACACTGCACACATTGCCCTTGCTTTGATATACGATTGTTACTGTTCGATTAATTTCACCCGAGTTGTTGAATTGCCAAAGTGTGCAAGCACACACATCCACAGCTATCTACAAAGCAGTAACTCCCTGTTGTGTGCCAACGGGACACAGTGCGGCATCCACTCCCGTCTTGTAACTCCACTCTGCTGATAGCTTCGGCAGGGTGTCGTGTTGTCAAGCATTAACTGGCCTAGCTGCTGAGTGACAGAAGTACCACATGACACAAGGCCACATTCGAATGGAAGGTTGGCCATGCCGTTACAGGCTCCAGACATAAAAGCGCAGCTCACACGTGAATACACCTAATACTGGCCACACCCATTTATTAATTGAAGTTCTTTTTTAATCAGTCAAGAGGAGACAGCTCCACCCCTTCACTGAACTGGCCATTCTGCTTTGATACCACTCAAGGAAAATTCCTGACCTGGCTTCACCAGGTACCTTCAGCACGTACCATACTTACTTGATTCTGATGCACCCTTGATTAAAATGTGTACTCAATTTTCACGAAAAGAAATAAAACATGGAATGCCTTCACCTGTAACATACACCTGCATTGTCATACTTCCAGAAATTATAAATGCAATTCCCTTTATTGTTCACTCACCAGAGAGTGACAGTGATTGCAATTTATTGTCAGTTTGACCAAAAATATTTATTGCACCCTATCTACAGTAGGCTCAGAATCACTCATCATCAATATCATAAACCTCTTTTTCACTATCAGCAGCACAGGGCATCTTACATTCCGTGAATTCTATGGCATTTGAGATACTAGGTTTCTTTAAATGCCTTGGAGACCATGGCAGCAGCCATGTGAAGATTGGATCAAATCAGAGAAATTTCTAATGCCAATGATGGTAGCTACTTCCAGATATAGCACAAAAAAGTACACATGCACCCAAAGAAGACACGGCAGACGAGGACGAGAGCTAATACCAATTGTTTATTACAACTGACACACCTTCTGATTTTATAAACTGAGCAACATTGCCATCTGCTTCAGACAACAGCGTTCAAGAAGTCCAATTTGGCACTGTACAAAACAATAGGCACTTCGCTTATACAGATAGGTGAATCTTGTAGATAAAGAATGCTTCTAAAGCCACTCGAGCAGTGTAGTTTGCAGACTTGCCTAACATTGTGGTCTCATGACATAGTTTGATGATGTCAGTTTGTCGCAATTATAGTTTTGGTTTCGTACTTGAATCTAACATGCATGTAATTATTTCGTAAATTTTCAAAAAGAAAAGCACATTAGAACCTAGTGAATATGGTACTCAAAGGCTCTGGAGTAGAGAGACATTTCTCAAGCAACTCCTTATCGTAAGAATTGCTGAGGAGTGTTACTGACGAGTGGTAGCTGCCTGAATGGAGGGCTGGTGCTCACCTGTGCTCGGGTAGTTGAGAAGGGCATCAAGTTGACATATGTTTTTGTATGTGGGATTCAGTGTTTCATTAGGGTGCTTAAAAGGAGGGTGCAAAATTACATCTCCTCGATAAACTGCAGTGGATTTCAACGGTGCTCTGGACTCTGATGTGCAGCACACCTCCACCTCTGGCTGTTCCCTCACTGAAGGGTGCACCATGGTAGGACTTTGATGCGCACAATTCACAGAGCAGCAGTGAAGCACTGCTCCTGATGCAACCGGTAAACCTCACAAAAGTGGCAGGTGTCTTAAAACATGCCACGTGCACAGGTGTCAGTCCTATGCATATCCACACTGACACTTGCACATACGGAAGGTTAGGAGTCGCCTTGTAGTTTTGTGAAGCTGCTTTCCAGGACAAGAATCAAAATCCAAGAACCAACACCCAGGCTGGTGATGTCCTTTGTCAAGAATTAGGTTTAGCCACAGGCTAGTGTCAAAGAGACATTTAACTCACTATAGAGCTTTACATAAGAAGCTTCCATAGTTAGTGTAGGATGGTATGCCACAGCCAACATGACGTACTGCTATCACTACTTTTATTTGGGAAAAGTGTAGCAACTGCTATGGTGTCCCGCCGAGCCGCGAATGAGAGCGCGCATTCTTTTCTGATCCTTAGACTTGAGCCATATATATATACAGATGTTATGTGCTGATGATGATTAGCAATGTTTAGCCCTGTATCCTTTCCCTAAATAGGCCTTGAGCTGTCATTTAAATATGTATTATAGTACTCTGCTTTGATCGGTGCGGTTGTTACTTAGCGACTTAAATGGCTAATGGATTCGTCGACGTCTAGCTGCTGTCTTGTAGCTGTACTTCACTGGACAACCAATCACGTCTATATCTTAAACCACAGGATGCTGCTTTTCAATGATCTTGTTTATCGTCTTTCCCAACACCTTTCCTTCTTTTACGTGTCTACTAACCTAGTCAAGCAGCTGCCTGATTGAAGCTTCTTGTTCCTAAGTGTTAAGATCATCATTGAAGAGCTTCAGTGCAGTACCCGGACAGTGACAGCACACAGTGTGCGCAAAAATGGTTGCACCACCACAGCCTTCCTGATCAGGAGTCTGGCTCTCAACAGACTATTTTTGCAGCATTGACATCAACACAAGCACTTGAGGTCGAGGAGCCTGTGCAGTTATTTCTTTAAAGATTTATCCACATCACAAGTGTTAGGACGCCTTGAAATGTTGAGCAGTGAGTTCTAACTTACCGCAAAGCCATGCCACAGAAGCTCCCGGTTCATGAAGTCAAACTGAACCTGCAGGAAACAAGCACATTTACATTGTCACTATTACTGAGAAGCACAATCTTCAAACTATTCATGCCAGGTTTATCAACGAAACTTGCAAGGTTGGCCAGAAATGGGCACAAGGGCTGTACTATGTGAAAACAGGTGTATTAAAAAAAGGTGGTGGTCACCACACCACCGACACTTGTACAATGCTTGGCATGGCAAATCAGTTCTGTGGAAGAATGACAGCTGGAGGTTCACGAAAGGGAAAAATTGTCATCCACTAAGACTGCAGCAAGAAGCTACAAGGGAAACCCATACGAGTTTCTTAGAAAGAAATCTTTGCAGTTCCAGAAAAATCTGTGTTGGTCTGGGGACGGCACCCAGGATTAGTGCCATTCTGAGGCTACTATCTAAGTTAACCAGGAGACCAGCAGATAGCAGCACGAGTGAAAATTATTCGACAACTCTAAACTATAGAAAACCAGTTATGCGGATGCCCACAAGACCGAGAGGTGTATGAAAAGGAAAAAATGTCATTCACCGACATTTCCTTACAGCGTTTCCCTTGTAGTTTCTTGCTACAATCTGAAAGGATGCAATTTTTTCTATTTCGAAATTACTTGGCAAGGCACTGCCAGTGAGAGGGCAATACAGCCATTTCCAATGTAAACACACAGTCCCATGTGTACACCCAATTCTCTAAATGAGCAGACAGTGCACAGAAAGTCTTTAAAGAGCACAGTAGGTTCCGTTTAAGACACACTCTGCCGATATGAATGCCCTGATAGGTTGAACATCATGAAAACATTTTGTCTAGTCTCCCAATTCAGTGTCCTTCCTTCAATCAGAACTTCTGACAAAGGGAGAACTTCACCTGCACAGCTTTTTAGTACGAGGTGTTGTATGGGCACTATATAACGCAGCCAAGAGGTAGCCACACTCATGCTTCTGATGGCATAGTTTCTTTCGACAGAGGCTGTACGGTGCCCTACAAAAAGCTGTACTGTGTCACATTCTATGTTGCTTTTAATTATGGGAACCACATGTGCAGCAGTAAAATGAAGCTCTGTGAAAAAGTGCAAGAACATTGAGGCACACCAAGGGGCTTGATTTATTATCAATAACAACAGACAGTGAAGCCAAGGAAAGCATAAACAAAATTAAATGCTCTTAAAAAATTTGATGTAGACATAGCGATAAAAATGGTAGCGAAGGTGGAAGGAAATACAACTTTGCTGCCGATGGGAGGGGAACCTGCAACCTCCACACGACGCGTGCAATGCACTACCAATTGTGCTACAACGACATCTGGGCCCCCGTCCACTTTCTTGGGTATTTGTGCATGTGTACTGAATCTATCCCTGGGATTGCAGTGTTAGCAAGCACCACTCACTACCGTGGTGGCCACTGCGGAACAGCTAGTCAATCACAGGCGTCAAATAGTATTAGTGCGGTGCGAATAGCAATTCTTGAGAGCAAATCGAATATGAATCGAATCATATTGAATATTCAACAGTTCTAAATAGTTTTTGAACAATGAAGAGCCATTTTCACCTTTAATGTCAAGCAATGTCGACATTCCACTTGTTTGCTACATTAGCAAGCTTTTGTCTTTATGCTGCCCATTATAAAGTACACTTTGTCAAAATCTCGATTGCAGCATTACAAACAAATAAACAGGATTATTCGGGGCATGTGTGGTCGTGAATTAGCAGAATGAAGGTTTAAATCTTTCCGTGCCAACACTTTTTCCAGAGAGCTACTAAAGTATGACAAAATTTTTTATGGCTGATTCACTGTGAACAGCTTTTATTATTGCAATATCAGCAATTCATTCATTCTTTTCTGTTACCATTTACTGTCAACTGCATTTTTATATTTTTGAATTGCAGACAGGCAAAGTGAAAGCAACAGTCTATATAAAGCACAATATTTCTTGGGATACTAGTAAAGTGTGCTTTTGTTATCCTCCATGTGACGCATTATTGTTCACATGGCATGGTAACGAAATCATAGAGGCGCCAGCGGCACGGCAATTTTTTAGAGCCCCGTCCACGCGAGAGAGGCCACGAGAGGCTCCAAATCTTCCTTGCAATTGTTAATACTAAGTTGGACCTCTCCAAACACTAGAGTTTTTCAGGTATAATTGTTTACTTCATTTGTTTTTATGTGTACTGTCATTAGGGAAAAAATGGAACTGGGCAGGTAATGTAATACACAGGGTATATAACCAGTGGACCATTAAAGTTACAGAATTGGTGCCAAGGGAAGGAAAGCGTAGTCGAGGATGGCACAAAATTGGATGGGGTGATGAAATTAGGAAATCTGCAGTCGCAGGTTGGAATCGGCTAGAGCAGTGGTTCTCAAATGGGGGTCCGCAAAACCCACGCCCGCAAAATAGGGATGTGCGAATATTCAAAAAGTTCAAATATTATCGAATATTGTTTTTAATATTCGACTCAAGATGGATATTCAAATATGTTCGAACATTCGGTTGAATATGAATACTCGGATCAAATCCAATATATTGCTGGCCGTGCAGCAGCAAACACGGTTCTTAGCATTTGTTTCTATCTAATCTGAGAATATTGTGCTTGTGACAATTTCGTGCTGCTGGAGAAACGTTGCCTGTAAAGCACACTTAGCCACTAACTGTCTAAACTATGCGGGAAGACAGCCTCTTAGTAGCAAGGTGTACAGGTTTGTGGATGACGGTGAACTATTTATTTATTTATTTATTTATTGCAGCACCACCTCAATCTTGAGCTTATTCCGTGACAGCAGTTGCGATGAGTAACGATCAGCACAGAGTCAAATGCCTCCGAGCTTACGGGCATTTGATGCGTTATAAGGCACAGGTTGGCAAGGACAGTTAGTGCGAGTTACTCAATCTTCCAAGTTAACATGAGCCAAATGCACAAAGATTTAGTATAATGGCTAACTAGCCTAGTTTTGCAACAGTGACAATGTCATGGCAATGTTCTGACATATCAAAGTAACCCAACTAACTAATAAATCCATGCGCATATCATTATTCAATATTCAAAGCTTAAGTATTCGTATTGGATTCATATTCAAAAATTGTGATATTCACACAACCTTAAAAGAGAAGAAAGTGCATATTTCTTGGAGGTGAGTTTAGCCTTGACTCATTCCCAGTTCCGGGACTTGCTCCCGGAACCGCGGCATCATTTCACACAAGATAATAAAGAAATTAAAGATGTCACAATGTTCGTTGCCAATTTTGTCCGTCAAAAAGAAAATAAACCTTTGACCCACCACCCCATCCTTGCAATGGGTCCCCCATCACTTCCACTGGTCCACAAGGGGTCCCCAACACATTCATCGCTGAGAACCACTAAGCTAGAGCAAGACAGGTGTAATAGGAGATCACTGGAAGAGGCCTTCATCCTCCAGTGGACATAAATATAAGCTGCTGCTGCTGTTGCTGATGAATTGTTTACTTAAGGTGAAGAAATGTAAAAAAAGAAAGCACGATTCCCGCACTGAAAAGGTATTCATCATTGCTGCAGCTGCCTCACTTTGTGCCGCCATTTTAAAAACCCCTGGAAGCCAGACTTCTGCTTCGTTACCCCCAACTGCACCCTCAAAAAAAATTTTTGCCCCATGGGAAGCTGGTGCCATCTAATAGTGTAGCATTCACACCAAAATGATGAAGTGACAGCCACTGGTATGTGGCACTGAGTAGATAAGAGGAAATCTCTGAACGAGTGAGACTCAACACCAGCATATCTTGGCGGAAACACCTGGAAAAGCAAGACTAGTCCTTGGCACAGAAAGGGCTAAAAGGCAATCTTGTCAGTCCATTAGCACCAGTGTATATCTTCGAAAAATGCGCATTGAGTGCAGCAAAGGTGGAGTGAATAAAGCACTTTTTCTTTGTTTGGAATGGCCGCTGTGGCTGGTGCCTCTACATTATCAAATAATCTTACAATAGAGTGCATCCAAATTCAATCCCAAGAAGTATATTGATAGTAGCGATAAACAGTAGTGCACAGCAGCAGTGGCCAAATGTCCTGTCTGAGTGAAATTTGAAGGTGAGTAATTCTGGTTTAGCTGGAAAAGCCTGGCTCACAGAGTGACACAGCACACACTGCATAACTTCCTGTTCTTTATGTGCACTGTGGTAGGGATAAAATTTGCTTCATTTTCCTTCAATTTCATGTTCGATCGTGCACAGCTGGCAATGTGAAATGGTCGAAAACTATTCGCATTTGCAAATATAGTGACTATTTGATTTGAGAACGAAATCACATAGGACAATAATCAATGCGTTACTCGACAATCTTGAACACCCCTACATGTAGCATTTGTGAATGTAACAGCACAAAGCATGCTAAAGCTTCTGGTTCTTCTGCTAATACGCACTTGCATGCTACCTCAAGGCATCAAGGCTGCCAGAGTCAGGACTCTCGCTATGTAATGAGCGAAAATAATCAGAGGAGGAGAGGGGCTCGGTTCATTGTGTAATCCACACACCACGATTCTGCATATGAGACGTCCAAACCTGGTGAGGTGCCCTTTAAATGACAAATACTTCAGTGCAGTAGTACATTGCTTAATGCTGATCCATAGAAGGCAAAAGATGGAAACATAATTACACTAACAGCTTGAACAACAATTGAACAGCTGCAGCTCCTCAATCTTCGATTGTGCTGCTATGACAGCACATTTCAATGCTACTGCAAAAGCATCATGGTGAACTTTTATAGCAGCAGCCATTTTGGGTCAATTTAGCTTCTGACATGTTTGTATGCTCATATAGGCTGTGCCACTATGCTATCTACCTTACACAACATCTGTGGTTGCTTCAGGCATCTGCATTGAGGTTGTCGAAATGTTCCTTCAGCACTGGTAACAGACATTAACAGCAGGATAAACGCAGACTAGCAGGCGTATTCCTTTAACCTAACATCACAATTACTTCAAAGCTACATTCTATGCTTGACATCGACAAGCAGCTTGAAAGCACAAGTGTAAACAAGGGAATCGTAAAAGAGAGAGGTGTTGATCAGAGATGTGCAAACATAGCCACATAACCAAAAATGCCCACCTATTCCACGAATTGGACATCACAGCATGCCAACAATTGGAGGCAATGTGCAGAGTGATAAGGGCGATGCGTGGGCAAAGTTACAAGCGTGGAGGTAAATTAGGTACATTGTGGGAAATGATATCAGTTTCAGTAACTTGTTGCCTGGTGGTGTAGATGGGCCACAAAAGGGTGTGTGTCAAGAAGAAACTTTATAGAATAGAGTAGTACTACATGCCTTCAAGAATGTGCTGGCGAAATCTGAAAGTTGTAGGGCAGACGAGAGAGCCACAAGGTAATATCAAATTTTACTAACTGCACTGTACTTTGCAGACTGCTGGAAGTTTAAAACACTTGCCACAAAATAACTAGTGAATATATCAGGTTGACAATTTGTAGGGATGAGTGTGTGCTTAGATAAACATACCACTGAATACTCAGTCTTGTGGAGCAGTTGGTGCAGTCACAATAAATTCGCAAAGTGCCACTGAAGCTTCAAGAATAATCTTTCATGTAGAAAAATAATTTTAAAAGTGTTAGCATAAGAGAACATGTCGGGATGTTGAGATTAAGCTTGCAACGCACATAGTTCATATACTCTACATGTTGAAGCCTGCACAGTGGGGCAGGTATTTAAGTACTACTACAGTCATCATGCTATAACTGCTTGTGAATTGCAGGCATTTGTCTAATGCTCTTAGGCTCACTGCAACGGTGATTATACATCATCTATGCAGGATATACATCAAGTTGATAGCTTCAAGTTTTATGCACAATATAGCCTGCCATACAGTTTCCTACTAAATTTACCGGAGAAAACTCTAGCACCTTGATCGTACACCTACTATGGGAGTGATGTTCACTACATGGATTTGTCTGATCTTCATGCTTGAGGCTCCAGACGTCCTTGTGGCTTTATTTACTATGCTTATCTGGCTTCATCTATCTAAATTAGAAAGAAATCTCACATTTTTAACCAAAGAAGGCAAGATGACTGTGCGCACATGCGAAATTTTTGCTAATTTTTGCAGTTGTATCACACAATATTTTGTTCGAAGCGAACACTTTGCAAAGTCACAAAGCCATACGAAGATGGGAGGACAAAGTTCAGGCAAATCCATGTATATTAACCGTCATTCCCATGCTGACTGAATCGCCACGTTTTTGGCTCCCATAGACACTATAGAACCAGAGTTCTCACTAGTAATTTTTGTAGGAAACTCTATGCCACCAACCACAGCGATTCAGAGAAAGCAATGTTTCTAAATGTGGCAGGTGGGTTTGCAGTGGTCCTACACAAGTTCCCACTGTCATGCACGCCAAGCTCCCATCGTCTGTGAATGTCTTGCGGATTGTTAGCAGAGACAGTTACGTTATCCTGCCTCATTTCTTCCTTCAATGCATCCAGGTCAATGCTGCTGCATATGTTGAATTGCAAGAGACGATCGTAAAGTCTTGGAATGAACAAGTCAGCCAGAAACGATCATACGTTTTCCAAAAGATTCTGTGCCAGTGCACATGACTTCATTTATGCAAGAGTGGCTGTCTGAAAATTTTTACAACATCACTCTGAATATGCAGCCCTCTAACTATTCAAACCTGAACAGGATTTACTATTAGATGCAGGTGGCATTGTTGAAAGGGAGTCTAACAAGCAGCCTCACAACACCAAAGAATCCTTGAAGACAGCTGTAGTGGACGCGATGGGCAACACTCACAAGGAGCACCTTATTGAGGACTGTAGACGCTTTCAAAGGCAAATTAAGGCCATGATTGAAGGTAGATTCATTGAATGAAATTCAGTAAAACGAAGTTGGTGAACTTTATGTCAAATGTGGTTAGAGTACACTGGCTCTTCTAAAAGAGGAGTGATGCTTTACCTCATTCATATTGTTTGTTCTCAGATACCTGAAGCAACCTACAATAAATGTTTATTTAAGAATTTGTAAATGCTGATTTAAAGGTATTTATAACAAGAGGATGCACTTTCAAGGTTGCTAGTGCCAGAGAACAAGCAGTGGCTTCATATCATATTGACCGCAAAAAAGACGGGGACAGAGGGAGAGAACACATAAACAGCACGGGCGGTAACTTTCAACTGTTCTATTCACGGCAGCCCGTGGGCATATATAGGCAAAAAGAACATGCGCAGATCGCAGCAAACAAGAATACACATCAGCTTAGCGTGGCAACCAATTATCAAAAAAATCTATTTCCGTTTGAAACAACCTAATGGAGGTACCGCTAACACAGTCTTCGCCTTTCTTTTTTATGTGATAAGCCTCCATCAGTTCACGTGCAGTCTGGTCATGGCTTTTCCCCAGAATCTTTATCTCCTCAAAAAGAGGTGCACAGCGACAGGCATTGCAGTGCGCAGGTAAGTGCGCCAATTCATCTTTCATTAACTTTTGTTCATGTTCCCTGGCTCGATCATTTAGGCACCGTCCAGTCTGCCCTATGTAGGACTTGCCACACGCCAAGAGGATTTCGTACACAACTTTTTGAGGAGATAAAGATTCTGGGGAAAAGCCATGACCAGACTGCACGTGAACTGATGGAGGCTTATCACATAAAAAAGAAAGGCGAAGACTGTGTTAGCGATAGCTCCATTAGGTTGTTTCAATCAGAAATAGATTTTTTTGATAATTGGTTGCCATGCTAAGCTGATGTGTATTCTTGTTTGCTGCGATCTGCACATGTTCTTTTTGCCTATATATGCCCACGGGCTGCAGTGAATAAAACAGTTGAAAGTTACCGCCCGTGCTGTTTATGTGTTCTCTCCCTCTGTCCCCGTCTTTTTTGCGGTCAATATGATATGCAGTAAATACCAACTAGGCCAAAGTGAAGTTCTTCTGAAGCAGTGGCTTGCCCAGGAAAAGTCCCATTACTGGCCTGTATTGTCGACGTGGAGGAAAGACAGAAAGCTTAGTGTCCTACGTGTTCAACAGAGCCATACCAGTTTTACCACAAACTATGACTTCAGCATTCAGAAAAATATCCAAGCAGCAGCGTCCACGGTGCTACTATCATGAGTCCCAAAGATCAAGCGAGTGTCCGGAAAAGTATTCAAGTGACAGCATCTGCAGAAGCTTATAAGTGGCCCGAGAAGGAGGCTGAAAAGTGTTTGCATGATGGTGACGGTGTACGCATGAGTTCAACCAATGTTTGCAGGAGCTTGTAGCTGTTTCCTGGAAATTGCCCAGCGTTCATAGAAGTGCAGGGAACGAATCAGGGGATGGGTCTAGTTGCAGTAACACTAGCTACCCTTGCAGATTTGGTTGCAATTCAGCAAAGGTTACACAAGAATGCCAATTTGTTTCCCTATGACGTGGAGCATGTCGTGCCGCTTGATCGCACAGTGCATGCAAGCATTCAGTTAGGAGCAAATATCTGCAGTTACTGACTTGTCTTTTCATTATTTTTGTATCATATGAATTTCAGTGAGTATTATTTGGCTGCCCTATATGGCTACACAAAAATTTTCACTCATGATGTGGCTTACCTCACGCAACAGAGGTCGTGCAGCATAGCCATTGACAACACCGACAATCCTGTTGCTCAGTGAGCAGTAGCTGCCTCGAACCAGAAACAAGATGAAGTTGGCCACAGAAGCCATGCGGACAGCTGTTTCTATGTGACGAATTCCATTTTCCACCTACAAAGTGCCAAGAAGGGAACAGAACGAATGGCACATTAATATAACCAAGGTGTCTAAGCTGTTTTCTATACAGTATGTACTTGTTAGAACATCCTTTATTTATGCTATGTACAAACACAATTGCAGCTGGTGTCATATGAAAACTGTCACTTATATTTTGTACCTTCAAGGTACAGAGCAAATAACGAGAACGATTAAGCTACAATGCTGAATTCTTGATACAACAGCAAACAATAAGGCAAATCAGTTCTGTGAAAACCTGGAAGGTGGAGGAAGGTTCATGAAAGGTAAAATTATCATTTACACAAACGTAACGCGAAGATACAAAGAAACCTCATACAGGTTTCTCAGAAATAAAGCTTTGCAGTTGAAGAAAAATTTTGTCCTGTCCTGGACATCAAACCTGGGAGCAATGCCTTTTTTGGGCAGTCACTCCACATCTCAGCTAACCTGGAGGCTAGCAGATCACAGAGCGAGGCCTAATTAATCAACAGTTCGAAGCACGGGAACACTGATTGTGGGAGTTCAGCTCTGTGGAATTTTACAAGGTCAAGGAAGGTTCATGAAAGAGAAAATTGTCATTCATCTGAATGTAGGACAAAGATACAAAGGAAACCCATACAGGTTTCTCGGAAAGGACATTTTCTTTTTTTCTGAGAGGACTATAGTCTTCATGTATATCTTATAGCAACATTTGAGTGGACAACAATTTTCCCTTTTATGTAGAGCAAACAAATACACACAAGAAATTTACAGTAAATACAAAAATGTTCTCCAATAGCTGATTTAAAAGCTTTAGTGTTTGCCATGATGATGACAGGAGCAGGCAGATGGTTCCATTTATTACTGCTTTTTGCAACAAAAGAATAGAAATGACGAAGTCTGAGAAAATAAAACGAGTATTTAATGTTGATGATCAAGGCTGGTTACATCGTGTAACCTAAATGCCTGGTAAGTGGAAAATATTGATCAGTATGCTTTGCCTGAGCCACGCTCACGTAAACCATTTGCTTTCCGAACAATCGGTTCTGCTGCTACAAGATGGGCTGTCCGCAAAGTTTGTGGGAACGGAACGGAAAGGAGAGCACAGCCAATATATGAGCGAGTGTAGCACTGGAAGTTTGCGCTGCCAATTTGGGCTTCAATTAGGGACGATACAGTAATGGCAGAATGTTTCTGGAGCTTAAAGAAATAAGCATGTTACACTGAAAGCTTTCTTTTACTCTCGAAACATAATCTGCACAGCTCAAGTTATGCTCGAATGTTAGAACAATTTAATGGCCCCATTACTTTTCTTTGGCCGCTAGGTGGTACCGCACACGAACAGCAACGTTTGTCATCTGTTGCAAGTCGTATGCTACTGCATGTTCAAAGGTGCACTCGAAATGCCTTGGATATCGTGAATGAATTCCTGCCAGTTCACTGGCAATTCTTGCTTGCACGGAAGCAGCAAAGCACCACCTGCACGACTGCTGCCCTATCTTTCCGACAAAGCCTACACAGAGAAACAAATGGCAACGTGCAGATGCTGTCTTGTTGAACTGGTGAAACGAATAGCGAAGTGCAGCACCTAATAAAGTAGTGCAGGCAAATCTAGTGAACCTCAAATCTCATAGATTTTTCCGTCATGTTATCGCATAAGAATGTTTACTTGGTCCCACATGCGCCTCTATGCCAGACTACTAGTAGTTTATTGTGGAACTGCCATATCTGATGAAAGCGGGGTCAGCTGGGCTCAGTGCTTGGGGCAAACGCAACCAGAATATGGCGACGGCATGAAAAAGCTGTCTTGGCACTGTCCTTGCCGTTGGTTGTAAGCGAAAGGCGCTGCTGTTGGCCTACCACTGTTATATCACCTCGGCCACTTTGTGTATTGCATCGCTGACCGACGACTTCGACACTTATAATGTCATGCTGTCCTAAAGGTGGAAGTTGTTCCCAGAAAGACAAGCAACACTCAAAACCCAATGAATGCAGCAAGCACAGTCGTCGGTTGCAAAAACTAATAAAGGACACTTGAGTCTGGCTGCTTATGTAGAGATGCACCATCGAATCTTCCAGATGTGCTTCTGTCGAGGTAGTAAATTCTAGAATGAGCCAAAATTATCTACTTGCGCACCTACAAACTGATACATGAAGAGTCCGTCTTTCGGGAAAGTATTACAGTTCTTCTGCGTGCAAAAGCTATGTGTTACTTGGTAGCACGAGCGCACAGCTGCATGAAAACAGGAATGTGATAAAGCCGCATAGTGAAAGCGAATGAAACTCGCGTGGCACTATACAGATTGGCGACGATGTTGAAGAAACTTCGCATTCTGCAAGCCCGTCTTGCACCGAGCGACTCAGTGAAAACAAACCCTCGCAAGAAGTAAAACAATGGCGAGTTGCCCAAGGATGTAAACACGGCTGGTTCAGAAAAAACGGAATGCCCAAAGGACCTTCTTCTGCCTCCTGAGGCCACTGGCTCGCTGGCTACCGAGAATGCCTACCAAGCAGTCACAGAAGTGGTGGTGGAATGCGTCTTCATATAGAAAAAATGCGTCCCGCAACGCCATTCACCGAGGTTGGGTGAGCAAAGACAAGACGATGAGAGGAGCGAGCATTACAAGCCTACGCCCAGCGCCTCATCTGCTACAAGTGCAACGGCCATTCATTCTAAAGGGAACAGCAAAGCGAACAACCTCACCGCCCATTCCACTTCTAGCAAATGACGAGTTTCGTTTTCGAATGATTGACATGACCGTGACTTGTGCGCATTTTATGGTGCCACCTTGCCGCAATGGTGGCCGCTGACAAAAGCACGGCGCCAATAAATCACGAGAGGCTGACTGAACGTTCGGAAAAGAGAGCCACTTGCATGATTGCAACCTTGGTCATAGACGATATACTAAGATATACAGCAGAGCCGTCTCGGACACTCGACAATTCATTTGCTTATTTCCCCTAACGATGCCGCAACAAAACTGCTCGACCTCAGTATGCACAGCATGTCTGCACTGCTCACCCCCTCCACTACAGGCCTTCGTTGGTGCTTCACCACTTCTCCACGCAAGCGAACATCAACATGTGAATGTCTGCAGTGTAAGCTGAAGCAGACGAAAAATATTTATGCACACTGATGTGCAACAAGCGACGTACAGTGCAAGCATGTGTAGCAGAAGATGAAGCAAGATGACCGACGGGGTAGACACAGCAATGGGGTAGGTAACACAGCAGCGGAAGAAACGCAACAAATCTAGTGGAGCAACTGCGACCATCGATATCAGTACATCAAGTGGTGAAACTGCCCCCTGCTACATCAAAAAGGGAACTGTCCCGTTGGCAGATCGTGAGCTCTCCTGTTCATCTTGCTCCATGATCATAGCCACGGGCGTCATATGTCCAATCAGGCATATGCCGACACGCCTGACGTAGTCAGTAAGCAAGACGATGGTGCAGTCGCACACTATGACGGCAGTGAACAATGGTTTGCATTTCTACACGGACTTCAAGCTTGGTTTCATCACCATCTGTTTGACAGATTTTTCATATCCAAAAAAGCGGTGACAAAACTTGCACCGCGCCATTTGTGTACCAATTCTCAGCACTTTTGTCTTTCACCACGCATTTCCAAAAGCAGTGCCATAAATGCTCGGCACCTGAGGTTGTGAAAAGAGCAGTAATGTTTACTTGGCCACCACTACAGTGCAAGGCCACTGTGCTTGCGTGGGAGTAAATACAGCACTGTTAGAGTAAGTCCAATATTGGAACTTCAACACAGAACAACAAACTTTAAATTTTTACAACACATCAATGCAAATGTGAACGTAGTACCAGCACAGCTGCAAGTGTACTTGTAGAGTCATAAAGAAGTCATCGTGATTCTTTGTTCTTGTTGCACTTCTTCCTTATGCTAGCAATGGGAAGCATATTTATTATAACGTTTAGCTTTGTGACAGAGCTGGAAAACTAAACAAAGAAAGTGGCTCATTTGTCTCAGCCCTAGCAGAAACTGCCATGGCTTGTTTTAAGGGCATTCTTTCATTAAAGGAGGCTAAATATAATGGTTCAACTGGCACAGGCTGCCATGCAAAGGTTGAGAAATGAGCTAAACACCGACAATCTTAAAACTGCCCTTCTCATGCACGTTTAAAAATTACCACATGCGCAATGTACACAAAGAGCTTTAAGGGAGAGAGGCAGACACCTTGGACGTTCTATGAACATACCTTGTTACTTTGCACTTGAGGAAGAACCTGAAGAAAGAGCTTTAGGCATCGTTCCCGGAACCAGGGCACGCCGATGCCGAGAAGAATGAGTGCACACGTCTGGCGTCTAGTAATGCGACTGAGGCTTGTTCCGTTTGCAAAGAACTCTAGGCCCAGGAGTCTCTGGCCTACTGTGGCCCCACACTCATACACGGTGAACTGAAAGCAAGCATCGAAGTTTTTGTGAGTACCAAATTAACTCTTCAAAAAATCATTTAACATGTGTAAACACGCTCAACACAAGAAACAAAGTGACAAATTGAGCTAGCCGACTAGAATTCATTTTTAAAGACAAAATAACAGTGCCATGACTTTGATATCTGAGGGCTATGCGGAAAAACCTAGCAACAACTTTATCTGAGGCAGGAGGGATAAAGTTCACACAATAATGTTGCGCCTTAACTGGTGGCATCTCATATCTTGAGGCAAAGTCCTTTCCCAAAAACTGCGAGGTATGAAATTCAATTATGTACACTGATGTCTTCAGTGCCATGACTTGCATGCAGGCAAGTTTAAGATAGGGAACGGTGGCCTACAATTTTGTCTGCTGATGGGTGACCTTTAGGTGAGCAAATGATGAGACAGTTTTAAAAGAACAAGGTAAACAGCTCTACCAAGCCTAACTGTCACCTCAAGCGTCTTGCATTCTTGTCCAGCTAAATGCATGGCAACAATAACTGACTTTGACCAGGCATACTGTTGGTCATTCATGCCAGATTGAGTAGTAGAAAAGAAGCAAATTTTAAGTATAAGCTCACCAGACTTAAAAAAAGAAGAACAGTGAGCCTATTCTTGTGTGTGTGCGCAAAGTCACTAAAAAATTAAACACTGCAAAGTTCAACATTGTCAAAGTGGCTTCACGAGATAAAAATAAAGCGTCAGTAAATCAATAATTTTGCACTGAGACTAACGGAAAAGTATATGTTAATGTATGAAAACAAACTTTTCCTTAATTAAAAATGACCTTCTGGATTCCTTTTCAGCCTAGCACTCAAATGCTTAAAACAAGGTGAGCACAGCAGGCCACACTAATACCCCTGTCGCAAGCCCATATTTATTTACCCCTATAACCAAACAGCCCATTGAAATATGCGAGCCTCATTAACTCTCGTACAAGATCACGGAAGAGAGTGAACGGGGCTTGTGGATTTTGACGGTGTCTGGTTTTAATGGTCCTTAAATTGAGCGTGTGGAAGTAGCATAAGTCTGATATTCCAGAGTGCTCCTCCATTTTATTCAGGAAAGTAGATGGCAGGACTGCCGGTCAATTGAGGTCATTTCTCTCCATAATGCTTCCAAAGTGAGAATTTTGCAACCAGCAGCTCCAGGCATCTACTCAGAAGCAATGCCTTGACCTAGGAACTACCAAGAAGCGTTATTGAAGCTCAAGGTTTAGTCAGTTGAGGGGTGGCAGTGTGCTCATATTAGCAGTATTGGGAAAGCTTTGTCAAGGGGTTATTTGTGAATATTGACATAAGCCTCATATACTCAATAGACGAAGCAAGCTAAAATGCAATGAATTATCATGACACATGACAACTCCTAAAGCCACATGACGAAGGTGGAATAAAGCGCCAACAGCATGATTGCTGCAGTGATGATAGCTACTCAAGCAAACATTACATGCATGCTTTAGCCGATTAAGAGTAATTGGTGTAAGGGTTGGTCACTGATTCTCATGTGCATACTTTATCAAGTTGCACTGCGTCCGGAGAAAGCGATTTATTCTGCTACTTGCACTGAAATGTCTCATGACAGCACACTGCCTGCATCATCGTGCTGACAAGACAATTGTTCACACGCATCCTGAATACCTTCACAGATATATATTGTGTCATCGTGCATAGACGCTGAGCTACGGTTTGAAACAGCGCGTGCCATTGTTATGCACTTGGTACACGAATGGAAGGGGCAGCTGTTGGCACCATATCTTTGCTTGAAGAACGTGTACTCACCCCATATAGAACTGCCCGCAGGATGGCCTTAATCTCGGGTTCGAAAGTCGGGTAGAAGTTTCCCTGAAGAGATACATGCATTTGAGCGTTGAAACAGTAATGACAAAACACACGACGAGTCATCTCGGCGACGATGAGTACAAGCTCGTTACTTACGCCCGCATGCCTGAACACGTCGCTGAGCTTGTTCCTGAATAACGCAAACAACTCATCGTCGAGTTCAACAGCGTCAAGCTGAAAATAGACCACAATGTGAACGTGAACGCATGCCAGTAAGTAAAATCCACTGTAAGTACGTTGCAGCGGCGCTTTCCCAATGTGCACGAAACGATTCTTGGCGATCGTCTCAAATCTCGGAAGGCCAGTGAAATTCACCAGCGGCGTTACCTGTTCACTAACAGCACAGTTTAAGGTGTTCACAATCTGCATACGCAAATAAACGAGGAAAAGCTTGTGCACGAGGAAACGTTCAGCGATCAGACTGACTGAAACTATTTGCTCGGACCTCGGATATGGAGGGCTACACAAAGAATCATGCCCGCGTGACGACAGCCACAGAAAAGGAAAACACAATACCTGACTGACTCGAGAGCCGACGACTGGTTTCTCCGTGCTCATTTGGTAGGGACAAGCGAAAGGTCACTGCAACATTAACGCACCGAGAAAAGTAAAAGGAAGTCCTGTAAGAGAATGGCAAGGTATCGTAACCAAAACTTGTCAAGAAAACGCACGAGTGAAAAGACGGTGAAGTGCAAACCTTCACGTGCGTTAATTTTTCTGTAAACTGACTTACTTCCAACCGAATCTCAAAGAAGGCACGTGCGACAAAGCAGGAAAACAAGGAAAACATCCCCTAAATCTTGCAGAAGCTAAAGCAGAGTGCCGCCATATTGGCGATGACAATACCGATGGGAGTGACTGAACTCCCATTGGCGTCGACAAATCCAATCCAATCCAATTACGACTTGGTTTTTGTTTCTCGTTTGTTTGCCGTTCGTACGAGCTTTGCCATTGGTATGTATGAAACTCCTGTATATATGCCCGTGTGTCATTAATATGCTAACGTTCTAACATACATCAAAGAAATATGCATTTCCAGCTTTCCCGCAACGCTGACACTGTCGATATAATGCTACAACGGTGTTGCAAAAGGCAACACATTTCTCGTGCTGAAAATTATTTTCCTTGCATCATCATATCGCCCGCCCCGCGCAATATGCATCCCCAGCGCAACGTGGAAAGAAGGAAGGCCAGAGCGGTAGCGCTCCTACGCCGCGCAACCGAACTCCCTGGCGGCAGCTGCTTCGTTGACGCGGCCCAGTATGCAAACAGCAACAATTTCACGGTAGTTTCAATCAACCACAGAGGTTCGACCGTTAACGCCGCTTCGGTACGAAGCACGTCGTCGCATGCGGCCGAGCAAGTGGCCATTGCCTTGGCCCTCCTGGACGACGGACATGCCAATATCTTTAGCGACTCTAGGGCAGCCATCCGCACCTTCAGCGTTGGCGCCGTGTGTAAGGAAGCCTGTCGCATCCTCGAAGGCAAAAGCATCGCCACCCACACTCTCACGTGGTTCCCCGCTCACATGGGATCCATCATGGGAGGCCCCACAAACCTCAACGAGCTGGCCCACTCCAAGGCGCGAGGTCTCGCTTTCCGCGACCATGGAGAACTCCAACGCCGGCCCGCAGTGGTGGAGAATAGAGATCAACCGACCACATACAACGAAATTGCGCAGCACTTTTATCTCGGCAGGAGAGACTTTCCCCTTCCCCACAAGAAGTTAAATAGAGCGCAGGCATTGACCCTCAGATTATTGCAAACAGGTTCATATCCCAACCCGGCTTTATTCCACAAAATTTATCCCGACACCTATGCCACTAGTTCTTGCAGGCACTGCAATGACATCGCTAGCCTAGACCATATGCTCTGGCGTTGCCCCTCGTTACGAGGCACGGAACAAATCAATGAGGACAAGTGGCTCTCCGCTATCAAGAGCCCCGATGCCGGGGCGCAACTATGGGCTGTCCAGAGGGCCCACGATGCGGCGGTCGGGCAAGGCCTGACTGTCCCAACGTGGGAGCGGCCCGCAGCGCGCTGAGTCGCGTACCTCAGGACCTTATTAAAGTTTTGCATCCATCCATCCATCCATTGTACGAAGTCAGCTACCGCTGCAGACTCTCGTACTCTTCAGTTTTAAGCATGGTTTCCAGTTGATTTTCTCATTTTAGCATATCTACCTTATAATCAGCAATGAAAGTATAAACTATAAAAATAATGAAGAGGCGCTTTTCGCGCACTTACCACAAGTCAACCAACCTCCTTGGTTAATCATGGCTTATTTTACCAGACAGATTATTATCTGCGTCTATATCTGTATTACTGGTTTTAGTGTGAAATCTGAATATCCTGGAATATTGTATTGGGGAGACCGTCATCAATATCAAGAAGACATTACTATTTTCGTTGAGAACAACCAACTTTTATTTCCTAATTAGCCTAGCATTACAATCACAGAGCCAAATCAATTAATCTGTAGGCGGGCATCACACGACAAGGCTCTATTTCAGGTGAAGGAGGGGGCAAGCATCACCTTTCCTGGTAAGAAGCTACGGGACCTTCCACTCCAGCAGCTTTTCTTTAACCTCCTTGGACGGGACACACATACATTAGGCATTGTGGAAGCTAACTCCGTTGACACCGACAAATCACTAATCCCGACATGTTGCTCACCTTACGGTGAGCAACATCTGACCTTACGGCGATTAATCTCACCTTACGGCGATTAAGTTATAAGGTAGGGGTTTTTTTTGCGCTCTCTATAAATCTTGTTTTACCAGGACCATGTTGTAAAAATTTCTTACGGTCATGTTTTTTAGTGCAAGCTAAATGGCTGTACTTTCACCAATTTAAGTACCCCCTGAATGTAACCGCCTCCCGCCACATTTCACCTATTGTCCGCATGGAGGATAACGAAGGACTTATGTACGTCAATGTTTTGCTTAACTGACTCAAACCTAAACAGCCTCTCGTGGTCGTAAGCATGAAAAATTAAAGAAGGAACTTTGCCGGGTAGGGCTGGACACACACTTACACATTAGATAGATAGATAGATAGATAGATAGATAGATAGATAGATAGATAGATAGATAGATAGATAGATAGATAGATAGATAGATAGATAGATAGATAGCCATATTGAAATTATGGGGTTTTACGTGCCAAAACCCCGATGTGATTATGAGGCACGCCGTAGTGGGGGGCCGAAACATGTCCGCTGCAATGCCGGTCTAGTCCCTACGTAGAGCTGCACTGCTCGAAGCAGTTCTTGTAAACGCCGTCGCGGCTCCTCCCACACGACTTGCCGTTGTTCGCCTCTGCAGTCCGAGCGTTATCGAGGCCACCTAACGGCGAAGTATGCGTGGTATACGCGCGCTGTCTAAATTACTACTCGACGTCCGTACGCGCAGCGCGTATATGGCAGCTTTCCGGCCATATTCTCTCACACTCAGTGTGACCCTGGTCCCCTGGTTAGACGCCACAATAGCCAAGAGCCACGACGCGAAGGACTTTCCTCCATCTCGGGCGTGTGGAGTGCACGACCCGCTTAACGGGAGGGAAAATGACAGGCAGGTGCTGATCAGAAGTGGTCCGACCTCGACGGGACGGCCTTCCCAAGCCGTGCTTCCGCTCCGATCGCGTCTGTCAAAGCTTCTTCGGTCCGTCACGCTTCGTACTAAGTACGAGGCTCGAAATACGAAGCCTGCGTCGGTGACGTGCTCCTCTGGACGCCGCGCTTTGTGTGTACAAACTCGCGAGTGAGCGAATGGTACGCCGCCAGAACGTGACAGAAGACCAAGGTTCGGGTCACGACGTCGGTTGCGAAACGCTGTTCGTCAGAACTGCAGTTTCTTTGTCTCCGAGTGTTCCTCTCTTTCTTCACTTCGAGCAGCTTTCTGTTGCGTACAGGAGCGGAATAAGTCGAGAGTGTGACGGAAGTCCGTCTGGTCGGGATTGATGCATGCAGTTAAATAGAAGAAGTCCCGACACCGACCGAAATGGTTTAAAAATATATTTACGTTTCGGCTCCCACACGGGAGCCTTGTTCACAATCTAGAACACGCGTAAATATATCTTTAAGCCATTTTTGGTCGGTGTCAGGACCTCTTCTTTTTTAAGGAGCGGAACAAGCAACGCAAGGGAGCAGCACATACGTCATACAGAGATGTGGCGGCGCTGCCGCCATTTTGAGAGCAGTAACGTTGTGTGAAAGCGAGTTCTCGCGAGACACATTGTTCAAACGCTCACTTATTATACAGCATAGGGAAGAAGCTGGGGTCCAGTGTGTATTTGTCTGTTTTTCTTTTTTTTCCACGCTCCTCCTGATGGCTGAAAGAAAGGAAAGGACATCATTGTGATTCAGTGTCCTCCTAAGCACAGATGTACTACAATGGGCAGATTCTGGCAGTCAACTGGGGACCTATTCTGATACGTTCGCCGCCGCGAAAGTTTCGCCCTGGCCACGCCTCCGCCGTTGCGGCGCGCTCTGAATGGCTGCTTTGACAAAACCGGAAATTCAGGTGGCGCAAGTGAATTTCCGGTTTTGTCAAAGCAGCCATTCAGCGCGCGCCGCAACGGCGGAGGCGTGGCCAGGGCGAAACTTTCGCGGCGGCGAACGTTTCAGAATACGTCCCCTGATGTGAATGTTCGGGATCATGTTTCTTTTTTTTCACCCGCCGGCTATAGACAGAGAACTTTCAGGCTTACGTACGTCACGGTGACGTCGACGTCTTCAGGGTAGATAGAAAACGTATACACGAAGTACACCATTACATTCAAATTGTAGCGCTGGCGCGGCTTCAGACGTTTATCTTAATATTTTTTTAGCAACCTACAGTTTGCAAAGAAGGCGTCGGCGTTCATAGCGTATACGCCGTCACGCAATGTGCAAGCAAGCAGGTCAACGCGTGTAGCCAGGAAACCGTGACGGCGCACTTGGGACTGTAATTTTGCGCACTCATCTTGTTCTGTAGATAGGCGCGCCCGGAACGTATGTTTCTTTGGTTCCCTTTAGCAATAGAAACAAACCTTGCGGCGCAGGTTATGTCCATCTAATGCGTTTTGGTGGATATGTACGGCCAGCATATGCTGTTGTCGATTGCGTAAATCCTTCTTGCTTGACGTGACAGTGCGTAGACAATGGCGGGAGATCTCAACGGTACCGCGCCAGTGACCTCCTCTTCCAAGAAGGCAGTCATGCCCTTCACGAATGATTAGAAGGCTAAAATGATCCTGGCTCTGGGGGCGGCGCACGGCGACAAGAGGAAGGCAGCCAAGCTATACTCCGGATGTGGCGTTGTGGAGGACGCCCTAGACCGTCAACAACACTTAGAACGTAAGAAGTCCTTTGCGAGACGGGTAGCTTCACAAGAAAGCGACACAGGACTGCGACAGTAGTTCAAGAAGCGGTAACGGATGTTTTGGCATTCTTTTGCTGCTGACCCTTACGGTGGTGTGCGCGATGCCAGTGCGGAGGCCGGAACCTCAAGGTCATCAGTGTGGAGGATCTTAAGAAAAAAGTCATATGCACCCGTGCCTTGTACATCTTCATCAAAAACATGAAGACCGAGATTTTGAAAACAGACTTGACTTTGCCGATTGGATTTTCACGAAATGTGAAGAAGAACCGGGCTTTCACACTCGCGTTCTTTGGACGGATGAGGCTAATTTCTCCAGAAACGCACAATCTTCACAACGCGCACTACTTGAGCGATAGGAATCCCCATTGGCTGGCACAAACAAGAGACCAATGCCAGTGGTCGTTTAATCTGCGGTGCGGGATTTTTGATGGCACCATCGTCGCACCCATCTTTTTTTGACAACGCACTAACGACGCAACGCCTCTGTCAACGACATCCTCGAGAGCCCCGTGAACGACGTCTGTTGCACGTTCCACTTAAAAAGAATTGCACCGTTTGGGGCTTATCTTGTCCCACGACGATAATCGTCATCTCTCTTGCCCGTGTTTCCTTTCTTTAACGCTGCGAGCCCGCTACTTCCCAGTCACGAACGGCTCGCGCGTTATCAGCATGACAGGGCATTCTCGACAGGAAAGTAGCGAGCGCGGAGTTTTCAAGAAAGGAAACGCAAGCCAGGCAGACGATTATATGGGGACGTACGAGTGTTATATAACATTCAACAGGTTACAGAGGAAATGCATTATTGAATATGGGAGTTACGTGAGGCTGTATGGACTTTTTTTTTTTTCTCTATAGGGTAGTCATAGGCCAGACAACATTCTGTGTATCCAAAAATAGGTGATCTATAGCGCGCAACATCATTCGTGACCCACGGACAGGTCGCAAAACCGCATCAATCGCACACTTCACAGGCCCACGGGCGCAGTCTGGTACAGGGGACAAAAGCGCCGTAAATACGGGTCGACCGGACGGGCAGTTGGGCATCGTTTGCCGCGTACATACCGCCGCGAGCGTGTGTACATATACGAGTGTCCCCGAGTGCATAAATGTCGTGGCCCTCGAAGGCTTTTTGCACAGATCCGCGCGGCCGGGATCGCGAAACGCCGACGCCACAGCGGCGTGCGCGGAGGGGGGCGCCACATTCTCTTTCCTTCTCCGTCGTCCCCAATGGCGGAACGTGCGTGAGCGTACGAGCAAGGACACCACGGCAGCAACAGACGGCGCGCGATTCCTGAACGGGCGGCGAAGACGTTCTTCTCGCGGGGGCCCTGCATGCAGCAGCTGCGTGGAACGCAAGCTGTAGTATACTTCGCCGTAGTCGGCGTCGTGCGTGAGTGTGTTTTGCGCGTCGAGTCGCCCCCGGTTTCTCTTTTTCCTTTTCTTTCTTTCTTTCTTTTTTTTTCGCCTGCGGATCGAGACCTTGGCCGGCCGGCTGGCTCGCGCCGTGCCTCTTTCCTGTGCCGGCCAACTGGCTGTGCCGCTCGTACAGAAACCGAGTGCGTAGCCGAAAAATGTCGTGGGTTTTATGCTACGCGATCGTGAAAAGCGGGTGCTCGGATCGCGAAGCGCGTATGTATGTATGTACGTATACGTATACGCAGGTTCTCGCGGTTACGTCTCCGCGAAGGCCTTCCTGATGCGATGGCCAAGCCACTACATAGCCACTCGGTGTGGCTCCGTGCAGCTGTTGACTCTCGAGACGCGCGCGCTGTGCGCGAAGGAGCGGGCTGCAAGTAGTTCCAAAATGTGTAGTTCCGGCTTGCGAGATGGCGGCCAAGAACGCGCTATGGCTGCGTTGACCTTATACCCTATTGAAGGGCGCGTTTTTTTTTTTTAGCGAACCGAACGAAAATGGAGGAGTGGCGCGCGAACGACCCTGACCGATCGTTTGCATTAATTGGCTTTGCAGGGTCGATTGGTCAACTCGTACGAGTTGACGCCGAATCCACGTACTGATACCTACAACGCGTGTACATCAAAGACGCCAGTTTTGCGGGTCGATGAAGGGGTGTACGAAATAAAGAAAGAAAGGAAGGAACAGGGGAGATTCTAGAAGCCTGAATAGAACGGCAGCTATGTGCATATGAGTACTGCAACGTGGAATGGTTGAACGTTCCAACGGAATTGATGGCTGGAGTGGAAGAGGAAAAAAAAAAAGAGGGACATAAAGTTACAACTTCCCTCAACTCAGCGCGGAGCTGTGTGACTGCGCACAGCTCGATTATATGTCAGCAGTCCCGGCTGTCCAACCTAGTATCATGTTTAGAACTGAGGTTAAACTGCGCGAAAAAGACGAGGACACAAGGAAACAAATACCACAGACAAGCGCTGTGAGAGGAGGAAGGAGCCCACTGTAGAAGAAATTTGCATTAGTAAGATCTTGATGAGGGCTAGTTGGTTCATACTTAGAACTGAGGTTAAACAGCGCGAAAAGACAGTATTTGTTTCCTTGTGTCCTCGTCTTTTTCGCGCTCTTTAACCTCAGTTCTAAGTGTGAACCAAGTAGCCCTCATCAAGATCTTACTAGTACCATGTCCGCTGTCTGCAGGGGGCTGGCGACCAATGACCCTGTCAATGCCAAGATACTCCAGTTTGCATATACGTGTAACGAAGCTGGACCATTCTTTCTTTGTTCCTATCGCCCCGTGATTTGCATCAAGAAAGGTGCAGCGTAGTTGTCCGACTGACACAGCTACCGATTCCTGCAGATGGAGGCACTGAACTGTTAGGACCTATACGCACGAACTAGAACCACGTCAAAATTAACGTGGTTCTAGGAGGCGGTTCTGTATTGATAAGCTGTCAGGCGCGTTATAAAAAAGGAAGTCGGGTCAGCTTGAAAAAAAAAAATTATGGTGTTTGACGTGCCAAAACCACTTTCTGATTACGAGGCACGCCGTAGTGGAGGACTCCGGAAATTTCGACCACCTGGGGTTCTTTAACGTGCACCTAAATCTAAGTACACGGGTGTTTTCACATTTCGCCCCCATCGAAAAGCGGCCACCGTGTCCGGGATTCGATCCCGCGACCTCGTGCTCAGCAGCCTAACACCACAGCCACTGAGCAACCGCGGCGGGTAGCTCTGGTCAGTTCATCGTTATCCACTGGAAGAAGGCAAAAGTCGGGACATTTGGCCGTCCCAACTTGGTCGAGTCGTGGTGCGGGACATTTTATTCAGAAGTCGGGACTGTCCCGCTAAATTCGGGACGGTTGGCAAGCCTAGTCACAAGCGCCAGGCTGCTTAAGAGAGAGCGCCATTCGGTATATTCGAACACCATTGGAATAGGACCTTATTCGTAGAATCATGCGGGCACACAGCGGCAACGAATATTGCGGCCCAGCGTCCACGGTCGCTATACCGTCAGCAAATTTGTCCACTTCGGGCGCCGCAGTGGCCGCAGCGTAAAGAGTGCAAGGGCCCGGGTCAGAGCTCTTCGCCTTCTGTGCGTAACACCCTCCCCACACTCGCTTTTTGTTTTTTGTCGCAGAGATATAAGCGATACGGATACAAATAGGAGGAAGAAAAAAAAGTCCGAGCACACCTAAGCGCTTGTAAGGAGTTGTGAATGCGAAAGCATTAATGTCCAATTTAACGCCACCGAGCGGTCCTTCAAGTTATGAACTCCTCATGGGCAAGCGAGCGCGTTGTGTACCTTAGCCAATCAATGACGTCATACATCTAATGCGGACGCTCCCGAGTAAGTCACGGTAATTTTGACGTAACCGCTGCCTTCGTCGAGCCCTACTTGGCAATGGAAATTTCAGTCCAAGTAGCATGACGTAATAAAGCAGAGTGCACAGGCCGGCCATCTAGGAGGCTCCGAATTAGCTCAGTGGATAAGGCACTCGGCTTCAGAGCATGGGCTTATAGGCTCGAAACTCGCTACCGCCGTCGTTTTTCCTTTCGAATTTATTCTGTTTTGCTTTTATACATTAGTTTGTGTATGCGATTGCCGAGGCGCAGTTGGAACGCGGCGAGAGCTCGCGCGGACAAGGAACGCGCGGTTAACACAGGCTTCCGAGAGCGAGGGTTGTTACTTCGCTTAGCGGCGATGCCCTCTCCCCCTCGCGCAGCACCTGGCGCGCTATCTCGGCAACAGCTGTTACGTTTCACCCTCTCTGCTTCGTTGAGGTGAACTCGTGACGTGGCGTCGCAGCCAATGGGAATTTAGGTGCCGCTTCGCTGCTACAGACGCCAGCTTTCTCGCTCAACGGGCCATTTGATGCTTTCGCATAAAAAAAAATTCACCGGAGATTACGTTATTCCCTAACGTGAAACCTGAGCACGGCTCTACACACGTTTTCATTTCGCGATATATTGGCTGGCGCGGACAATATGTCTCGCGCGGCACGTTGCAAACGCAGCGAATAGTGGCGAGAGGCAGCGCACGGGTGACGCGTGGGTGCGATTTACAACAGCCGCCGCAGGCAGGCCTCCGCTCACACAGTGCTTTGTTCCCACATATGGCGTCGGAGGCGTCATCGGCGAACAGACGACGCGCGCCACTCTGGCGCCATCTCGCAGCCATCGTCGCCGCAGAGGGCGTCTTTCGCGGTGCTGCGCATTTCTTCTCACGATTTCGCCATACCCTCCTCCTCCGCTTTCCTCCTTGCGCTCTTCTCGTTGCCGCCGTCTTTCATCCCCTCGCTGCGCTCCGCGTTCACTCTATCATCCTTCGCTGTGCTCGTTCGCTCTGTCACGAGGGACGCCGACGTTCGTCGACGGAACAGGCGCCTAAGGTGCGGTCTAAAAAAAAAGGAAGCGCCGTGCAAGTGTGACTTCTACGCGTACGGGTAGTGGCTTTACTGCATAACTTCGGAGTTCAAGATGGCGTACCTTGGCGCAAAGACGGTGGCTCCTCGAAGGGGGCCTATCATAGAGTTTCTTAAAAGACTACTAGAGGGAACTCTGGCGCTGCAGTCGTTGTCCTACCATGGGAATGATGGGAATTACATGGATTTGTCTGATCTTCGTGCTTGTGGACTCAAACGTTCTTGTGGCTTTGTATATTACGCTATATAAATCTTATTGTCATCTATTTCAGCGCAATCTATATTCTTCGAAGTGCAGAATACACCGGGAACGCGTACAATTGCTATTAATTGCAACGATTGAGCTTCTCCAGGTGGCCAAATCGAAACGCGCCAAGCGTCTCAAGGCACCGGCATGCCCGCGATAAATCCATAAGGGCGTTTCATTCGCTTGTCGATACATGCGTCCGTGGCTTAATGGTTTCAACATCAGGCTTCTGTGCTAGAGTACCTGTGTTCGAAACCTGCCGTAGGGCAATTTTAACGATGTTTATTTAATTATTTGTTGCGCAATAAACTGTTGAAAATGACGAGTTTACAAAGTCACAAAGCCGTCTTGAAGCCGAAAGGACGAAGTTCAGGCAAATCCATGTACTTTCCATAATTCCCATGCTGGGACAACCGCTCCCATAGCAGCTCCCGTAGACACTAGCGCCAGAGTTCCCTCTAGTCATTTTTGTAGGAAACTCTGTGGCGCCAGATGAGGCGTCAGTTCTGCCACTGTAGCTGCTATGGAGCCACGGTATAATTGCATTCGAAATGAACGGACGAGCGTGCGAAGCGTTTGTTTGCTGGCGATGTTTTAGGCGGTGGCCCGGCCTTCGTCAAGGCTGGACCTGACGAAAGCCGGATTCACATCGCGCATACACAATCGGACTACGCAAGCTTCGGTGACAACAGACACAACGGTTAGAACCATCGATATCACTCGCGGAACTTCCGATACAATCAGGCGCGTCCTGCGCCGAGTGATAACGTTTAACGCTTGTTAGCCGCTTAAAAGCGGTCACCGGAGAAAAAAATAAACAAGTACACTCGTCAATATGAGTAGATATAGTATATAACACTCATGAATACATTGTTGCGCCAACAAGAAAGTTGTTTCTTCATCCACTTTCATTTACATATGTTTATCATTCTGTTATTCAATTAATAACTACAAAAAATGTATGCTATGCTGTCCTTGTTGTTATTGTTTGTTGGGTTTTTTTATGTTTGGACTATAGGTATGTATGCATACATATTTTTGATTTTATCACTCTCATGAATATATGCGTCATGCTCGTTACTGTTGAGGTACCACTGCCACTTGTTAGAAAGATGTACTTCTACAGTCTATAGGTGGGCTATGTATACCACATTTGGAGTTACGGCCTTGCATATCTCTGTGTGCTAATCGGAGAGCAACCCGCTAAGGAGTTCATGAACCACAATCGACCAAACAATATAGACTTGTTGACGAGTCTTGCTGAAATACATTAAATGCACCTTATATAGCCGAAAGTACAAGTATATAGGAAAGGAAAGCGATTTACGAGAAGTCCATGAGCTAAATTCCTTTGTAAAAGAACGGTTTATACCCGCGTAGCGGTATTGGTGTCTCTGCAGGTGGGTTTAGCCTGGCGCGCTTAATTGGCCGGCTGCTGTTCCGCCTACTGATCATCTCCTATATAGTTAGTACGAGCGTAACACCAAACGTTCGTGAATTCGGTGTTTCGGAGGAACGCAATGAATCGGCACACAGCAATTTTCCTTTTCCGGGTCCCATCACGGAATACTACGTCTCGAAAACTCGCACGTCGAAGATCCGCAGGCCGCGAATCGCCCCCTTTGTTTCTTCTTAGTCTCAGTATACCCTCGTCTGAATGAACGAGAAATAAAATTCAATTCAATTCAATTCAATTCTTTGGAATGCGTACGCAACCAGACGAATCGCTCCACATCAACGACGTCCCACACGTATCAGGCGCAAAGAGGGCAAGTGGAGAGTCAAGTCTGAACCAAACGTGCTTGCCTATAGGCGGAGCCATTTCCAATACGACACGGGATTGTAGTTTCTTTGCGAGTGGTTATATTGACGCCCCAGGATTGATGTACAAACTGCGCATTGACCCCGTCTGGTCAAGTGACCTCCCCCCCTCCCCCCCCCTCAAAGAAAAATAAAAGGTCGTGGATATTGTGTTCTGCATGTTTTTCGGGACACCCGATTTCCGGGCGCATGATAGCACTTTTCGAGCAGTATAGCGCTCGAAAATCGATGCAACGACCACGCTTATAGAAAGCTTGCTTCTCTGCATATGTGTGGGCAATGCGGGAAGGCCACTAAACTGGAAACATTACCGTGAAGTCAAACTATGAGGCATTGGACACACATGGATGTAGAGGTCATAAGAAGCCAAAAAACATTGACGCATAGGATAACACAGGAAAAATTGCTTGTACTTACTAAATGATTTAAATAAATTATAAATTAATGGGAAACAACTTGCCGCAGCTAGGGAATGATCCCACGTCTTCGCATTGCGTGTGCGACGCTCTGCCAATGGAGCTACCGCGGCGTCGTTTTCGCATCCGCTTTCTTGGGTATTTATGCTTTTACTGCTACTAACATGGAGAAAGGAAACTGAGGAGAGGCCCTACCCCCTCCGCGCTCTAGGAGAAAAGTGTGGAGGAAATGACGTAGAAGGTTTTCCTTTTTTTTGATGTTTTTTTTTTATTTCTTTGCTGTAGCGCACTCGCCTTTCGGGCCACAGTGGCGGCTTTGTTATTGTTATGTGCGCTCACACGTGTTGCTCCATAGGTTTCGTACCGTGGCAAAGGCGCCGTGCGGGCAGGTTTGCGTTGGTCTCTGTGTTTTGTTGCGCTGCGTTATCTGGACCGTGCTCTACCGGATGTTGCTGTGGCAAGGTGGGACAGGAGGAACTAAAGTTCGTGAAATGAACACGCATGGAACGCTGTACGCAATGTACCGCGCCACGGCAATGGCAACGGACGAAGGAATGTCCGCGGGAAATTTTGCCCTCTTTCGCGGAATCATGCTAACGTGCTAACGATTGCTTAGTATTGTTGCGGAGCGCGCGGGTCCCAGTAGCATGGTTGCCCGCAGCGCGGCGTGGTTTGGCGAGAAATGTAAACAAGAGAGAAGAGGTGGCCCGATAGGCAAAGCAATGCCATAAGCAGCGCCATGAGCAACGCCATGAGCAACGCCAACTTCAGGCTTCATTTTAGCTTCACAAAGAGTGACGTCAGGGCCTCTCCTGAGTTTCCTTCCTCCGTGGCTACTAAGAACGCCCTTCCTCCCTCGCCTGACCTTCCTGCATGCTTCAACGCGCCACAGGAGAGGGCTCGAATCCGGGCCGCGTTCCCCGCTCGCGAAATTGAACCACGTTCACTGGCTCACCCTCACACTCTTTCACTCATACGGAACCTCACGACAACGGTAGAAATGCGCCTGGAGTGTCCATACAAGTGCTATCGCAATAAAACGTAAACACCTTAATAGCAACAGTTAAACAAGACAGAACGCACCGTCGAATGTAAAGGTTTAGTTATTTTGCGGCTTTTCCCTTCCGCGTCTGGGAAAACGCGAAACCGTCGCACGTGGAGGCTGCCTCTATTCAGCGTCTTCTCCGAGCATCGAAAAGCGCTGTCAAGCGCTGTCGGACTACTTTTTGTTGTTGAAAAACTTTTATTGCTCTCAGACGAGAAGCTCATGGAGGCACGCACATGGGCCGGCCCTTAGGGGCCCGGCCCTTAAAATACTGGGTGGAATCCCTAGTACGGGACCCCAGTGGCGTCGGCCGCTGCCCGGGCGCGCTCGACCAAGGCCCTTTGGGCCTGCAGGTCATAGCAGCCGAGCAGGGTCGCCTCCCAGTCCTCCCGAGTGGGGTTTGGGTGAGGGGCAATAGCTGGGTTAGATGGGCAGGCCCACACCATGTGGTAGATGTCCGAAGACGTCTCCGCACAGTGCGGACAACTGCCCGTGACTACTTGGCGCGGCAACAGACGTTCAGGCGGCGTCGGGTGTTGAATCGTCATAAGAACTGCTACCAAACAGACCCTTAGTACTTGGGAAGAGTGTGAGAAGTTGCTTATACCGCTTCGCTTTGATGTATCGCTTGTTCTCATTGGAATACACCTGCGAAAGATTTTAGAACGCAGCCCTTAGGCCCCATTTCCTGCCTTGAGCGTCGGCGTGCCTCGGCGTCGTCCCTCGCAAACGAGCGGACGAGCACAGCGAAAGATGAAAACGAACGCGGAGCGCAGCGGGAGATGAAAGAAGAGCGGGCGAGGAGGAAGGTGGAGGAGGAGGAGGTGAAAGCATGAGGCGGGAAGTTGAGGAAGAGCGGAGGAGAAACGGCTTGCGCGTGCGCCGAGTTGCCGGCGCGCACGGTATCCGCAGTCGCGTGGGCGATCTCATCTGCGCTTCCGAGGGGGGGGGGGGCAGTTTGGCGTGAGGTGGGGAGGGATGCTCGTCCGCGGCGTCAGCTGCTGAGGTCAGTCCGCGGTACCAGCGTGTGTGACGAGGATCACTGCCCCTGCGAGCGGCGACGAGTAAGCTCGGGTGCTCCTATCTAAATACATGTAAAAGGAGAATTCGGTTTTCTCGGCAACCACTGCACCAAATTTGATGAGGTTTGTTGCATATAAAAGAAAACTTGATATCTAGGGACTGTTGATTTTCAATTTTTGATTGAAGTTTTCATCCTTTTATTAAAAATTGGTGATAATCGCAAATTTTTAGAAAACGACTATCAAGTTTACAACTCTGTAACGCAGCAATGAAAAATGATGTCACAATTACGTGAATTGCATCTAATAGTACATCTAAAGCGAATAAAATCGTTATGTTGCACATCAATCTCAAGAAATTTAGTAATATTGAAATACAGCTTTCGCAGAACACTTCTATACAACGTAACCAATTCACCTAATATATAAATTAGCATATCGTATTTGCCCACCTTGAATCTCTTATTGAACGTTCCCTCTTCCAATGGAGCCAATAATGCGCAGGCTGCTAACATACGATATCTTGAAAAGCCCTCCAACTTGCTCTGGCTAGTCTGCAAATTTGGTCTTTGTATCTAATTTGCATTATAAACAACATAAATGTAATAACTTATAGAAAATATTTTTTTAAGATTCCTTCATATTCTTTAAAATAAAACTCCACAAGCAAGGCAAATATGCCTGCAGCTTTCTGTTCCTGCGCAAGGCGTCTGTCAGTATGGTCAGCTTAGGGGGTCGCTTGCTAAAACCGCACGTAACGAAAACATAATACTTTTAGCCTATGCATGCCTGTCTTGGCTTCCTAGTACTGTTGACACGCATACTTCCTTAGTTTTAATGTGTGAGCATTCTTTGGCGAGCACCCTAGCTCCGTCACGGGGAAATACACGCGAATAGTGTAATGCCTTGTATCTGCCCAAGAATGAGTAATTTGCTGAGTTAACACATTTAATCGTTTTACCAGTCTATCTACAGGTGATTGGTATTCTATAAGTGACAAGGAACAATTGAAAAAAGAAGTTTGATCGGGGAGAACACACATAGGAATCCATACGGCTCCACAGAAAATGCATGGGGAAGCTTATAGCCAAGTAAGAGTGAGCCAACCGAAATTTGGGTGAACTTAAGATTTGTAGATACGCCAACTTGAAATTTGGGGATGCATGGGTCAACTTCAAATTTGTAGATGCGCCAACATGAAATTTGCGGGTGGGCCAAATTAAATTACGGGTAAGCAAACTTGAAATTTGGGGGTGGGCCAGCTTATAATTTGGGGTGCCATGGGTAAACTTGAAATTTGGGTGTGGGCCAGCTTGAAATTTTGACATGGGCCGACTTGAAATTTGGGTGCGGGCCAACTGAAATTTGGAGGTATGGCTTACGCGCACTTAGAAAACTCCAGTGGAGTTTCTGCATTCTTTTACCCGCTGACCGCATTTTACTGGCTAACGCCTGTTTACACGATGCGATTTTCATCGCACCGGAGGTGCGATTTCCGTCGCATGCGACGCGGTAATCGCAGTCGCACTGCGACCCCCTCCCCTTTTCAACTGCGACCAACAGGTTGGTCACGCGCGTCGCATTGATCGCTGCGATTTTTCGTCGAAATCGCGCCGAGAGCTATTTCGCGCTTTGTTTTCGCTAATGGCGTCTCGCTCAGCAAGTGCAATGAGCGAAAAAATGGGTTGAACAAATAAGCATGGCGAGTCATAGTAAGAACTCTATATAAGGCAGCTGTTTCTGCAGATATATCAATGTCAAAAGGCGTGAATGCTCACGGTAGATCATGCACACAGTAGAAAGAAAACCTCTTCTAAGAGGAAGCTTTAGCTCGGGCCTAACTCCGACGCGGCCTATCGAAATACATTTAAAACGCAAAAAATGCCTTTCTGAGATAACCTCTGGACCGATTTTAATTAAATTTGTCACATCTGAGAGAAAAAGTTAAATTCTAGTGACTGTTGGAAGCGGAATTTCAATTTAGGACCTGAATTTTGTTGACAGAATTTTCAAAAATTCAAAAAGTTCGAAAAAATAGATGCACGAAGTTTACAAATTAATAGCTCTCCGTCAAGAACAGATATCGCGTTTCTGTAAACGGCATCCATTAAATAATTCAAAGCGGACAAATTCGATATATCAATTTATACATTATGTGAATCTTTTACGTTGTGTACAAGGGTTCTGCAAAAGCTGTATTTACACGTTACTAAATTTTTTTTAGATTGATGTGTAACATTCATTTTTTCCGCTTTAGATGTTGTATGACAAATGTGATATCATTTTTCATTGCTGAGTTACATAGTTGAAAACTTGATAGTTTCGTTTTGTGAAAATTTGCTATTTTTGCCAGTTCTTAGTAAAAAAATTGACGACCTAGATCTAAAGTCACTAGATCGATTTTTTTTTAAATGCAACAAACATCGTCAAGTTCGGTGCAGTGGTTGACGAGGAAATCTCACTTTGTTCTCGGATAGCGGCTCTAGCTTCTGGCTCAAGGTCATTCGAAGGTCGCCGACAATGGTAGGTGAAAACATTTCACGCTTAATATGGGTTGGTCTTAAGCGTCAGTGCCGGATAGCCCAAAATCCCTCAAGGATAACGTCATTAGCGTGAACAGCGAGCCCAACTTGCATATCACTCAAGAGAAAAGTCCCCGATTTTAGAGCGCTCTTACGGGCCCGTTCCTGCAGCGAGCGTCGGCGTAAACGCGGGGGATGAAAGACGCGAGGAGGAAATCTGAGGAGGAGGGTGCAGCGGAACGACGAGGTGGAAGGCGGAGGAGGAGGAGGAGTACGGCGAAAAGGGCGAGGAGGAAGCGAAGTGCGGCGGCGATGGCTACGAGATGGCGCCATAGTACATAGCGCGCGTCGTCTGCTTACGTCTGTCGGCGGCGGCGGCGGCTGCTGCTGTGAATCGCGCCCACGCGTCAGCCACGCTCCTGGCCCTCGCGATCTCCAGATTAGCGAGTCGGTCGCGCCGCACTTCGCTCCACTTGCAACGTGCCACACGAGACAGATTGACCGAGCGAGCCGATGTATCCCTAATTCAAAACACGTATAGAGGTTGCGTTCAAATTTCGCGTTAGGAAGTATCGTAATTCGTCGGTGGATGTTTCTTTTTCTGTCTTTCAATTTTCTCTCTCTCTCTCTTTACCTCTCCAACAGCAAGCGAGGTCTGTCGCGACGACGCGCTCAAATAACGTTCCACACTGCGCCCACGGCCCGCGTCTAGCTCATCTCCATCGCCGGGTACCATCGCGCGCCGGGGCTTCGGCGACGCCCACCCCTCCGTCGAGAACTTGCCCGCAGCTTGCTGCGCTGCGCACGTTCACCCTCCCCCCCCCCCCCCCCAAGTTGAAATGTTACGCCGGTCTTTGACGGTCCATACGCCCGGCCAACTACCGTGTTTTGTCGAATATAGGAGAAGCAACCCCGTAACTCGAATCTTAGCATTTCGTACTCGTCTATTCTCGTGATCAAAGATCCAGGGAGAGAAAAAGAAGGCTTACGCGAAGGTGACGTGGAAGGCATCGTGACGCGTGTGCGAACGTAACATGGATACCCATTCCCGGTCTTGGCCTCAATTTTCGCATCACCTGGCAAACATGTCGTCGTGATGTTTATGTTTGAGGATGTTCTTCAGGCGTATAAGACTATGCATTTAACAAAAAACGACCGGTAGCGGTTCTGTCTAGTGATGCCCGATCACTCTTTGAAATGCGCTGGTGGGTCTGTTACATTCGCACAAGGATTTACAATTTATATTACTTATTAGTATGTGCACAAGTTGCATATGGCATACATGCATTCCCGCGCAATTTCTTCTCGGTGCGTAACGTTTTGTTACGCGTGTAGCAATAATCGTCTGAAAACACGCACGCCCAAAGTGGTTTTACGGGCGGAAAAGGACAGGACAGGCTCTCACTGAAATGCTCTTAGCAACTGACGTCTAAAGAAAAAGAAAGGGAAACAGGCCAGGAATTTACACCGCTGACTCTCCAAGTATGCGATAATCTACTTAGTTTGTGATGATCGTGACGTCACGACAGCTGCGCGCGCGTGCGTCGATCCCAGGCGACATTTCACGCTTACCTGTTTTGCGAATTCGCCCACACAGTGCCCCGCTCGTAGGTCGTGACTCGACGCTTAAGTTGTTAAAGGTTACTCGGGAGTCCCAATTTTTTTTTTTCCGGCGATGGTACTTTCCATAACAGAAATTACGCATACATCAGACACGATTACAATCTGAAGAGACAGTCAAGGCGCTTGCCGGGACATTCAAAACGATGACCTGCCTTTGCGCATGTGCGCAAAGCTCGGCATATACTACGTGCATGCTTACCCCCTTCTGCACTTACGCGTGCAATGTGTTCCAGGCCATCGAGGATTGCGAGCAAATTCAAGAGCGCACCAGCGCTCTTTCGCACAGAAAATCCGGGTCTCCTATATATGCTTCGGCCTGTCGAAGACACAACCCCCAGAAAAGAGCTGGAAGATGCAGCGGAACGAAATGCTACATATTTTAAAGTCTCGCAGGGAAGCATCGACGCTTCTCAGCGCACCATCCTACACGCATGTTCGAGAAACGACGCCTCAATCGTACGAAACGTACAAACACACACATTACTCACACCACACTATACGTATTATATTGACAGGGACCCAGGCTCCCCCTCTTGCATGCAGTGCGGGGCAGTGTGGGAGTGCCCTGCCAACTACATCTGCAGAAGGATGGTACTTTCTAAACTAGCACTCGAACCAACGTCCGGGCAGCTAGGATGAGTGGACCACTACCCCACGAAAGCTTAAAAAACTATGGTGACCGCTTTTGGCGTCACACGTCAAGAACGTGCTATAGGCCAGGAGGCCCGGACTGGGGCCGTTCGTTTTTCTTCTTTCTTCTTTTTTTTTTGGGGGGGGGGTACCAATAAATGTCATTTCTCTTTCTCTCTCGCTCAATACGCCTACAGTTATTTTTTATATACCTTCAAAGTTACACCCATTCATGGATGTAACGTTAAGGGATAAGAAAAGAGCAGATTGGGTGAGGGAACAAACACGAGTTAATGACATCTTAGTTGAAATCAAGAAGAAGAAATGGGGGGGGGGGGGGCATGGGCAGGACATGTAATGAGGAGGGAAGATAACCGATGGTCATTAAGGGTTACGGACTGGATTCCAAGGGAAGGGAAGCGTAGCAGGGGGTGGCAGAAAGTTAGGTGGGCGGATGAGATTAAGAAATTTGCAGGGACAACATGGCCACAATTAGTACATGACCGGGGTAGTTGGAGAAGTACGGGAGAGGCATTTGCCCTGCAGTGGGCGTAACTAGGCTGATGATGACGATGACCTTCAAAGTGGGTGAGATCGAACCTCTCTCTTTCAGCGCAGCAGCTAATTAAATGGATCTCCATTAGGCCACCATCGCATGCGTGCCTCTCTTATGCCAAAGTCACTCTTTGAAATGACTGGCGCGTGCATTACGTGCCAGCTTCTCGTATTATTTCCTCGTGACAGCTGGTGCACTGAGACGCTGTGTTAGACTACATGTACTGCCTTCGTGATCGGCACATATTTTTCGTCAAAGGGACCGCTCATCGTTTGTGAGATAGATAGATAGATAGATAGATAGATAGATAGATAGATAGATAGATAGATAGATAGATAGATAGATAGATAGATAGATAGATAGATAGATAGATAGATAGATAGATAGAAAACAAGCAAGAAAGGAGGTGAGAAAGAAAGACAAAGCAGTGCGTGGTTGACGCAGGCGATTCGAGCGTCAATTTCCAGCTTCGAAGACTCAGCTTAAAAATAAGCTTGGGTGCTTTATTTATGTTTTTTCAGTAGTCCATTTATGCTTTCATTCGTAAGGACGCCTTCCACTGCCGTGACAAAGTAAAATTCAGGTAGAACGCATCTCCGTTGACTGTACAAGTATGCGAACAGCCGCAACAGGTAATGTATGAGGCCGTGCACTGAAGCCGGGCCCTTCCGTCGCGCTTCTCTCTGGACACAATGCGCCATCTAACGGCGCCGCCTCGAAGTCCGCGCATAGCCGGTGGCTCGTACCCAGAGACCCAAGCTGGCTTCAAAGAGGTCCATTGAAGAGCTGCACATATCCAATAACACTTATCCACGCGAACGGTTTAGACTGCACAATCTTCGGGATCGGCCCGCGTCTTTCGTTCGATAGATAGCCGGAAAGGAAACTCTGACAAGCCGAGAATGCTATTCACATTGACAATAGCGATGATAATGTCGTCGTCGCCGCCGTAGTCGTCGTAGTCGTTTTTGTCGTTTCTGGAAGCCGGTGGCCTTCAGTACTCTTAACAAATGATGAGAGCGGTGATTGTACAATCGCGGACCAACGAAACTCTGAAGACGCGAACGCGAGCGCCAGAAATGCAAATGTTTTCTCAATACACTCCATATAAAGGTGTCGATAGTTTTCATAATTTCAGAACAGTGTGCCGTACGTCGACGTTGAAATGAACCACGCTATAATTCATTCTATGGAAACCTTGGACACCGCCTTACCACTTTCCTGCACCGATCTGAAATTTCCTGTTTGGTTCTATTTAAACAGAACACGCGGCAGAACGAGTACTAGGAGCATTTCTCTATAAGAAAGAAAAAAAACAAGATGGGAAAGGCTTATTGGGGAAAAGGGGTGCTTAGACTTTGGAAAATGCGGTAAGTACCCGCAGCACGTAGGAAAAGAATAAAAACGAACGATAGAAAAGCGGCACCAAAAGAAAACGAGCGCCCGCTGCCTACGATCCGTGAACAGCTGTCGCGTCGTCGTCTTCGTAATATGCAAGGGGCACGCGCGCACACGCGCTCTCAGGTATACGCTCGGAGCGAGAGACAACGCCGAAGCCAACAACAACTCCCACCACATCCTACTTAAAGTCGCGAACCGTCCCACCTTCGTGCAGGGGACGCATTTCGGCGTTCTCTCGGCCCAACTTGCGCTTGCCAGATCGTATATGTAACACGGCGGGGGACGGGACCCATTACCCCTCGGGTCTTTTTGCTTTCTTTCTTTTTTGTATATATATGTACATTATATACGTTAATAGCTGACGTAAGTTTGATCGCTTGCGTATGAAGAGCGCAGGGGCTTACGTTTCTCAAATTTGGTTGCGGCGCGCGACTGAAAATAAGGAAAGAAGAAAGATATGCGAATTCCACGCGCTGCGGAAATCGGTTTAAGCGAAGCCTTCGTTAGTGTTTGTGAAGAAAGCTGTTTTCGCTTAGCGATCATTTGCAGATAGACACCACGTGACATAGATGGACATTTACACTAGAAACTGCCTCGCTCAGGATAAACTTGTTGCGCTCGATCGTGCACGTGACACGCACGGCGGCGAAGGAATGGAGACGAGTAAACGAGCGTGACGGCGTAAAAAATGGCCGTACGATGACGACGCAACGACGACGATGAAATGACGACGACGGCACGACTACGACGGCGTGACAAAGCTGGAATCACTACGACAAAATGACCCCGATTGAACGATCACGACGGCATGATGATTACATAACGACGATGATATGGTGACGATGGTACGACGCCCATGGGATGACGACGCTGGTGTGGCGATGGGTGTACGAGCGATGGTGGTACGACGGCGATAGTGTGACGACGGTTGCATGACGACGGTTGCACGACGACAGTGGAGTGACGACCATGGTGTGACGACGATGGTGCGACGACAACTTGATGCCGATGCTGAAAGTATGCTGATGATGTGACGACGACAGCATGGCGACGGCTGCATGACGACGACGACGTGGCGACAGTGAGATGTAGACAGTTAAATCACAACGACAAAATGACGACTACGCGATGACGACGATGGAATGATGACGACGACGAAGGACGGTACGACGACGGCTCGAAAACGCGGCTGTGACGGCGACAATGTAACAACGCGGTGACATCGCCAAAGTGATAACGCCGGAAAGATAACGATGACATGACAACGTAAGAATGATCACAATGACGTTATGCCGATTAAATGACGACAACGGAATCGCGACAACGACATGAGAACGACGGCGTGTTGGTGTTGGAACTTACGTCCGCGCTCACGTATATCACCCGGCGGCGCGGGCCGCCTTAATTCGCACTATATCCGATGTCTGTTCCTCCTATGTCAGCCACTGTTGGCAGCCGTAACTTGCACTGTATCCGATGCTTCTTTCACATTCCTTTCATTGTAGCCCGCGCATTCGACAAGACAGCGGGGCCGGGTGTTGGTCATGCGATGCATGGTATATATTGAATGTTTTCTTTCAATAAAAATTCAATAGAAACCTAATTATCACGAGCGAAAGATACGTTTGACTTACTTTTGCCCAAAGACTGTGCACACAGTTTAGGCCGCACTCTTTCACACACGTTATGCACGTCGCCGAACGGGTTGTCCGTGATGTCGCGGTGAAAACTGGCCGTCGCAGTCGAGCTTGCCGCCAGCAGAAGGGTGTGGTTCGTCACACGTTCGTTGTGGGTGCGGTTGCTTGCATTCACGGCTTCGTCTCCTTCTCCTTGTTGCTGTTCGTTTTGCTGAACGACGACGGTGGTTTTAGTAGCTTCGATCTTGGCACGCTTCCGCGCTTGGTAAGCTTCCCTGTAACACGCTAATGTGGCCTCCCTTTGATACGGTGTTTCAGCAGGCAACTTTGCCTTTGCCTGAGATTTCGCAGCCTGCCGTCTAGCTATATCTAATGGATGATTGTATTCAGAATGTCGCTTGCGCTGAGGCGCACGCACAGACGTCCCAGCCGGCGCACCATACATGGCGAGACTAAGCGACCAAGCGCCGCCGATGCAGCCGTTTCACCTGGTCACGTGGTACCGCAGCGGCGAGGATCCGAGCGAGCGCAGCTGCGACGCCTCACTTTCCGAGCTTAATATAATTGGCTGCGGAGAGCATGTCTTCAATTACATTAGAGCATTCCACGGGGAGGAAGGCTACGATAGGAATATCGCATGTCAAATCCAAACCGTTTCAAATGCCCAACAAAGGTACGTCTCAAAGAGCGATCATCTCTCCTCTACTTTTTAACATCGCCACGTGTAGACTTGCGTGGACCCTAGACGGTGTCCCGCTACTGGGTTATACTATTTACGCGGACGACATCACCCTTTGGCTACGCGCGGGTCCCTTGCAGATAAGGAGCAGACCCTCCAAGTGGCGGCCACTGCAGTTGAAAACTTTGCCAGGGCCAACGGTCTCAGTTGGGCTCCCGAAAAATCGGAGATAATACGCATCCACGGGAAACGATATAAAAGTAATGGGAACATAGAGATTGAAATCGAAAATCAGCAAATCAAAGAGGTCACTGTTGCTCGGATCTTGGGATTCTGGGTTCAGAGCAACAGCAGGGCCAGCCACAAGACCAATTTACTAAAGTCGGCAACAAAACATTCAAAGAATCACCTTCCACAAACAAGGCATGAAGGGAAGCGACACTGTCCGTTTAGTACAGGCGTTCGTTATCAGCAAACTAACATACAGCCTCCCTTTTCACACACTGAACAAGAGTGAGGAGGAGCTGGTTGACACTGTTATCAGAGGCGCCAACAATGTGGCCTTGCTCTTACCGGTAGGCATCCCGACAGACAAGCTCCTTGGACTTGGTGTATACAACACATACTCCGAGCTCAAGGCGGCAACTTTAATTTCACAAAGAAGCCGACTTAGCGAGACGAGATCGGGCAGAGAGATCCTGGTGAGGGCGGGTGTTCCATCTACCACGCCCCCAAAACTTGGACGAGGTACTGATGGATATTCCCGGTCCCGTCCGAAGCAGAATCTCGGTCGCTGCTGCCCCGAGAAATATGCACAAAGACAGAAACAAAAAGCGAAGAGAAGAGAGAGCGAAATGGCTAGGCAAACTAGTCAGAAATAATGAGAACACCGTTTATGTTGACGCCTCTCAGTACAACTGGAAGCGTGCGGTACTCACTGTCATAGGCAATGACAAGACTAGCCTAATCTCAAGCGCCTCCCTGATCACGTCCTCTATTTCCATGACAGAATGCTTCACCATCGCCTTGGTAATCAAGGACTGGGAACGGACGGGGCAGTCGTACAACACCATCATCTCAGACTCTCAGGAGGCTTGCCGCTTCTTTATGAACGGCCATATCCCTATCAAGGTTAGCCACCTACTGGGAAAGGAACTGAAGAATACATACAGACATGTCTGCTGTCCGGGACACGCAGGCCTGGAGGGGAATGAGAGGGCTGACGCTCTAGCTCGAGAGCTCACGAACCGAGCGGAGCAACCATCGCCCTCCCATTCACAACCAGCCGCTTCACAGGAAAGCCGTCGCGAGGACGAGGATAACGATCCGGCACGTATGGCACCACGCGATATTCTTGCTCACCAGCGCGGCATGCGGCAAAGATACGGCGCCCCCCTACACATCTTTGCAAGGGGAAGACGCAATAGATCTCCGCAGGATTCAAGCGGGGGTCTACCCAAATTTATTAAGATTGAGCAAAATTTTCCCAACGATGTACGGGCGTGCCTGTCCGTGGTGTATCGACTCACCATCGTCTTTGTAATGCATTTCATGGGGATGCCAAAATAGACCGCCGAATTTAAATGCCTACTTAATTAGGTATAATCTAACCAACACACTGGAGCAATGGGAGGCACAACTCGCCAGCTCAGACCCGAAGGTGCAGAAGGCTCTTCTTGGCCACGTTCGGCTAGCGGCAAGAACCAGTGGAGCCCTGGACTTGGGGGGCCACCCATCAAGCTCCTAGTCCCCTATCCCTCTTTCCCCAATTCAATAAAGTTATTCTCTCTCCCCCGCAATGGATCACGTGGCGTGACGTCACACCTCCCTGACTTGAGCTCCGGCGGCTCAAGGTCATTGCGACGCGATGGATGACCTTGAAAGACGTGACGTAGTGGAGCTTTCGCTCTGAAACTTCAGTTGTTAGTCAGAGCCCTATTCTCTCCTATTTCTTTTTTCCGCGTCTCTCGCATTGTATAGTTTCCATGAAGCTTCACAAACTCGCCCAATTTTCCATCTTACTGTACCTTGCCTGTCTGTTTACAAACACGTATACTGCAGACACAAGAAGGAAAAACAGAGAGAGCTCGTGCTTTAAGGAACACGTTTACTCCAATTTTATCGCTCCTCATGACCGCCAGGACAATTAGCGCCTTTACAACTGGTGGCTGGGATCGTGCGTATAGGGGTAATTTTAGGACGTAAGCTTCTCGTCGCTGTTCACTTCCGTTTGGCTCGACTGTTCTTCAACAGACACCCATCAACCAGAAGGCGGTTAATCTCGCCTGCTGCAAGCAAGCGCGCAGGCAGTTTCGAAATAAGGAAATAAAAGCAGCAAGAAAAAGAAAAAGCGCTGCTCCCGTGAGTAAAATATAGCAACATTGACGCGCTTTCGTGCGTCCATTTCTCGCGTCCATCTCACGCTACGCCTGCTTCCGCATTACCGTATTGGTTGAGCTATAGTCCACTGCGCAAAGCGATCGACGCTGCTTCATTATAATGTGATCTGCAGCCTGCATTGGCAGCGTATACTTTTTAGTTGCGCGACGGTGTATGTTGACAGATAGCCCCGCTTGGTTTTGTCTTCAGTTGCAATCATTTCTCGTGACGCCAAGGACGAACAACAGCAACAACGAATATAAAAAGAATAATCATAGACAAACAAAAGTAACGTAAGCTTAGTTGTATACTTCCCTTTCGCCATCCACGTGTTCGTGGTCATGCCGCCATTCATCGTTGTGAGTCCTCCTAAATCAGCTGGAGAGGCGATGGGTGACGTATTTTTGTTGCGCTTTTAATGTGTTCCTGCTCCCTTCCGTATTTTGCCGTCACGCGTTCTTTTTACCAAAATTTGGCGGACGGTTGCAACATATGTCGCTTTGAATGGACGTTAAATCGAAGAGACAAATGCGGCAAAGACTGTTCGTTCATGTCTGAGCTTTTGTGAGAGAAACTGCGAAGCGTTTCGTACCGAGCTTGCGTGCTTGTTGTGAGTGAGTGAGTGAGTGAGTGAGTGAGTGAGTGAGTGAGTGAGTGAGTGAGTGAGTGAGTGAGTGAGTGAGTGAGTGAGTGAGTGAGTGAGTGAGTGAGTGAGTGAGTGAGTGAGTGAGTAGTGAGTGAGTGAGTGAGTGAGCGAGCGACCGACCGACCGAGCGACGGACACTTGTAGAACTATAAGGACAACACAAACGCCCTGTGGGTACGTATCGACGTCGTTTGTGTGTGCTCTTGTGCTTGTGTTTGTGCACGTGTTTTATTTCGAACAAATTCTTAAAATAACGCCTGTGGTGCACACATAGCGCAATTTGGCATCTTTAGGCGGTGTTACCTCTAGAAACAGACATTACTCGCACAACAAACAGCTGTTCGGTTGGACAATTGGGGATTTCCAATAATACAATTTTGCAGTTAATTACCTTATAGGGAACGTGCGTTGCAAATAAGAAGTTGAATCCGTGCAGTGGTCAAGTGATATCTGTTGTAAGGAATAAACGCAGCTGGGCAGGTCACGTAGCGCGTGTATGTTGCATGCTAAGGGAAGCGCAGTATAGAGGACGGCAGAGAATGAGGGGGTGTGATGGAGCTAGAAAACTTGCAGGCACAGCTTGGAATCAGCTCGCGCAGGACAGGGTATAATTGCAGATCGTTGGTACAGGCTTTCATTCAGCAGCATTTTCAATATGTACAAAGAACCTACAACAAGAATGCCTAACTCATCATATAAAGCCAACAAACACTGACACCAAGGACAACATAGGGGGAAATACTTGTGCTTAATAAATGAAATAAAATCGGGCCCCTCGGTTAACCCCCTTTATTCTTGTTTTTTAACTCATCCTAAAGCACCTTTGGTTGCCGAGCCATTCGAGAAAAGCGAATTTGGCGTTTCTAATTTGGACTGCAGTGGCCGATGTGGGCCGCGCTACCGTTCAACAACGGCCGTGCGTACGCTTTCTGGGCACCGCACGCCGGCGTTGTGGGCGGTGCCGACTTTCGAAATATCGCCGAGGCCGTTACACGATCCACGGACCTCGGAGAACGCGAACAAAAACCGATTGCGCGTAAACACGCCATCAACGTCAAAACAGAACTGCCGCTGCTCAGCAGGTGACCGCGCAAACGAAGCCGTTTATTCAGAGGTGCGCGCTAATAACGCCCGCTGAGAGGACCGTATTGGAACGGGGCGCCCCTTGTATACCCCTTGTCATCGTTTACACATTCTTCTTCACTCGCATCATTTCCTTCCCATCTCTCTTCGCGTTCGTATGTATTTTTTTGCGTCCTTTTCTTCACGCAGGCGAACGCATGACGAGGAGCTAGCTCCGCCCCCTGATTGTCAAATGCCGCGTCACATGACGCGTCACGCGCGTGAGCTCGTGCTTGGGAGAGCACGGGAGCGCGCGTCGCCCATCATCGTCGTCTGTTTACCGCACGTCGTTTGCTAAACGCGTCCGGCAGCAGAAGGCACCAGAAGCTCGTGCATTGGCAAGTGTGTGTATATATAACAGCCTCTCCGAGAGATAGATGGATTGAGAAAAAGCCACCGATGGAGAGGAACTGCATAAACACGGTCCCGCGGAGCCAAGCGATTACAGCTTGTCTTTTGGAATAGAGGAGATATAGAAAAAGGAATGGAGAAAAAAAAAAAAAGTGCGGAGATGCCGTGGTTTATTCCTCATTCATACTCAGCCCCGATCATTGAGCGGAAGAAAAGGGTCGCGTGGCTCGGAGTAAGACCGGCTCGCGACCTAGGCGCGATGTTTACTACGTAACGACGCTGAATGCTGTCCGATGAATGGGGACGCATTATCGCCGCTCCCAAGGGCCGTAATTTCATTCTTCGAGAGCAAATGCCACCCAGAATCCAGCTATTTCTGGATGGCGTTTAATAGAATGCAAGAATCGGAGACTGACCGCACGTTGAAGGCAACGCGGTGGTGCGTATAATACCTTTGACAGCGTATGTACGCGTACGCGCGCAGCCGTGCATGCACACTCTATATGTAACGCGCCGACATGTAACGAGGTCGCAATGTGTGTGCCGGGAGGGCGCTGATTCCGCTGGGAGTGAGGCAGGCAGGCATGCAGGTCTGAATGAGGGTTGCGAAACAGACTCCAAGGGAGGCTTTAGACTGGTATATGTATATATACTACTGACAAAAGAGCGAGCGTGATGCGATGGTCTGGGCCGCGCTCTTTAAATCAATACTATACCGGGCGAAAATATATTATAGAGAGCACGCAAAACGGGCGATCGGTTGTGGAGGCATCGTTGCGGTGACCTTCTATTTTCGGCCGCTTGCGATTGACATTGACGTCAACGATCCCCACATGGGAGGCCACCGCCGGGACCCTTCCCAAGGAATCGGCGCGATATCGATTGCGAGGGACAGTTTTGTCTCGCGGTCATTTTTGAACAGGCTGGACAGTTTGATTCGATTGGGTACGGCGCGCGCGCTCAGTTAGAGGATAAGGTCATGTACACGGGGCATCGACCAGGTCGATGCATTCGGACGTCATCGGACAGTGTATGCACTAGACAGGGCGGTCCCGACGCAGCACGGTCGTTTTTTGGTGGCCTCGATGGACTCGCTGATCTTGTGGTTGGTAGTATCACTTTACGGCGACAGCCGTAAATTGGAGATGTATCGCTGTAAAGTAGACACTTCGCCGTCTTTGGGGAGATGTGACGATAGCCCGTGGCAAAGGTGGTCGTTATATATACTGGACTTGTCTTCAGAATACTTAGAGGGTGAAGTAACTTCTCGTAGCGATCCAAGTGCAGGAATCCGAACTCAAATACTGTGTTAACAGCTAGCCCATTCCGCTAACGTAGTTTGCCGTATCGCTTCGCGCATCATTTAAAACGAAGCAGCTGCGTCTCTCGTAGTAGTAGTAGTAGTAGTAGTAGTAGTAGCAGTAGTAGTAGTAGTAGTAGTAGTAGTAGTAGTAGTAGCGTGAGCTTACCGACAACGAAATGTGCCACAACTTTAGTGATTGTAAAGTACAAGAGAGAGAGAGAGACAGAGAGCAAACAGTTACTCCGTATTACTGGAACCGTATACACATGTACACAGAAGCGCAAAATGGTCCTGATCAAAATGTATGGCAATGCAATGTCGTCAAGGTTTGGGTCGTAACATCCCTGTTGACGGCTCTCGCCAGGTGTATGCATACAACGCTTTCGCCCTCCATCCGGCGGCGATGAAAGCTTTGGCGAAAGAGCCGAGCATCCGCTGCGGCTGCACTGTAAAATAATTTAGACCCTTAAAAGTGAAAAAAGGGTGTAAATGTGTTCGTAACTCACACCCTTAGGGTGCGATTTAGGTAACTGGCACCTTATAAGGACGAGTTATAGGCACACTTACAGCCTTTTTCACTTTTAAGGGTGTAAATTCTTTTACAGTGCGCTGTCGCAGACAGGCGATGGTGCTGCCGCCAGGTGCTATACCGGTGAAATAGGTAGAGGCGAGATCCCGGCTTGGGACTCTGCAAACTACGGGAGTTCCAGACGCTTGGAATGGTTGGAAACAACTTTATTCTGAATCCGGCAAATTTTACGACCCGGGCTCAGGTCTCCCATGAGGGGACTTCGAGGCCTTGCCTCGTCGCCGCTTCTCGGGCTTGCTGGACAGCCCACTCTTGTGTCTTGAGGTTGGAGCTGCGCAGAGCGGCGGTCCACTTCGACGCAAGAGCCTCCGGAGCCACTGCCATTGTAGCTGATGTAACACGACACTCCCACAACATGTGTGACAGCGTCGCTCTAGTTTCCTGACATAATTTGCAAAGAGCAGTCGGGTATTGCGCGGGGAAAATGTGCTGCAATCGCACCGGACTGGGGAATGTTTGTGCTTGCAATTGTCGCCAGATGACTGCCTGGCGACGTTTCAGCATGGGGTGAGGTGGGGGCAGCAACCGCCTGCCTAGCTGGTAGTGCTTGGTGATGTCATTGTACCTGACCAGGCGTTCTCGCGTTTTTTGAGCCAGGAGTTCCGAACTCGAAGAGGCGGTCTCCGATTCTGCGCGGCGGGTCAGTCCTCGCGCAGAGCGGTGTGCTACCTCGTTCAAGTTAGGGAGGCCCTCATCGGTGGGCGTGGCGACGTGCGCTGGAAACCATATGATGGCGGCGTTATCGAAGTGCTGTCGACCAGCTTTCCTTAGAATCTGGAGAGCTTCGGAGGAAATGCGCCCCCGCGCGTAGTTGCGAACTGCGGATTGTGAGCCGCTAAAAGCTACCTCGCAGTGGGGGTCGGTAAGCGCTAGCGCTATCGCTACCTCTTCCGCTGTTTCGGGGTACTCCGTTGCGACACTACACGCGTGCGTAAGCCGGGAGCTAACGTCTACGACTACCGCCGTGAACCGGTGTTCTCGTGCGTATTCCGCGGCGTCTACAAAGCGCGTAGTCCTCTTTCCACCCAAGGAGCGCAGCAGTGCCTTGGCACGGGCCTGGCGTCGGCCCCGATTAAATTCGGGGTGCATGTTTCGAGGTATAGGGGCGACAATCAGCGTGTCGCTGAGGTCGGGTGGAATGACCTGTTTCTGACCGTGTTGGACGTGGTAGTTGAAGCCGATTTTCTGCAGGATGTACCTTGGAAGAGCACCCACCTCACGGGAAGTTAGTGGCACGGGAGCGTAAAACTCTCTCTCTCTCTTTTTTTTTTTTTTTGCAGCGAGAACCTGCTTAGGTAGGTGAGATATCGAATCACGTTGTTTCATTTCCTAGAAACACCAATACTAAGCAGTTTGATGCATACCTAACTTCCTCGATAAGAATTTCAGAACCGTATCAATGTCCCAATGGCGTGGCCTGTGGAAATAAATACGTGTTATTAATAATAATAAAAAAAAAACATAACCTCCAGAGAACCAGGGGCGTAGCTAGGGGTGGGGTGGGGGTGGGGGGGGGGGGCTTATGGAGCTTCAGCTCCTTCCTCCCCCGAAATTTCTTCGTGCTGTCCACGCACCGCCGACCAAAACAACCCCCGGCGCCGGAAGTCATTCTGGATTTTGTCTAGAATGTCTTTTTCACGCTCGAAAAGACACTTCACCGCGAACATTGCGAACTCGGGCTGGATTTTGTGGCAACGCCCATGTACCGGGAGTCACATAGCGCAAGGAGCCCCATCCGAGCACAAAGTTTCAAGGGCGTTTTGATGGCGAGCGCGCTATAGCCGCGGCACCTCGCGGAGGCCGCGGAATCTACGGAGCGCATGGATGTCAATTCCGAAACTTTATGGGTATAAAGTTCCCATAAACTTTTGATGTGAAAGGCGCACTGACATTTCCAAAGCTGCGCTTTAGATTTTCAATCGCGGAACTTTGTGGGTTTAATGCTGTTATAAATATTTGACACCAAAGGTACATTGACTTTTCTAAGGTCTTACATCGGAACATACGAGGCAAGCCAAATCAACACACTATCAGATAAGTTGACAAAGCACGCAGCGAGGTCCGATGACACGAAGCGTTGTGGTGGATCATTTGTGCCTTCGTGTCACATAAAAAAAATACCAACATTTATTTTTCACCTACGCCAAAGTATCCATGTCAAGACACTAAAGCCAGCCAAGGGAAATACGTTCCTATATATTTTTTATGTTTTGACTTTTATTCGCGCGTACACATTGAGCCTCTTCAATTTTTTTGTTCTCCTTACCCTACCTGCGGGCTGCCAGAGCCAGTCAGAGCTGTTACGTTTCGCCTACGACGCGCGGTTTAGCCGGCGCGACTGCAACAAAGCGGCAGACATTTTGGCCCGTTCGGCGTCGCCGCTACGCTCCCCGCCAAGCGCGTCCAGGCATGTTCCGATGCCACGTGTCTTCATGTGCGTGTGTGAGTGTATGTGCCATTGTGCCCGACCGAAGGCGCTACGAGAGTAGAAGTCACCTTCTCTTCCCAGCCATTGTGCCCGACCGAAGGCGCTACGAGAGTAGAAGTCTCCTTCTCCTCCCAGCCATTGTGCCCGACCGAAGGCGCTACGAGAGTAGAAGTCCCCTTCTCCTCCCAGCCATTGTGCCCGACCGAAGGCGCTACGAGAGTAGGAGTTACCTTCTCCTCCCAGTCTTTGTGCCCGACCAGCGGCGCTACGACAGTATGCGTCACCTTATCTCATTGTACAATCACGTGCTCGTCTATTGAGGGGTTCCTTCTTGCCCTCAACTGCGAGAGTATAAAAACAGCTGCCCCCGGACGCCAAAGGAGGGCTCCGATTTCTTCTGTTGAGTAAAGTGCTCTCCCGTCTCTCTACTTCGGTCAACCTGACCGCCAACTCTTTGCGATGTTAAAATAAACAAGTTGTTTTGTTGTTACCAGTCGACTCATGCTTTGCCGGGACCTTCGGATGCTTCCAGTTGTACCCCAGGCCGCCAGGCCAACGCTACCCTTGGGGCTTGCGACCCAGGTGCAACCACGGGCGTCAGCGCCGAGTTCCCAACAACCGTTGCCATCGGTGGGATTAAAACAGAGCGCATACGTTTTTCTCGTGTTGGAAGGAAGGAAGGAAATCAACTTTAATCAGGTCCTGCAGGCCACGAGAGCTTCGGGCTCTCATGGAGTGGGCGTCTCCCACGACGGAACCGGGAGGTTGAGTTTCCTGGCGGCGTCGTGGACCTGCTGGACGGCCCAGAGTTGGGGAGCGAGTTCTTCGCTCCGGATTGCCTCTTCAAACTTGCGCTTGTCCTGTTCGTAGTTTACGTGAGCTTGCGAGCACGGCCAGAGTAAATGATAAACGTTAAGGGATGTATTGCAATTGGTGCAATAAGACTTGTCGTAGAGCTCAGGCATGTAATGGTGTAATCTGTTTTGAGTGGGGTATGTGTCTGTTTGTAGCATTCTGAGTGTAACTGCTTGAGCTCGAGTGAGCGTGCGGTGTGGCGTGCTATATTGTCTGCGTTGTAGGTAGTAGTGTTTAGTGACTTCGTTGTATGTAGTGGGCGCGTCCTTATTCTCCGAGTGGTCGGGTGAAGCCGCGCGGTCTGTTAGCGCGCGCGCAGCCTCGTGTGCCGCCTCGTTAAGGTTGGGGACGTCGCCGAGCTTTGGTCCTAAGTGTGCCGGGAACCAGTATATGAAGTGTTTCTTAATCTCTTTCTTTGAAACAATTTTGAGAGCCTGTGCGCAGACCGTGCCCTTCTGGAAAGCTCTGATAGCGGCTATGGAGTCGCTGTAGATATGGGAAAGATTGTCGTCGGTGAGCGCAACAGCGATCGCAACCTGTTCGGCCTGTTCAGGCTTCCTTGCAATTACCGTGGCTGCATATCTTGTGGATCCGCGGCCGTCCACAACCGCCACTGCGAAAGCTTTGTTTCCCGTGTATGCCGCCGCGTCCACAAAAGCTGAGCGTTCACGGTTCGCCAAGGCTTGGTTAAGAAGGAATTGTCCTCTCGCTTGTCGTCTGCCCCTGTTGTTTTCGGGGTGTACGTTTCTGGGTATAGGGCGGACTGTGATCCTGGCGCGTATGTCCCGTGGGAGGTCCGCAAAGTCTTTTTCTATGTGTCCTTGTGCAAAGCCTAGCTTCTCTAGGATCGTGCGCCCCGGAGGCGTCGTCGAAAGCCTAGCAAGCTGGGCGCGCTGCTGGGCTTCGGCAATTTCTTCCAGGGTGTTGTGCATGCCCAGGTGCCCCAGCTTCTCGTTGCTGGTGCTGGTTGGAATGCCGAGGGCTTGCTTGGTGACCTTTCTGATTTGGGCATTCAGTCTGTCTCTTTCGGATCGTGTCCAATTGAGCATTGCCGCAACGTATGCGAAGTGACAGGTGACGAACGCGTGTATGAGTTTGATGAGGTTATGTTCCTTGAGGCCCCTGTGTCTATTGGCAATTCTTCTGATGAGTCCAATAGCGTTGTTGGTTTTGGTGATGAGCTTCTGAACCGTAGAGGCATTGACGTCTTTAGTCTCTACGATCATACCCAGGACTCTGATTTTGTCGACGCACGGTATGGCGTGTCCCGAAGTGGTTCGTACGATAATTTCTTGATTATAGTCGAAGTCTGACGAGTATGGCCTGCGGCCTTTCTGCGTGGGTCTGCGTACGAGCAGCTCAGACTTGGTAGGCGAGCATCTGAGTCCTGTGGGAATGAGAAATTCTTCTATGGCGTTCACTGCTTCTTGCAAAATGTCCTGCACCATGCCCGGGGTTCCTTTGGACACCCACATGGTGATGTCATCTGCGTATATGGTATGCTCGAGCCCGTGGATCTGCCCTAGTTTCTCAGCAAGTCCCGCCATGGCAAGGTTGAAAAGCATAGGGGAGATGACCGAGCCCTGGGGGGTGCCCCTGCTCCCCAGCGAGAGTGTCTCCGTGGAGAGGTCGGCAAATCGGAGCGTAGCCGTCCTGTTATCCAAGAATGACTTGACGTACGAGTGGAACCTAGCTCCGAGGTTGAGTTCGGAAATGGTGTCCACAATGTATTGGTGAGAGAGGTTATCGAACGCTTTCTCTAGATCCAACCCAAGAATGGCCTTGGCGTTTCTAATGGGGTCATCAATGATTTGGTGCTTGATTAAAATCATGGTGTCTTGAGTTGATAGACCGGGTCTAAATCCGATGAGGGTGTGTGGTAACAGCCCCTTGGTTTCGAGGAATCTGGAGATTCTGTTTTGAATGGCGTGTTCCGCCGCCTTACCCACGCACGACGTCAGTGATATGGGTCTGAGGTTCTCGACGCCCGAGGGCTTGTTGGGCTTTGGAATGAGAACCGTGGTGGCGTTCTTCCATTCCGGTGGGACCCTGCCGGAAGCCCAGACCTGATTGATTTGATCCGCTAGGAACTGGACGGAGTCTTCGTCCAAGTTACGAAGGGCCTTGTTACTAATACCGTCCGGACCTGGGGCCGATGTGCCATTCAAGTTTTGAAGGACAGTCCTGATTTCTTCCAGGGTGAAGGGTTCATCGAGGTCGGGGTTGTCCGCTCCCGTGTACGGGGAACCGGATGCCTCGGCCCCGTTTTCCTCGCTGCTCGAGAGTGGCATGTATCTTTCGGCAAGTCTTGCCATAAATTCCTGCTCGTTGGAGTTTCTGAGTTCACGTTTCGCTATCTTGTCAGCCGCCTTGGTCTGGGAGCTCCTGGTTTGACCTTTGTTAAGAAGGTGTTTGAGTAGGTTCCAAGTTTTTCCATATGTCACGCTGCCATCGGCCCTTGCACATACTTCGTCCCATTGTTGGTTGGAGAGAACTACACAGTGGTGCTCAATGTCCTTGTTCAGTAGTGCAATCTTTTTCCTAAGTCTTCTATTGAGTCGCTGGGTACGCCATCTCTGCAGTATGGATCTTTTCGCTTCCAGCATGTGAGCGAGCTTAGCGTCCATCCCGATTGTCTGGGCATCTGTTTCTATTTCCTTGGTTCTCGTGTTGCCCCGACCACCGCGCGGCGCACTTCGCTGCGCGTTCGGTTTGCTCTGGCCGAGTGGATTTTCACCTGGCAGAGTTTTGGACACTTTCTGGCTAAGGGACGAGAAAAAGAAACAATGGTCGCTCGCCGTCATCACTGTGATGACTCGACGGATTTCACCGCGTTCGCTTGAGCGCAACCTCTCCGCAAAGTCTTATCTCACCGGCGTAGGATACCGAGCAATATGCGTATGCTTCTCGGTGGACCAAGCGTCTCACGTTTTCTTCGATATTCCTTCGGTAGCCACATTAGGTGCCCAAAGTAGGCATTCGATAGCAGCCAACATACTTTCCTTTGCGTTTCTTTATTTCCGTGCCCCCGCCCCACAAAAGGGGAAAAATACATTGTTACGGAGCAGGGAATTGTCGCATGGTGAAAGTTCGATTTTGTTGCTTCTTTCATGGAAAGTAATGGGCCACTGGACGCTTCAGTTGCCGGATACTCTTAATATATTAATGCGATAGGAATTATATGGACACGCCAGGCAGATCCCTGCCGTCGCCATCGCCCTCATGTTTCGTATAAAGTCCAAAGGCGATAACATCGTGACCGAGCGCCGCATGCTGTATGTGCGAGTGAAATCGTGAGGGTGGGGTGTTGAATGGGTGAGCCGACGATGGTGACTCAGCCTTGTGTGCGCAATGGAGAAAAGCGGGGAGCAAGTGATTCAAGCGCGATACATCGGGGGAAGCGGATCGAGGGGGGGGGGGATCTAGTTTTCTGTGAATCTGTGATTGCGCGACATGTTTATTTGCCTTGTTTGACGCATTGTATACAGTGACCTTTTCTCAGACACGTAGATTTATTGGAGACTTACAATTTAAATATCTTGTTGCGAAGTATTGTGTATACGTGCACTGACCTTTGTTCGCACTGACACGTTTTTGCCCTTTATCGAGCTGTATTTTCGCATTTGTATATCCCGTTGCATCTTCGCATTTCTAATGTACGAGGGCGAGTCAAATGAAAGTGAGTCAAGCCATACCGCGCAATAATGGTTGGGTTCATTATCTGCGAGGCATGCGTATAGCACACATGCATCTCATTTACAAAAGTGGCACGCAGGTGTGAGGATAAATGCTCTATAACGCTCTAATAATAATAATAATAATATTTGGGGTTTTACGTGCCAAAACCACTTTCTGATTATGAGGCACGCCGTAGTGGAGGACTCCGGAAATTTTGACCACCTGGGGTTCTTTAACGTGCGCCTAAATCTAAGCACACGGGTGTTTTCGCATTTCGCCCCCATCGAAATGCGGCCGCCGTGGCCGGGATTCGATCCCGCGACCTCGTGCTCAGCAGCCCAACACCATAGCCACTGAGCAACCACGGCGGGTTCTATAACGCTCTCATACACTGGGTTGAACATGGTTTCGTGACATAAACGACACTCCAAAAGTTGAACAGCGTGGTGCCGTCAAGTTTTTGACAGCTGCGATATTTCCCAAAAAGAAATTAGTCGCCGTATGGCTGCCGTGTACGTTGAACATTGCATTTCATTGGCCACTGTGAAGCGTCGGAGCAAACGGTTCAAAGAAGGACGCGAAAGTTGCAAAGACGATCCAAGACCGGGCCAAAGCCATCGTTCAATCACCCCCAACAAAATTGCAAAGGTCGATGAGCTGAGGAGACAAGAACGGAGGATAAGCATCGATGAACTTGCACAGCGTGTGAACATCAGTCACGGTTCGGTTCACGCCATAATTCATGAAGATCTCGGTTATCGGCTCTTGTGTGCGCAATGAATGCCCAAGATTTTGAACCATTGCCAGATGACGGAGAAGTTCGGCGTTGCCTTGACTCATCTGATCCTATATCACAATGAGGGTGACGATTTCTCTGAAATTCTGATCGCGGACAAACCATGGTGCGACTACTACGAGCCTGACGCACGAGGGCAAAGCTTACAGTGGAAACATTCGAATTGACCATGCCTAAAGAAAGCAGAGGCCGTCATTTCCGTCGGAAAGGTGTTGTTGCCTTCTTTTTTTCGATCATCAGGGGCCATTACTGATAGAATTTGCTAAATCTGAGAGACTATCAATTGTTTAAACGCCGGAACGGCTGCGTGTCGCAATCAAGAACAAACGACGTGGAAAATTGAGTAATGGAGTCATCTTGCTCCACGACAATGCCGGTCCCCACGTCGCTGATGTGGTTAATGCAAAACTGGTAAAGTTCGAGTGGGAAGCGCTGCAACATCCACCATGCAGCTCGGACCTGTCGCCTTGCGACATCCACATCTTGGGCAATTAAAAAAAAAAAACAGCTCCAAGGAACCAGATTCGTGTGGGACGATGACGTGAAAGAGTCAATTGGAGACTTTTTGAAGCAGCAATCCAAGCAGCTTTATGAGACGGGAATCACGCGACTCGTTATTCAATGGGACAAACGTCTAAATTCTCATGGAAACTACATTTAAATAAAGTACTCCGTTTGTCATATATTCGCATTGGCTCACTTTCATTTGACTCGCCATTGTATATTTTGCAGAACTCCTGCTTTTTATATGTGCTCTGTGTTGTGACTATAATTTTGGTGCTATTTCAATACACGAGTGCATTTTGCAGAACTGCTTTTTATACGTGCTCTATGTTGCGACTATAATTTCGGTACAATTACTCTCGATACACGACCGGTGACAGCTGCTCCTGCGCAATACATTGGAACAAATGAGAGCGTCATTGAGATTTTTCACTGGCCGTTGCATATGTACAAGGATGTAAACACGGTTCTTGAATGACAAAGTTTCATAAACATATTTCTCCTCAACATGTTCATTTCACTGCCTTTACATTTTTCCTATCAACGGCATGCACTGCTTTGCTGGTTTCGAACTGATATAGATCTAAAGTTTGTGTGATGTTTTCTTTACTTATTAAATAGAAAAAAACATGGAAGCATTGATATAAGTTATCCTGGGCAAACTTTTTTGGCACATGCGAGTATATTATTTTATGAAAAAAATTCATATTTTACTTGTTTTGACAGTGCGTAGTGCTCAAGAATTCGTTTGCAGCATCTTTGGCCATGGCAATGCAATTATTATTCATGTATTTGATCCCTCAACAAATTTTTTAAGAGGAAACTTGAGCTCGTGCCCAACTCTAACGCCGCCTATTCAAATACATGTAAAACGCAGAAACGCTTTTCTGAGATAACCCCTGGATCGCTTTTAATAAAATTTGTTGCATTTGAAAGAGAAAGGTAAATTCTAGTGTCTGTTGGAAGCGAAATTTCAGTTTAGGGCCTGAATTTTGTTTAAAATATTTCGAAAAATTGTGAAGTTCGAAAAATATAGAAGAACGACGTTTACAATCTAATAGCTCTGCATCAAGAACATAATAATAATATTTGGGGTTTTACGTGCCAAAACCACTTTCTGATTATGAGGCACGCCGTAGTGGAGGACTCCGGAAATTTTGACCACCTGGGGTTCTTTAACGTGCACCTAAATCTAAGCACACGGGTGTTTTCGCATTTCGCCCCCATCGAAATGCGGCCGCCGCGGCCGGGGTTCGATCCCGCTACCTCGTGCTCAGCAGCCCAACACCATAGCCACTGAGCAACCACGGCGGGTATGCATCAAGAACAGATATCACGGTTGTGTAAATGGCACCTATTATGACGGTCCAAGCGGACAAATTTGGTGAATTGGTTACGTTGTGTAAAAGGGTTCTGCACAAGCCGTATTTCCATAATACTAAATTTTCTTGAGATTCATGTGCAACATATCAATTTTTTCCGCTGTAGGTGTACTATTAGATGGAACGCACAGAATTATATCATTTTTCATTGTTGAGTTACAGAGTTTTAAACTTGATAGTTTCGTTTTCTGAAATTTTGCGATTTTGGCCAATTTTTATTAAATAATTCACAACGTAAATGAAAAATTCGAAACCATCTGTCAATAGAATTTAGGTTTTCTTTTAAATGCAACAAACCTCGTCAAATTTGGTGCAGCGGTTCCCGAGAAAAACGAATTACCCTTCTAGATGTATTTAGATCGGAGCACCCGAGCTCCCGAACGAAATTTCTGGCTACGCCACTGCAGAGAACCTATCTGTAGTGTATACGGGGGAATGCATAAATCGTATTCCTAGGCATATATCCAATTAAAATCGATAAATATTCTGGAGCTAGTTTGGTTCGGTTTCCGTTCAAGTGTGGCGCATACTAACTATTGGATCTTGGCCAATAATAGAATTGAATTAGAGAATGGATTTGTTCCTGTCTAGAAAGCTTAAATAAAAAGATATTAAATAATAATTTCCAAATATATTTGGTGATAAAACCAAAGAAAGAGGAAAATTATATAATGTACAAAGAAATGATTAAAAAAAATCACCTTAGAACGAATAGGCATTCCTCAATGGCTGAACAAACTGGCCCATGACTGTGGCAAAAGGAGAGGAGACTCCCAGAGGGAAAAAAATGCCAGGAATTCAATCCAATACGGCGAATACATATATATATATATATATATATATATATATATATATATATATATATATATATATATATATATATATATATATATATATATATATATATATATATATATATATATATATATATATATATGTGTTGTACCAACTGCATAACTTCGGGGACGCGACCGTAGCCTCCAGCGGTCGATACCGTATTGAGGGAAAACAAAGAGGGCCCCCAAACACATCAAAGTTTCCTGACCATCTGGCCCCTGACCTCACCACCTGGACCTTTCGTTCATCCCCTCGCAACGAGTGGGATGGTCCGGCCATAAAAATCGCGTGTAGGTGAGCCGAAAAGAAAAAAAAAAAGACAGAACAAAACGAACTTTTCGATCATAAAGAAGAAAAAAAATATACAACGAAACGAGTCGAGCCTGAGTCGGTCGCATAATGATAATTTCTCGACTCGGTCTCGCCGCGGCCATCTGTTGCCCGACCGCGCGTACATGTATACGCGTCGTACGCGGCAACGCGCATTGTCTTCTCGACACGGCGCTCCGTTATATGCGCGAGATTCGGTGTTTCGAGAGAAGGCGGGCGCTCGCTCGCTGAGCCGTCCTCGCCGACTGCGCGCCTTCGAGTTGACCCCAAAAAGGGCGGCTTCCTCCACCCTCGCTCGAAAGACGAGGCGCATAAGCTCGGGAGCGCGCCAGCTCCATACTCTGCCGACCACGGGGTCTCACTCGCTTCTTTCACTAAACTCTCTCTCTCTCTGCCGCCTCTGCGAAATCTTGAATGAATCGCCGCCGTCTCCGGTGAGAACATCTGTTCGCTACTAGCGCGCCTATCGCCAGCGTGACGTCGTTCCAGATAAGAGAGCGAGAGATTAAAAACGAAGTTACTTCACCACAGGCGTGCTTCAGCGAGTTGCACGGTTCGGTCGAGAGTCCTCGCCAATGTTCTTCGTCGTTTTGCGGGGTTTTGTGACCGATCCTCGGTGCGTCGGCGTCGGAACGCCACCCTAACCCACCCCTTTTATCTTTTATTCATCTCCAAGTTTTCCTAAACGCGGTGAGAAAAGCCTCTAATAAATAAAAGAAAGAAAAAGAAAGAACAGGTTGCGAGTGGCCATATGGAAACGCGCATACCCCCCAGGGAAGGAAATTTCCTTCCGGCGACGCATCTAGGCAACCCGGATGGACGACATTTCGACGAATTTCCTCGGCTGCATAGTACGTGCACGGGGACATCATTTGCGTAAGACTTGTCGCCACGTGGCTGACAATGCCTGCGCTCTCGCCTGCCCGCGTGTCTGATGGGTGATCGCACACCCGTGGGTATTTAACCGTGCTCCCTGTCAGTACCGGCGCACGCGTGTGCAAAGTGCTTGAGAAGTGCTTGTGTTCGCGCGTGTAGTGCTTTGCCGACGTTTTCTTCTTGCTTGCGTTTCATTCTTCATCCTTGCCCGGGCAAGGTATCTGGCATTTTGGCACAGCCGGCTTCGAAAGGGGCGCAGCGTGGCCCCCGCCCCCTCCTCCTTTATCTCTTGATAAATTAATGAGACCAAAATGATTTATTACGATATGCTGAATAAGTACGCCTAACATATTACCTTCGATGATTTACACGATTTAGGAATCGAAGTCATTTCGATTCTTTCTTTCTTTCTTTCTTTCTTTCTTTCTTTCTTTCTTTCTTTCTTTCTTTCTTTCTTTCTTGCGGCAGATGTGCGCTGTGGCGAAGATTATTGTGCGCGCGTTTACCTTCGCACATAGGTGAGCTCACCACCTACAGGCTAAAATTGCGACGAGCCGCGAGCGAAGCCGGAATGGGTCCTTTCTCTCCACTCGGCGACGACACGTAATAAAGTACGCGCAGTGCGCAAAACGCGAACGCACTTCGCTCTCTCTTTCTCTCTCTCTCCGTCGACCGCCCGTGCGGCGTCTTGAATAAATCGCTGCTCCGTCGGAAACACCTGTCCGTTACTACGACGGCCGTCGCGTTGGCTGTGCATTAGTTAACGCGTCAACGGTATTGGCTGATGCGCTCACACGTAGTAAAAAGGGTACAAGGTGTTGAGGCGAGTAAGGAAATTTTAGAGTCCAATGTAGCGCTATAATGTCCGAGAGAAACGACCTCCGCGATCATCAACGAGTCGAGTATATACCGAAATATTTCAAATTTCTGAAAGAAGTGAAATGAAAAAAGGTTCTGTGTTGTCTGTTTGACGAGGAAAGGGTTATATAGTTGCGTTGTTTGATAGATCTAATGTCGCTATAAACCGGATTTCAGTTGAACTGAGAAGCTTATTGCAAACGAGAAAACCGGGAAACGCGGTCTTATCTGGGGCACCGTGACCGAGACAGTAACCAAACAACAAAGCAGCGCGTCACCAGGCTTAGTACGATAGCACACAGAGTGTATCGATAGCACAGAGCACTCAGTGATGGAGCTGTAAGCGCAATGCCACTGAAATTCCAAATATTCCCACGTCTCTATAATTGTAACAGCGAAAAGTAGAAAAGACAGGCTTTGTTCAGCAACATACAATACGGTCGCTGCTGCGTTTCCTCGACCAAGTCACCTCGACACACTGGGAGCGAAGCAACACCGCATCGAGATTTTGCTCTTGCATGAAAAAAAAAAAAATAATGAAATATTGATAGAATCGAATCCAAAACCCTCCTTTATCGAATCAAGCGGGTGTGAGAATAACGATTTTCGATAGCGACTCGAATAAAAAAAATTATGTGGTTTAACGTGCCAAAACCACTATCTGATTATGAGGCACGCCGTAGTGGAGGACTCCGGAAATTTCGACCACCTGTGGTTCTTTGACGTGCCCCTAAATCTAAGTACACGGGTGTCTTCGCATTTCGCCCCCATCGAAATGCGTCCGCCGCGGCCAGGGTTCGATCCCGCGACCTCGTGCTCAGCAGCCCAACACCATAGCCACTGAGCAACCACGGCGGGTAGCGACTCGAATAGGAATCGAACAGTTTATTCTGAGGAATATCCGGCACAAATGGTTTGCGTACGCTAAAGAGAGCTTAAGGGGGATCAAAAATGGTGCGTATGGCACTAAGCATACGCAGGAGCTTACTGCTTTTTAGTGCGAAGAGCACATAGCGTCAGAAATACTCGATCTCCACTATTTGCAAGGTTCTGCACCATGAAACCGTATCGACAAGTATTTAAAAAATTTCTTTTCCAGCAGTTTTTGAATGAGAAGCAAGATTTTTTTATTTTATTTTTTGGAATAGCTTTCGGCTTACGGTGGCTGGCTATATGCTTCATGATTCATCAACCCTCCCCTAACCTACCCCTTTCGCGCGCGCGCGCGCGCGCACACACACGCACGCACACGCACGCACACGCACACACACACACACACACACACACACACACACACACACACACACACACACACACACACACACGCACACACACACACACACACACACACACGCACACACGCACACACGCACACGCACGCACGCACGCAAAGATTTCTGATTGTTTCGTTTTAAATACACCTGTTCAACATTCCCTTTTCACAGCAAAAACCGCGCCAAAATGTGTGTGACATATATTCGCTATTCGAAATTTTCGAATATTGCGCGCGACCGTTATCGAGTCAATGCCGGAACACCTGTTGGCTGCTACGGGTCGCCTCGCAACGCTTATTGCTATCCCGTTGCCTCAACGGAGCGATCAAGCGTGGACGGTGTTTTCTATTCCTCTTGTTTATCGTGCGTGGTTGATGGCGCATTAGGTACACTACAGTACTCCTAAGTTTCGTAACTACAAAACGAAAGAAATAAAGTTTTCATAAGTGTTCTCGCTCGTCGCCGCAACTACGACAGGTTACGGAGTGCCGTACAAGACCGTGGCGACCGCCGCTCCCGCAGCTTCCACCAGCGCAGCCGTGCCGCCTCTGCAGTTATGAATGAATCGGCGCGGAGCCGACACACCTGTTCTCTGCTACGACGATCGGATGTCTCAGCTGCGCGTTAAACGCATCGGCGGCGTCGCTTAGCACTCAGTCGGCCGTAATGTGGCACGCAGTTTGCGGCTACAGGTTACTGGAATGTTCCACGTCCACGCCCGGTCGAACTAATCCGCGTGTGAAACGCGAAAGTTCTGGAATCGCCCCCGCTGATCGGGAGCGCTTCGCGTAAGGGCCGACCGCAAAAAAAATAAAAGAAAGAAGAAAGAAACGACCGTATTTGTCGACGCAAAAAGACAGCCCTCGAGCGATCACGGTAAGAGAGAAAGTGCGTGCGGTGGCTGAAAGACAGACCAACACAAAGTATAAGCCGAGCAACGTGTTTCTTTTGTTCCTCATTTCCTAGCTCGCTCCTGATCGCCGGCTGCTGCCCCCTCCCCCTCCCCCCATCCACTTCCGTGGGCGCACGCCGCACCGCTGAGAAACGCATAACCGTTGCGCCTCGTGACGTCACGACGCAAAGCGCAAAGCTCGACGGAGACGAGGACGCTCGCCGCTCGTTTTGGGCAGCGTGCCAGCGGCAACGCCGGTGACGTCACGCCTCCCCCCTCCCTCCGATTTGCGGAAGGGCGCGCGATCCTCCGGCGCGAGCCGCCAGGTGTCGCGCGCGGCGGCAGCGCGACGCGGCACGTGTTCGGCGTGGTGCTGAATGTGGGCCGGCCCGCTTATATAGGAGAAAGCGCGGCACTCGACAGGGTCGTTCGCAAATCTTGCGCCGGGCGGCGGGGCTGGGCCCCCCCACTCCGAGTCTACGGTCGTCGGGCGCCGGACCGGCCGACGCGGGCGATCCCCTACCGTTTCAAGTTCGGCGTACGCGGAGGAGGAAAGGGCGGCTCTCGAGCTGTGGCCCCGTTCGCCGCGAGCGCTCGGCCAAGCCTTGTCGTGTGGCCCTTTCTGCGTATATTCAACCACGAGGCGTTTGACAGCCGGTTCTCTCAGCGGTCGTCTGCTTCTCTCAAGAAGAGGCATCCCTGGCAGCGGCGGAGGTCGGAGGCGACGACCACTCGGCAGCTGGACTTTCGAACCGTCGCGGACGGGTCGCCGCTGGGACTCGAACCCCGAACGTGAGTTAACTGCGTTTTTGAGGTCGAAAGCTTCGCGTTGGTACCCAAAGGTGACCCGTGCATTGCTTTTGCTCGCCCCGCGAGCGGCGTCGAGATAGCAGGTGGCACTGCGCCGATCCAGCCCGCCGTCCGGTGTGCCCGAAAAATGCTTGCGTCATGCTGGGCGCGCCCCGCTGAAGTATATCGTCTGAGGAAAGCTCGCATCCTGCTCCCCAATGCGTCGCCTCTTCGATGCACTGAGTATGCACGAATCCACTTTTACAGATAAAGCTGTTGCGCGTGCTAGCCCGGATCGTGACCTAATCTGTTAGTCGGAGCATCACTATATAATTTTCGTGTTAGGGAATGTCCCTGTAGGAAGTTTTACACAATGTAGGAAAGCGCAAGTTTTCACGCGAAGTTGCGATTCCCTTTCACATTGGCGCACCGTGTAATACGTATAGTGCCTTCCTTATAACCAAAAATTGCATGTACCCATTGCACCTGAAAAAAAAATTATGTCTCAGTCATTGCATCAGAATCCGGTTAAAACTTTTTCTTTTCTTTTTCGACGCATACGCATAGTAACCGCTTAAGCGTCGATATAAACGCAGGTGTTCCGCGTGCCTCGGTGTAGCTGGGGCGATAGCTTAATATTTCAAAGAAAAAGTCCCTCCTACATAACGGCAGCAATTGCGGGTCCGAACGTAATTTGTCAACGCCGGCTTTCTTTTTATTGCTCGCGTAGTGACTTTAGCTAAAAAGAGCCGCAACGAAATAAGCAAAATACATTTTCGTTGATCGAGTGCTGAGGTTTCCGCAGATGTTGAAGTAGCATGCATAAGAAAGTAAAGCAGTTGGCCAGGCAGGTCATGGAGGTTTTGTGAGGTGACATCTTGCTGGCATTTCGTCAGAACGTTCAGCCGTTCAGCTCTGATTCGAACTCGTTGACCGTCGCTCTGCCTTAATGATGCAGTACTCATGGGTACGAAGTCCTCTTCCCATCTAACCGCGGTGTCGGTACATGTTGTATCCATGTCATTGTCTACGTATGTCTACAGCTCCACCTTTTCGACTACTGTTTCGCGATTATCGTGAAACTTGGAACCACATTGCACTGGACACGCGTCATACGCGCTATGTTCAAAGCACACTGAGAGCATTGAAATGCTACTCGGTCCTAATCGCCTGTACGTCATAATTTTTCCTAAACGCACGCTTGTCTGCCAGCCTGGTCTGCCGCATCAGGAAGCGTGTTGACGGCGGTTATCTTTAACAGGCGATGGCAAGGTGCCGACGTGGAAAGGAACGAGGCAAGACTTAGAAGTGCTGACCGTTGCGCGTATTCGTAATCCATACTCAAGGAAGAATGGTGCAAACGAACGCGGAGGAGATAGACAACACGGGCTAGCGCAGTCCCGTGTTGTTCGCAGACCAACACGCCCAACAGTCAGTACTTCCGGCTGTTGGGCATCGCCATAGTTCATTGTGCTCTTTTCCGTCTTTAAATTTCTGCGCTCGTCCGTGCTTTCTATCTCGTCCCTGTTCGTTTGCGCCATTCTTCCTTCAATAAGGCAAGAACGTAGCTTGTTTGTACAAATTAGATGTTTTGCGACAAGAAAACAAAATTCAAATGCTGAACAAGGCTACAAAGGAACGTAAAGTTGTATCAGTAAACAAGGCTTTTGCTATGGGCGAGTCACTTCTTACCCTCTTTCTTTACAACTTCCTCCTTCCCCAGAGTAGGGTATAGCAAACCAGGCACAACCTGCTTGACCGTCTCTCTCTCTCTCTCTCTCTCTCTCTCTCTCTCTCTCTCTCTGTATTAGCGAAACGGCCACGCCTACTGTCATAGGGGACGAGTAATCCAGAGAAGACGAGCGGCGAAGGCCGCCCCGAAATTACCTGTTCATTGACCGTGTCGTCACAGATTTTCACCGCGTCTACGCTTGCCCAGTTGCCTATTAATACATTTGAAAAATGCGCACATCTTTCTACAGGTAGCAAATTAGGCTCCGCCGCCACGTTTAACGTTTCGGGCTTCGTGTTTTAATGCGATTAACATTCTACAGTGGGACATCACCCACTTTGCGGACATCCGTGGGCCATTTCCTAAGGCAGCGTCTCGGAGTTAGCCGTTGCGTGGAAAGAATGCGAAAAAAACTGCGAGCATTGTAAATTGCTAGATGGCACGCTTCACTGTCGCAGCCCATCACGTAGATCTATCGCAAGAGCCTTTGAAGCAGACGTTCGTTGTGACGACTCCGATGCGAGATCCAACGCATATACGTTCCGCGAACTTTTGAGCCGACCTACGCCGTTTTTTGTCCTGCAGCGTCGGTACTAAAATGAGAATCCTTCGCGAAGGAGGTGCGCAAAGGACAACGCTCGCTCTGCACGACGCTTGACAAACGTCGCCTATAAAGCAGAACCCTTGGCCAGCCCCCCCCCCCCCCCCCATCCCGAGTCGCTTTCTAAATATTTTTTTAACATCATAACTGGGAGAGATTGCAATCGTTATCAGACGCCTCCATTGTGTTTGTGTGGACAGATTGTTTTTTTATATATTTTATTTTTATATTTATGTTTTAGTTTTTTTTATTTTAGTTAGTGTAAGCACTATTAACGTACTACGTTGTTTTCATTTGTACATAGCCATCATCATCTTCTCTGTTCTTCTTCCCACAAGAGCTGGAGCGTTCCCTTTTTGGGAATAAAAAAGCGCTTGACAGCTTGGTCGGTCTCGGTCTTATAATATATATTTGTTTCATCATTTCTAACGTTACCTTGCCCCCGGCGCTCGCCAACCTGTCTGTTTTTCTTCCCACATATTTATATATTTTCTCCCTCTGTTTCGTCACGCCTTTCGGCTGCCGTATGAATGGTGCCACAAAAAAAAAAATGGTCTTGCGCGAACGAACCCCCACTGTTTCGATTGAATGTGCAGCCGCGTGCTTCGCGCCTAAACATGCCGCTATTGCTGCCAAAGACGCTGCTGCGCGGCGACTCGCGTGTGTAAGGATCGCGTACGTGGGCGTTTGACCTGTTTAACCGGCGGGGCAAGATGTGATTGAGAAATTTTCGATCTGCCAAAGTCCAACCGTTTCGCATCGAACACTGTAAGAACTAACGCACTTCCGCCTCATCTGTGACGTCACGAGTGAGAGCGACTGTTCGGGTGTCGCACCTCACTGCCTTATTCATGCGGGGTGGTTTGGCGCTTTGTCTTTAGGGCGGAAGCCTTAGACCTCTGTCTGAAGGTTGCGTTGTGAGGTACAGAAAATCGAAGCGCTCGTACCACTGCTCGCGCGTTCGTCGTCGTCGTCGTCTTCTTCCAGATCGCTTCTTTCACATCGATGCCGCTAATTATTACAAGAAGGCGCAGGTAACTAATACAGAGTTGATTAAGGTACTCGAACCCACGACCTTTGGTGGGAGTCAAACCCACTACCTTTAGTGTTAGTTAGGACGAAGTTAATAAAGGCACAGTTAATTAAGGTAGTGTCAATTAAGGCACTCGGACGCACGACGTTTAGTGGGAGAAAACAAGTAATAAGAGGCAACAACGCATTCGAATGAGAATGTCAAGTAATTTAATGGTTGACTTTCGAGCGCGCAGGCTTTCGCCTTCACCTTCATTGGCGTATGTTTAAGTGACGGCCAGTTTTTAGAAATAAGCAAGCGCGCGATGCTCGACAGTGGCCTACAAGTTAGGAATTTTCATTGACCGATTCAAACGCCACGAGCTGCGACGTGGAGGGCTTCGGATCATCACTGGCTGCCTAGGATTCTTTGGCGCGTATCTGTATACGTACGCCAGCTTTCTTGCACGTACGTACTACCTCTGCGTGCATGAATGCGTTTTCATTTTGGCAGCGCCGCAGATCTAGTTAGTCCGACACTATCCTTAAGGGTCCATTTAAGTCAAAGCGAAACTATACATACTACTGTTTATGTACATCGGATCGTACTTTCGCAATTGTCTGTCGAAGTAGGTGCCTGAACCGGATCTGGCTTGCGAATGCGTGCACGCTAAGTGACGCAGAAGCTTCGATTCGCGCCGCAGCGCTTTTGCTCGCCCGTATAGACGACCTTTCCAACGAAAGCTCCCTTGGGGGCGTCGCCATACCTATTCCTGGGCCGGTGTATAATGTAAGAATTTCTTTCTTTCCATTCTATTATCCCTCCTTATCATCCCTTTAACGACTGGCCTATCACGGAGATAACGTTAGGCGGAGCAGTCCGCTCAGACCACTTACAAAGAGCGAAAAAAAGAAGTAGCCACTGACATGGAATCGATGCATTGTACTCAAGCCGCCGGTACGCGAGCTCGAAAGCAGTGGGGACAGCAGCAGCATGGGCGCCTTACATCCGCAGTCTATATAGACGGGTAGATGCCCTCGCGACCCAGCTGAGGAATCCGGAGGTTTCAAACTGTAGGACTGTTGGCTCTGCATAGCCGCTCCTGGTTGTCGACTTCAAATGAAGCACCTCGCAGGGCACTCGGTTCAGTCCTTTTTTTTTTATCTCCCCGCTCTGGATTCTCGATCACTCTTTGACCTCGATCCATGGTTAGCCGAGGTCTGCATATAGAGGATCGCGCAGCGCGCTGATTGACTATTGTGCGGGCGTGCGGGACGTCGTCGTCGCTCCGGCGTCGGAAGTGCCCGGGCTGGCGCAGGCGGGCGCGCGCGAGCGGCTGTCCCGGCGTCACACACGTGGAAAGTCGGCGAGCGGGCGCGTTCGTCGATAATTGCGGACGGACGGATGCCGGGGGGCGACGTTTGCTTTGCACAGTCGATATACGCTGCACGCGCGATCGGTTCGTGCGATCGAGGTGCCTCGGGCATATGTACGGCATATATATAGGGAGTTACGCGGGAGTCTCGCACGGAAGTTCGGTGTCTGGCGCGGATTCGAATCCACGCGGATTTTGAGCTCTTCGTACAATACGTGTGCACCCCTTCCAGCAATGTAACGGGGAACGCCCAAATTGCTTCTGCGACCAAAGTGACAAGCACGCGGTACGAGAGAGTTCATTGAGGCTGTGGATCTTCAGCGGCAGAGCTACTTATGTTCCATTTTATCGTCGGGTTCAACCCCGTGTTGCTTCTCACGTAGCTCGATACTGTGTAAGATACATGCGCGTTCCAAAAAACAAAAAAAGCACCAGGTGTACTAATTCCGCTGTACGCAACAAAGGCTATCTCCCAGCTACATTGCATTCTATTAACCATGTTCTGCTCCAAGCGGATCCACGGCAAATGCGCACATTTTGCGATGTTATCACTCCGCCTGATCATATCCCGTCTTCGATTGAATACGTTTATATCCCATTGATCCCTATTGTTACTTTGATTGGTTGCATTTAACGCCCTAAAGCAATATTCCAGATAGCTTAGGGCTCCGCATTAGTTTGTTACCAAGCGTTCTTTTTTCTTTGGCCTGCACGTAATATCTGAGCACACGAGTGCTTCTTCAAATGTTGCGTCACCCATCTTGTGACAGCCGCGCTGTGGGAGCAAATCGCATCCGCGATCTCATGTTCAGCGGTGGAACAGTCCATGTTACTCTTGTGGGTAGGCTGCGTGGGCTCGGTCGTCCGGGTCACCAATTTTTGGGAGGCGGCGCGAAGAGGTAGCCGCCGTAGCCAGTTTCTTTTAGGCCTGCCTGACATGGTGCAGCGGTATCTCGGGAGCGGCCGACACAGCGGCCGCTCATGTCGAGCTTTTTAGCGTGTTCTCTTCTCGCGCTACGTGCACGTGAGCCCTCTTCTTCGCCTACGACCCGAGACCACAACCTTGGGGCTATGCGAGACGCCGCAATGAAGGGTGCTAGATTAATCTTTCACTGGTGCTTCGACTGGGGGCTCTCTAAAACAATAAATGAGTACACGAGCATATTTCCTCTTCCCTTTCCTTCTTTCTTTTTCGTTTCAATCGCATTGGAGTCCTACCCGCGATTTCGTGCTCGGGAGCAGGATTACACAGCCATTGCTCCGCCACTCGCCAGGTCATTCTTTTACTCGTCACAGACGACCGATACCGACGGTGCGCGAAAACAGGCTCGGCTCGAGGAGGTTGCCTGCACTGGCGGCGGCAAAGTATGCAATACGTAAATGGCGCTGCAGACCGCCGTTTCAGCGGTCCCTCGCCGTAATCACCGGCGGCATCAGAAGTGGTGCACGCGTGCAACTCGCAGCAGCACCGTCAGCGTTCCCTCCGCGTTTATCTCGCAGCGCAAGTCCAACGTTAAGCTGCGCGCGTCCTTAAGCCTTAGCAGCATTCTTTTAAAAAATAAGCCGGGAAAATTCTGCCCACGAGGCTCGACAAACTGCCTGACCGACCAAGTTTGAAGCCGCCCCGGCGCCGGCCAGTCGTCTGCAGACGACCCGTTGCAGTGTTGCTGCTGTCGTCTGCTCCCTCTCCTCTCGAAGGGTGTAGTGTAGCACTGTCGTCTGCTAGCTGGCGCACGCGCGTCAATCTGCGAGACAGCTGCACACTGACGGGCACAGCGGCAGCCACTGCAAAACGTGATAAGCGCCCTGCGGCGAACCCGAATCGGCTACGCTCTCTGTCGTCAGTTCCGTGCAGCAGCATTGGTTTCGCGCCTCTACGTGAGCTACTGTCATGTCGCCGCGACCGCAGTAATCGCTCGCACATGCTATAACTTCGCTATTGGATGGTGTAATGGCTGGCATATATAGCTGCAGTTACATTTCAATGCTTCTTGCTGGTTTCTACGGCATTAAACGCCTCCCCCCCCCTCCGCCTGCCTAAAGAAAGAAAAGCAGAATCATGTTAATGCTCAAGCTGACAAGTTCACAACGTACAGTTATTTTATAATCACTGACAGTTGCAGCTCGTACGAAACATTCCCTCCAACGCGCTCCAACACTCGCCGGTCCACGATTGTGTGTGCGTTTCGCGCGCACTTGTAGTCGGTTGTTTGCGCCACGTGCTTCGTCGACAGACCGTGATGCTCGCAAGCCAACCGGCATTAGTGGACAATTCGCGTGTCACACACACCGCCACACAGACAATTCAGCGCTTCGCCGGAAAACTTGCAGCATTCAGTAAAGCCCGCGGTGTCCACACGTGCCCCCCCCCCCCTCCACTTCCCGACGTGTACTGCACAGTACTCGTAATGCCGAGCACCGAGAGAAAGGAGACGAGAGATCAGCAGCACTGGGGCCGGCTGGCCCAGACGGTATACGCTACGCCGTGTGTTAGTACGTGATGCGTCGGCAGCGCTGGACATCTCTGCGGACGTGTACACGACGACGAGCGGAGAGTGATTCCCTGTGCTAGGAGAGCTTCGCTGCTGAGGTGTTCTTTTCTTGGTATCTCTTCTCCCCTTTCCTTTCCTTATCACGAGAGGCAGCGGCGGCGGCGGCGGCGATATTCAGTTTCGCCAACACGGCAGGGTGTGCAGGCCGGACCCGCGTCGCCATTGCTTGACCGTCGCCGGGAGAAACCGCGTGTGCTTCGTCCGGCCCGTGGCTCGATCCGATATCCCCGCGGGGAATTCCTGGCAAATCGTCGACGCTGGCACGACGAACGCTCGATTATTGCACCGACCCTGGGTCTTGCGAGAACGTTAATCGTCGCCGAGTCAAGCCCGGTCAGGTATATATATATATGAAACCACTTTTTGTTTTCTTCCGTTTTTGCCGATCGTGTATAATGGCGCTACTATTTGCGTTGGAGGGTTCCTTGGCATTGGTGTTGCAGTTACCTTTCTTTTTCAAGAAACCACTGTTTCGGGCATCGAAGCGCGAAACTAACTGGAACACCGATGCACTTCGTCGGACGCTCTGGAAATTGTCTCGAAACTGGGTGCAGTCCAGAGAATTCGTTCTGAGCGCGTGCGCCTTGCGAACTCGCTAGCTACAATTTGTAGGTTGAAATATGCGCTGCGAAGTAATTAATAATTTAGTTACGTAATTACGTTAATTGTTCAATTAGGCATTTTGATTTCTCGTAAAAGTAATGAGCGCCTCATCGAGTAATTTAGATCAAGGGCTACGATTGTGCCATCTGCCACAGGCAATTTAGAAAATTTTGGTCACGTAAACACACGCACGCACGCACACACCCTGTGTAGACATCACGCTGTTGATTTTTTTATTTGTTTTTTTTGCGTTCTAGCGGGGATATGTACAAACTACAGAGTCGTCCACTGTTATAAGAGGGACTTCTTTAGTTATTCGGCCTGACATGACGACGAAACTTTGACTCTCACGGAAAAGAAGGAAAAGCTGATACGACGAGTTGTGGCAATGTAGAGAGCCGTTGCTGACATTGCGTAACGACCACGTAACAAATTCAGAACCAACGCAGGCCGTCTGAACATACGCAGTATAGAGCCATTCTGTGTAACGACCACGTAACGAACGCAGAACCAACCCAGTCCGCCCGAATACACGACAGAGCGTGTTGGCGCTCCCGCTGCATTTGTGCCGAACTTGAGGCGATTTATAGTCCCTGTATCATGCGCGGTGTAATGCGCTCCGCATTCGATTCGAATCGTTTTCGCTCGACATTGTCACGCGCATTAAACGTGGTTCCGAAGTGGTCACGCGTAACCGCTCTGGGGTTTGCGAGCGACCGTGATATAATAAGCACGGTCGGGACACGTGTTCCACGTTTAAACGGAGCGTGCCGGTAGCTTAGATTCATCCGTCCTCTTGCAAGGTACAGTTACCCGGGGAAGTGAATTATGCCTGTTTTTTTTTTCTTTCTTCTTCTTTTCTCTTCTCTTTTCTTCATTTTGGCAGAGGCTATGCTCTAACGCCTAGGTCTACATGCGAGCTCTGACTCCACAAACTCGACGTATTGCAGAAAGCGCGCCGATATTCGCTTTTCTTCCTGCATCTCCTTATACGTATAAGACCGTGACGTCAGCCGCTGGTCGAAATAACTGTATAGTGCTAGAAGATTCCTTACGGACACTTCTCTGCTAAACGGCGAATGTTCTTTTGAAGTGCAAGAACGCAAGTATGCGACGACGTGACACAAGTCTTTTCATGATGCAGAAGAAAATTAAGAGGGGGAAAAACTGCGTACTTGACTACATACATATACACTTTGCGGCTGCTCTATACGCAGTGCGTAACGCCCTCGGTTCATCCGCTCGTTATACTTCAATAAGATACGTGCAACATCGACCTTTGTAGCTTCCTTGCGAGCTGTATTGTACTTCATGCTGTTACCTCGTTATCTGCTAACTTAGCATTTGAGATTCCACATGATTCTCCTTTCTGTCTTTCTTTTTCTCCTTACGGGCTAGATGCCTGGTAGTGTCACTTCCGTCCATACGGATATCGCTCTCTCCCACGTCGCTCTGTCATCCTGCTGTTAGTCACTGACGACGATGTACGGGGCAGTGACACGTTTCGCGGGCAATGGCAACATAAGGAACTTACATCCGTAGCCCGTGTGCAACTGCAAGTCGTCGTAGGTCGCGGTGATTCACGATACAGCCGAACGAGACGAGAGGCCTTCGAGAATGAGGAATGTTTCTAACTGGAGGCGGACCCATATTGCAGTGCACTAGAAGGCTTTGTAGTGGCCTCAGAGGAGGGCGGGGCCTGATGTGTTGCATGTTGCCGCCGAGAGGAAGCGCGGCAAGAAGTTCCTCCTTGGTGGCGCAACTCACCACCCTATTCCTAAGGGGACGCTCATATCATCCATCCATTCATTCATTCATCCATCCATCCATCCATCCATCCTGAAGCTTCGTTGCGGTAGCTCCGGGACAAGGCGGCTGCCTAGCGGGCGGCGTTATTTCACTTCGAAGTAGACTGCCTGTTTCTGCGCTGCCGACCGGACAATCATTTGTAGGGTACCCCAACACTTTGGCAGGAATAAAAAAAGTGCGATTCTCTGTACCACTGCATGACGGCTCAGGGAAGATCGCACGTCGTTTCCGCGATGATGATGGATGTCCGACCAGTTTGTTCTTACAATCATTACGCTTCCGCGGGAAATTTATTTTGCCTATGTCACTGCTACAACCTAATCATGCGCAACGGGTTCACCTGTTACCTTCGTCATGCCGTTTGCTCTAACCGCACCGAGTTTGATTGTTAAACTGCCGTGGTACACTACGCGGCTGCAAGAAAGTAAACTTGCCATGCGCTCGCGTAGGCTCGGAGACCAATAAGTTCAGTAATTATGGATATGCAATATCAAATGGTGTCTACACGGCACTCGTGCATGCTCACCTTTACAAGACCATTTCCTTACAATACAAAGCATGAGTAAATTCGCCGAAACAAGCAAGCATTTTTCAGAGCATGTATAGGCTCCCACTTTATTTACAGTAATAAATACAACACATTCGTCAGGCGCATGTTGCAAAAGCATAGCGGAACAGCTTGCAGAAGCCAAACAGCAAGTCTGTCTGAAGCAAGCAATTCGCAAGTCATACGGCACGTCTGTCATTGTGTGTCCATCTGGGAGTGTGCAGTGCGCGTCACCATTGTGTAGAGCGCGCGAACGGCGTGTAGGCCGTTCTCATTTACTTATATTTTGTCGCGTGCTCGGCATCGCACCGTACACAGCAGCCTCGTGCTTCCAAACGCTGCCCGCAAAAGTGGCAAACTCGACAGGACTTCCGCGACCATCAAAGGGTACAAGTGGGACTGCGTGCGCTCGGCCTGTTATAACTCGACAGTATATACCAACATCATAAAGCCTCTTTCACGCGTCAAACTGTATATACTCGCGTATAGCTGGCGTGACCACGAATAAGTAATCGACACCCGGAGACAAGGCCGCCTGTTCAAAGGGTGCCGGTTGCTCTCGTTTAGTAAGCTCAAGGCATAGCGTTGAAAGATTGAACGTAGCAGAGGTAGATCTCGTACGGAACTTCGCAGTGACCGCGAGGCAGGTCAAGTTAGGTTGCACCTCACACGGTACAAGCTCAGGAAACCGATTGCGCGCCCGTTCAGACGAGAACACAAACTCGATCGCAACGATTCTGCTCACGTAATGTTTCTACTCATTTCCCTCGGTCCTCTTGCGCTTCAGTGTCTGCTGCTGCGAAAGTATATGTGAAAAGACGCTCCGCGTCCCTAGGCGTTACGCCGTTAACTCTCGCCGCTTTCCTTCTGGCATCTGCAGTGACTCAAGTGTGGAGGGGACGAAGGTCGCGGGACCCTCTTGTTCCACTGTGGGGCCAGGCCATGGAGGGAACGGGGTCGCTCTGCTCGACATTCGACAGGTGCGTGCCACGAAACGCACCTTTCTTCTCCGTTGCAGCGCGGTGCGCATCCTCTATTTTTGTTTCCTTTTTTATTCTTTTTTTTCAGCCACGCCGACGTATGTGCACACTCGTACAGGTCCACACACCCGCGCAATCCCTTCTCCTCCAGAAAAGTCCCACCACGTGCGGGTCGGGGAAGTGTGCGCAATGTTTTACTGTGTGTGTGTGTGTGTGTGTGTGTGTGTGTGTCACCCCGTACAGCGGCGGTTCGTGTGCGTGTATGTGTATGCGTGTGTGCCTGTGTGTGTGTGTGTACGCGCGTAGTAGTCGAGTGGGCCGGCCAGCCAGCCCGCTGCCGTGAATGAATCCGTGTCAAAAGGCCGGCCCGTCCTCGGCCGGGCCCATGTTTGGGCAAGGCGCGGGGAGGCCCGCCGCCCTTTCTCTGGCTCGGAGCCGGAGGCGTCGTCGTCGGCGCCGACCGGACGTCGTGGGCTTGAGGCCGGCTGCGTGTGTGCGCGTGTGCCATGCGGAGCAGAACCGGGAAATGGGAACGCGCCTCCTATAGTCAACGCTTACTGGCAGGCGCTGCTCCGTTCCATGTGCGCCGGCTCACGCTGGCCGCGGTGGCAGTGGCATACGGTGGTCTCCTCCGCACTGCTGTGTGTGTGTGTGTGCGCGATTGTGCGTGTGTGTGTGTGTGAGTGTGTGTGTGTGTGTGTGTGTATGTGTGTGTGAGAGAGAGAGAGGGGGGGCTAAAAAGATCCAAACTGAATTATGCGGTTTAACGGTTCGAAACTGCACAGTGGGTTATTTGGGACGCCGTATACTGGAGGATCTACGGGTGAACTTTGACCACCTGGGGTTCTAAATCCAAGTAAAGTCGAGCGCTTCCGCAACGAAAGCCTCTATAACGAAATGACCTGTATAGCGAAGGAATCATCCAGTCGTGGTTCTATTGTGAGCTGTATGGTGCGCGACGTTTACAACGAAGTGCCCTGCGTAACGAACGATTTCGGAGGTCCCAAACGATCCGTTAGAAAGGCGTTCGACTGCGCGCGAGAGTTTTTACACTTTGCTACCACCGAAATGGGGGGGGGGGGTGAGGGGTGAGCGCTACTGGGAATCGAAAGCTAGACTTGGTGCTCAGCATCAAAAATTTCCATAACCACTGAGTCACCGCGACAGGTCGGGTGGTAGAGAGACAGCTTTAGTGTAAAGCTGCAGGAAGGTGCTAAAGGGTCAACAGTGTGCAACGTAAAGTTGAGCTGTAATTGGTACGTATAGTTATCGAAAAGGTCTCTTGAGTTCAGACGAGGCTCGGGAGATATGGTCGGCGATCTATAGTGCTCCATAGAATAGACGTATCTTGGCGTAAACGGCGAAACAATGGAGGCAACGAGAAAGAAGGCACAGACTGCATTATTCTGAGACATAATACCACGTGTCTCTCTTGTGGTCAATTTCCTTTATCGATATATATAATATATTGGATGGTCACGATCAATCATCCAGTAACGCGATTATGTATAGACCACTTAATCAACGTCAGACAAGGGCGACACACACAGTATCAGGAGAAGAGTTCGAGTATGCATTTCACTTGCCACACTTCCTTAGTCACGTTAACTTTTCATTTACTGAAGTTTAATAACGAAAGCTGTTTCATCTGTTCCGTCTTCTGCACAACAGACCTTCTACGCCCGATAAAAACAAAACAAAAAAATACTGCAGCGGTCACAACGCTTCGCTAACACGCTACACACACGCCTCCACTCCTATACACACACCTGCGCGGCGTCCCCTAAAGAACGAAAGCGTGTCCCGCCTATTCTCCGCCTCCTTGGCTTCCAGGACACGGCGATCGAAAGTATACGAGGCGGCCGTCCTCGAGGGTCCAAGTCCTTGAAGGAGGACTTAGAGAGAGAGAGAGAGAGAGAGAGAGAGAGCTCTATGTGCGCGCGTACGGTACGCGTCGTCGTGTACTCCCGATATAGCGCGCCGTGTACGTACGCCCGCCACGGCGCGCTTGTGTATGTGCGTGCGTGCGTGCGTGCGTGCGTGCGTGCCAGCGAAAAAGCAGCGGCAGCAGCAGATCGCGAGACAGGGCGGGCGCGCACCCACCGTTCCACATCGCTGATGACACCGGGCACGCTCTCTTGCTTGCTGCCCCCCCCGCCCCCCAACCTTTCAGTCCTCCTCCTATGTCTCAAACTCTCTTCTTATCTATACACACGCCACGATATCTCTGCGTCATTGCTCTTATATCTCGTCTATACGTGTGCGAACGAATCTCCCGACCTCCCTCCCCCCCCCCCCCCTTTTCTTATTCTTCTGCAGTTCTATCTATGTACATGCCTTCCTTCATCGCACCCCCCTCGTTATATCTTCAGCGCGCGACCCTTTTTTTTCTTTCTCCTTTTTCGTTTCCATACCTCTCGTACTTCGTGTTACGTACACGACCCGCACATCACCGCGGTCGGAAGGGATCGAGCTCCCGTATAGCGCGAGCGTATAACGGCCCTTGGGGAGGTGGGGGGGGGGGGGGGGGGCTACGCACGATGCGTGCGGCAACGTCGTTGGCGTCGTGCGTGCGAGCGAGCGGTCAGCCGCCGAAGGAGGCGGCACGACCAAACTTCGTGACTTCCCGGCTGCTGTAGCGAAGGCGGGAAGGCCCCGGCCGACCACGCGTGCTGTACGTAGCGGCTCTTCGCTTTAAACGCTCGCCCTATAAAGGTATATAGCTGCACGGCTCCGTATATATATGTCCTCTCGTCTGCGCTGCGCTTTCCCTCTCCCGCCGTTCATATCTGTATCACGAGCAGGAGGACCCACCTGCGGGGAATAGAACAGGAAAATCACAAAGAAGCTATGAGAGAGAGAGAGATGTACAGGCGGAGAGTTGAGCGGCTAAACCGAAGCGCGCGCGCAGCTCTGCGGGAAGAGTTTCTTTCTATAGTATTTATTTCTCCTGCTTCGTCGTTGTTTTCGGGTGTCACGGCAGTGGAGCATCGATTCGGTAAAAAGTGCACTTTTCTTTCCCCCTAGAATTCTTTTTTTTTCTCTCTCCCTCTCTTTGTTTATGTGTCTTTCCAGAGAGCTCGCGAGTAGTAAGTAGATCACGACAGCGTGTTCTCGTGCTTGCCCCCCCCCCCCCCCCCCCCCCCAATTCGTCGTCCGATATCCTCGGCGAAGTTCGTCGCTACTTGCACTACTACTATACAGGCCTTCCGTCGTCGTCTTCGTTTTGGCACGCTATGTGCTCGCTTTCTCTGCTTCGTTGTCTCTAGCTATGCGTTTCTCTCTTTCGCGCTCCCCTCTTCGCTTCGCCGTGCGACGTCTCTACGAGCCGCTGCGTGCGCAAGATCGAGAAACGCGGGGGGGGGGGGGAAATTAGGGTAGGGGCACGTTGAGTCACGACGCATGAAAATCATCCGCAAAGCGGACGCTCGCACATGGTCTTGTGTGGGGCACAACTCTCTTCTTCCGCTTAGTGTGGCTCCGCGTAGATTTGCTGCGTTACCCTCTGCGCACCCATTCCTCCCATGCACGCAACAAATCCGTTGTCTCCAGCATGTAATGCGCGGCAAGTATGCGTATACCAGTAGCCGCACTTAGTTGCAAGCGGCGTACGCTCCGCATTCGACACTACACACAGGAGACCTGCCGCGGTAGCCCACAGGCTATGGCGTCACGCTGCTTCTCTCGAGGTTGCGGGTTCGACCCGGCCTCGGTACCGCCTTCCGATGGTTGCGGAATGCAAGGGACGATCGCGTACCGCTCATTGGATGCACAGTAAGGAAAACCAGGTGGTCGAAGTTAATCCGGAGCCGTCCAGTACGGCATGCCGGAGGTTTTGGCCACGTGATACTTCAGAATTTAAGTACTTTTCTTTTTTACTTCTGCAGGATAGTGGTCGAGTTTATCCGCTCGCATTTCTGCAATCGGATTAGAAGGTCACATTTGAAATCTTGCTTTATTGCTTTTAACTTGGCGTGCAAAGTAGTATGATAGGCTGTTCGAGATTAACCAGCACCGCATCTCCCGAAATGACGATCCCTGTTATATCGGCGCAGGAAGCAAATCCTATGCAGGCCCAACACTGGGCTTCTACGGTCATCCTACATTGGGCAGTGGCTGCCCAGCATTGGGTTACGCTGGCAGAACAATAAGCAACGTTCTGCTGACACTGGGCGACGCCGTTCATATATACTTCTGACAATGCTGGCCCAACATTGGGCCAGCTTGCACGGAGCTCCTTGGGATGCTGTTCTCTCGCTGACGGAACAAACGAAGGGGCGAGAAGGGATCGTGTATGAGGAGGAGGAGGGCCCGCACAGCTGCCATGAACGCCTTAACTGTCTCGTCGTCGCAAAGCGATCGCCCGAACTAATGCAGAGAAGATCCATTATGAGCGCCCACATGACGCCGGGTCTCTCTCCCGAGAAGTGGCAGCCCGAGCTCAGTGCATGCTACTGGTTAATTAACTTAAAGATCTAACAAGAGACAGCGTGTTCAGCGTGACGCGGCGGACGACCGATGCAGCGTTGTTTGCACAGCCTGCAGGTGCGATGTGTGCTCGTGGTCGAATCGGAGGAGCCGCGTCACGCGACCTCTCACGGATGGGACGAGGGAGAGGGAATTCGCTCGACGAGGAGAGCACCGGTCGCACGCTACATTCGAGAGTCACGGAGCCGCGTACGAAAACCTCGGGACAAGCGACTCCCGGCTCGTTTTGGATCGTCAGCTCGGTGAGAGTGCAGCGGGTGCTTTTGACCAAGTGCTTGTTTCCATTAAGGGGTGGGGGAAGGGGGGGGGGGTGATCAGGTGCAGGTTAATCAGCGCCACCTAGATTGGTTTAACGAGAGTAAGGTTCCCGCTTTCATACCCTGCGCGTGGAGTGGGCGGTGAGGGAGCGTTTATAAAGAGGCCAGGAAGAGGATGCTATGGTTCCCTTGGCACTCGTCGGTATAGCTGTGTAAAAGTCTGTTCGTCGTTTTGCCAACGTAAACTCCTACCACCGCGGCTTCGCCTGTTTCTCAGATGTACACACGTAGTATACTTTTCGAATGACTACTCCAGTCGAACATCGCGCAATCGCTTCCAGCTCCGCGCAGTTGAAACTAGAATGCAGATCCCCGCCATCAGATTCCTCCATGACGTAGCAGCAGCCGCTTTGAGCCGCGTCGAGTTTCCCTGGCACCGGAATCGTCGATGAACTCGTCAGCTCGTCTCTCCTCGCGCGTTATACAACGCCGGGTAAAGAAAAGTGCTCGCCTGACCGACCGGTTTAGCGGCCGACGTTGTCGTCGCCAAGGCGCTGCTGCGCGGCAGCTCCGTGACTCACCGACGACCGCCCGGCGTCGTCCCGTCACGTCTACCCGTGGCGGCCTGCTTGCCGCCACCGCCGCTGCTGCTGCTACGGGCGCGTGTCGAGGAACCACCCCTCCCCTTCCCTGGCTCCGACTTGTTTCTGCTTGCACGCGCTGATTTCACCGTCCGGACGGTCGCCCTGCTCGTTCATGCGTATACGTGCACGCGCTCTCGCGGTGTGGACGAGCGCGATATCGTGCTTCTTCTCCCTTCCGACGCTCGCACGTACGACCGCCGCCGCCGCCGGCTGCCAGTACGGGGTGGAAAGGCGTTCCCGCCGAGTGAAGCAGCCAGGAAGCACGACGCCGGAGCCGAACAAGTAAGATCGCGTGATGGGTTCTCCTGCGCCAATAGCATCGTGTACGTTAAAGCGACGACCACGTGCGATGTATTTCAAGAACGCGGTCTTCTCTGGCCTGGAAGCCGTGCCGGCTTCCCGGCCAAAGAAGGCCGCGTTGGCTGCCGTGGCTGCTCTAACTCGCGCCTTGCGATTACCACGCTGTTGAGCGTATTAGAACTGTAACCGTTCTGTCGTTATTCGCGCCGCTTACTGCACATTCGCAGTTGGATGGAAAGTGGCGATGGTGAAGCCGGTAAAACGGTAACGTTGTGCTGACAGTGGTGCTGAATTGAAATCTGTGGTGGTGTGGATCACTTGCCGCCGACAGCCGTATCAGGATGGTACTTCGGCAGGCGATTGAAACGTAGACGTTTCTTTTTTTCTTCTTTGTTTTTTTCGGCGAGAAACAGACTCGCTGAACGCGCGCCCAAATTCGCGTCGTCGGAAACGCGTCCCACGTGGTTGCTACCATTTCGCTGCAGACCGCGAATGTGCATAAGGCTCCGCACCCGTTGAACTCGCTCTGGTGATATATGAGGCGTATCTTTCCGTATAAAAAAATTACTAACGATAGCGTTTACGGGGGCTGCGAGCACGGCGGTTCAGCCAATGCAAATTAATGGTCGGCGCGTGGACTTGCCTGAAATGCGTCCTGCTGGCTTCAAACGGATTTGTGCCTTCGCGAAGTGATCGTCTTAGTCGATATGTTGCCTTACAAACGCAGTGAAAGTATACGCAACGATTATGCTCGCGCGCGCAGTTTTATTGCCTTGCTGGGTTTAGAAACCTACGATTGCTCGGAAATTTCGCGTTGATAATTGACCCCGCGAGGACGTTTGGTGCCACGATCCCGAAGATTAGGCCAATTCGTGTATTGCCCATCATTCCAACGGTTTATATAGATGAACGATCACAGCGCGAGGGTCCCTTCTCGTAGTACATTTTTTTTTTCTTTTTGTAAGCTCGATGAGGTGGGTGCGCGCTACGCGCTAGACATTGCCGGAGAGTTAAATTTTTTTTTTTTAACCATAAACACGGTGCCTGGACTCTTGTTACTTCCTTTAGCTGAGGTACTGAGCGCTACTTCTGCGTGTACGTGCACTACACCTTCTATCATGCCATCCCCTCGTGCCCCGAGAGTAGGGTAGCCAACCGCGGGCGCGACCCTCGTTAATCAAAATCTCTGCCTCTCTCTCCCTCTCTCTCCCTCTCTCACTCTCTCTCCCTCTTTCTCTCTCTCTCTCTCGCGCGCGCGCTGTAAAAAAATGCAACGCTGCAAAAGTGGCCCAAGTTCATCCTCACTGACCGCTACGTGAGACGTGGCTGTGATCTACGCATTTCAGCGCAAGCAAGCGGGAATCCTCAGAGAGAGAGAGAGAGAGAATGCAAGGAATCGTCCGACTGCACGTGGAACCGGTCCTCTCGTGTATCGCCGCGCTCGACTGTGCAAAAAACGATGAGCACGCAGAGATAGCAAGCGACCGATATGACGAGCTCGCGAAATACGCTCACGAAAAGGAAAAAAAAAAAGGAAGAAAAGCTTGCGCTATTTTTATTTTATTTTCCGTGGTTGAAGCGGGGTAAATTTGCGCCAGCTAGCCGGCGGGGCTTTTTTTTTTTTTATCTCTTGCCCATTTCGCTTATATCTGCACTTGCAACGCTCACGGCTTGGGAAGCGTATAGCTCCAACACTTGCTTCGAGCACGACGAGGGCAAAAAGAATACAGTTCAAGCAGTTTTAGAAGTGGATGCTTTCGAAAACTGAGGATGGGGGAGGAAAAAAAAGGGGGGGGAGGGCAAGGCGATTTTAGCTCTTCGTTTCACCGTGCTTGCAGTTTTCAGGAGCTGCCCGATAACGCCTAACTGTCCTCGTGACACCTGTTCTTGACCGGCCAACAGAAAACCAGCTGAAAGTTGAAACCAGCTGAAAGTTGCTCATAAACTGGTAGGTATAATTGCAGTGAGTAAGTCTCTTCGAACGACAAAAGAATGTGCGCATTCGGTCGTTTATTTGTTTACGTAAACGAGGCATCGCGAGCGTCGCGGGACTTCGTTGTGTGTTTGAGGCAAAGCTATACTGACACAGGCGTAGACATTCCCGAAAGTAACAGCCGCCGCAATTCTTTGCTGCAACGGGGGAAGCATGACCTTTGCAAAGCCACTAAGTTTAAGGATTGAACGAGTTGGTATTGTATTCTAAAGCTGGTACAGCGCAACATAGAAAGAAACAATCCGAGCCGGCCCGATGAAAGAACAGAGCGCAGTGTACTTTCATCTGGCCGGCTCGGCTTGTCTCTTCCTTTCTATCTGTCGCTGTACCAGTTTTACGTAGCAAAGCCGTTGCAAAGGTGTCATTTTCTGACTGCACGAATGTCTTGATTCCCGAATTATTCAGTCCTCGACAAGAATATAGAATTTTACCGTTTTGTGTCGGCTCTGTAGGAATTTCTGCAAGCAACCCGTTCGGAAGTCTGCCGACCATATTGTAGCGAAGTGACGCAGCCGTGAGATATCTGACGCATCAACTCACCAGGGAGACGGAAGATGAATGGGGATGAGCTCTGGCAGGGGCAAGTCCAAATCCGCAGGTACGACGACGAGAGTAACATTTGAACAACTAGATTTATTCTCTTGGCATTTACCTTAAGTTTAAACTGTACAAAATATATACAAGCAAAACGATGTCATACCCGTCGTCGTCGGCCTGCCTGACCGGCCTGGTCTCCCCTGGTGAAGTTGCGCCGTGTCTGCTGCTGTCTACTTGCTCACTTTAAATTACCCCAAACTATTCCTTAAATAAGTTTCCCCAGCATCCAAGAGACACTTTTCTCCACCAATGGGTTACTTCGTTACTCCGACCAATCAGGCAAACCGACATCATCCAATAAGCGACAGAGTTCAAGGGGTCAAGAAATGGTCGCGTCAACACTCTGCACACAAAAGCACTCTGACCATAACTAATTGGCCTTTGACAGCCGAGCGTGAGAAGACGACGCGACATGTGCAGGTGCGACGTCAGGGGCGGCGGCCGCGCGGCAGCACTGTCCGCGGCGCCGTCGAGGTCATTTGTGTTCAATGGTTTGCCCCGCGTCAAGGACCCCACAAAATTCCCCGAAAGACAGCAAAGAGGGCCGCGGTACGCTCTCTTCGCGACACCTCCCCCCTACGAAAAAGAGTGTCCCACTCGTTACAAATCATTACTACAAAATAAAACGTGGCTCAAGAAGTTGAACGCGCACATTAGGGATTCATATAAAAAACTGAAGTATCCGTAAGGAAGATTTAGCATCACGTAAAACAAAACAAACAAGTTTTGACAAAATGGAAACAAGATGAACAAGACAAGAAACAAAGTTCATTCGCGCGCGCTACACAATAAAATTAACAATGAAGGTTATTCGCTTGCGTTGTGATACACATCAGTGTCCGTGTCTTAAGCAGTGATAGTTCTCGGATCGGCCTCGTTGTGGAATGTCTTCCAGTCGGAGTAAAGTTCAGTCCCATCGTCCGAGTCTTCTACGACGCGCACTCTTTCATAAGGCTCTGTCTCGTACACACGATCACTACGCGAACCGCACTCGCGCACACCACCATTCAAATCGCACTCGCGCACGGCATCACTTGGATCACACACTTCCTCTCGATGTCCGTCAACAGACTCGTCGTCCGCGTCGTCATTATCCGAGCACTGTCTGACGTGGCACGGTTTTAAGCGCGCAACATTAACAACGTCGCGTTTTTTGCCAGTTCTATCCACTACCTCCCAGTTGTTCTCGCCGATTCGCCTAACAAGACGGAAAGGCCCGTGGTATCGGTGAAGGAGTTTTGTTGTCTTTCCCCGAGCTCTGAAGGGAGTCCACAAATACACCAAGTCCCCCGCATGGTAGACTGCACTACGTCGTTTAGCGTCGTAACTACGTTTGTTCTTTACTTGCTGACGCCTCTCCCGTTCGGTCACTAGCTCGCGAGCACGCTGCAGCCGGAGGGCCACTTTCCTGGCGTCCAGTGTGCAGTCGAAACCGCGTTCCGCGCCTAGCGCTACATCTATAGGAAGTGTGGGCTCATGTCCGTGAAGAAGAAAGAATGGGGTGAACCCGGTGGTCTCGTGGGTAGAAGAATTGTATGCAAAGAGCACGTACGGAAGAAATTCGTCCCAGTCGCGATGGTGCGAAGAAACGTACATGCTGAGCATATCGGCCAACGTGCGGTTGAAGCGCTCGCACAAGCCGTTTGCTTGAGGATGGTACGCTGTAGTAGTGGCATGCTCGCTACCTATAAGTCGGAAAATTTCTTCAGTCAGGTTGGCGACAAAATGCTGCCCTCGATCTGTTATCACTTTTTCTGGTGCCCCATGGCGTAAGACAATTTGCTCGACGAAGGCTTTAGCAGCTTCTGCAGCAGTGGCCGCTGTACACGCGACAGCCTCGACCCATTTCGTGTGGTAGTCAGTAACCACGAGGATGTAGCGGTTTCCTGCTTTGCTTTTAGTGAAAGGGCCAAGAAAATCCATGCCCACTTGTTGGAAAGGGCGACTTGCAGGTGGGATCGGCTGGCTTTCTGTGGGCGAGCGGCTGTTTCTGGCACTCAGAGCAGGATAGGACGTACTTGTTGACATGGGAAAACATCTTTGGCCAGAAATAGCGGCTGCGAATTTTCTCCCATGTGCGCTTGACACCGAGGTGGCCTGCCGTGATGTCGTCATGGCAGTGCCTCAGAACCTCCGATCTCAAACACTTGGGGACAACGAGTGCTGCGCGATCTTCCTGAAAGCCTTTCGCTCTTCTGTACAATACACCGTCGACCAGCCGAAAGCTCCGTGCCGTTCTTTTCGTTTTTCTGGCAACGGGCGCACTCGGCTGCTCTAGGTGTTGTAATACTTCTCGCATCCATGAATCCTCTCTCTGCCTTTCGCCGATGTCCACATGATCCAGCACGAGCAACGGTAAGGGATTTTCTTCGCTTGCTGGTGCGGAATCATGCGGAAGTCGGGAAAGAGTGTCGGATTTGCTTTGCTCAAAGTTAGAGCGCTGCTCCTTCCCCTGGGGTCCGTTTTCCTGGAGCCATTGCCGGCACTGGGGCGCAAAGTGGCCGATGCGGTCGCATAGCTGGCAGCGTGGTCGCTCGTCGTCGCCACGGGTATTTTTCGCTGGCCAAGGCACTGGAGGACGACGTACATCTTGTTCGATACCTTTCAGGCGGTCAAATAATGAGGCTATAGAGTCCGCGATCGTCCTCAAGTCCCTGTCGCGGTCGGTGGCCTCTCGCGGGCAGTGACGCTCTGCCGCAGCGCAGGAGGCGAGACATGTTGGAGGCGGCTGCACTGTTGCTCCAGCGGGGGTCACTCCCGCGAAGGGTGCCGCGGCGAGTGGGTACCACGACTGCTGGCCGGCAGGGAGGTGGGTGCCGATCGCTTCTGGTTGGTATGCACGTGTCATCAAAAAAGCTGCCCAATCAATTCGGCGTAAAATTTCAAGGAAAGCAGAGCAGCTGTCCGGGTTTGCAATAAGGATTTTTTCCATCACGTCCGGACGCAATCCGCGCGTAAGGTGCCGCATCCGCTCCTCTTCCGTCATAGATGGATTGGCTCTGGCGCACAGCTGCACAACGTCATAATAATAATCTTCGAGAGATTCTGATGGCAGCTGCGTTCGGTTTTGGAGCCGCAAATATGCGATCTCAACTGAGTGACGACTTGTGAAGGATGTTTTTAAGAGCGTCGCCCACTCTTCCCATGTATTAGGGGCACCCGTTAGAATTTGTGTGGTGTGCCACTTTTTCGCATTGCCATCTAATGCCAAATATAAAAATTTTGCTTTCGTCCCTTCATCCCAGTTGTTGAGGGAGGCTACGTGTTCGTAGCAAAGCAGCCACTCGGTTATTGACTCTTCCGGTGTGCCTCTAAAGACTGGCGGTCCGACGAAAGGTTTAGCTTGAGGGGTCGACATGGTAGCGAGAACAGTAGGGGGTTCGGTTATATTCGAGCTGTTAGAGCTAGGTTCTTGGGGTTTGTTGCCACGGCCCATGATATTAGTGCGTGGCCTTCGGTACCCAGCACACTCCACCACTTTGTAGCGAAGTGACGCAGCCGTGAGATATCTGACGCATCAACTCACCAGGGAGACGGAAGATGAATGGGGATGAGCTCTGGCAGGGGCAAGTCCAAATCCGCAGGTACGACGACGAGAGTAACATTTGAACAACTAGATTTATTCTCTTGGCATTTACCTTAAGTTTAAACTGTACAAAATATATACAAGCAAAACGATGTCATACCCGTCGTCGTCGGCCTGCCTGACCGGCCTGGTCTCCCCTGGTGAAGTTGCGCCGTGTCTGCTGCTGTCTACTTGCTCACTTTAAATTACCCCAAACTATTCCTTAAATAAGTTTCCCCAGCATCCAAGAGACACTTTTCTCCACCAATGGGTTACTTCGTTACTCCGACCAATCAGGCAAACCGACATCATCCAATAAGCGACAGAGTTCAAGGGGTCAAGAAATGGTCGCGTCAACACTCTGCACACAAAAGCACTCTGACCATAACTAATTGGCCTTTGACAGCCGAGCGTGAGAAGACGACGCGACATGTGCAGGTGCGACGTCAGGGGCGGCGGCCGCGCGGCAGCACTGTCCGCGGCGCCGTCGAGGTCATTTGTGTTCAATGGTTTGCCCCGCGTCAAGGACCCCACAAAATTCCCCGAAAGACAGCAAAGAGGGCCGCGGTACGCTCTCTTCGCGACAATATAGTGGACGACGTATGAAGTAAACTCGCTAACGTTGTCTGTATACGGAGTGCATTTACTTTATTGTTGCCAAAAGAAAATATTTTGTTGCAGCCGACGTCTGTATAAGAGGACGAAGCACAGTCTGCAAGGACTGTGTCGAGGAACACTCTATGAGTGTGACTATCTAAATTACTTTTCATAAGGGCCGACCGAAAAAGCTGTCGCCGTTCAGGAATGTTGAACCCAGCCGCATCACCTTGCGTCTTGAGGTCTCTCTGAGAGGACAATGTCCTCTGGAGTGCTCGCTGCCTCGTCTATACGTCAGTCTACGGAGGCAGGAGTCACGTGTCCCTTTTCGGAATGGGAAGGGGCTTCACGGCCGCCATGCCCAAGACCTGGGTGATGCATGTATTATGCATGATGGAGCATGTAAGCGCGACTGAACGAGGACGCAGACAGAAACAGACACGCAGAGAAAGCGCGGATCAAGCGCTGTCTCTGTGTATCTGTTTCTTCCTGCGTCCTCGTACATGTCGCGCTTACACACTCCACCGTGGATTCAAAGCAACTAGCCCGCCAACGTGTTTTAAGCATGTATTATTGATTGATTGAATCGCTGACTGATTGATCGGTGCGCTTTTGCGTACCGAATCAACGCTTCAGCGATGCAAGGCATCATAGCGCAGGGCTCCAGAGTAATTTTGGTCGTCTGCACACGACCAAATTACAGACGACCAAACAGAACCCCATGGGGTTCCTTAACATATGCCTAAATCTAAATAAACACGCGTTTAATCCATTTCGATCGTCCCAATCAAGTGGCGTCCGCCGCGGCCGGGAGTCGAGCCCCGACCCCTCGTGCTCGGCATCAGAATTCGCAATAGCCGCCGAACCCTCTGCAAAAATCGTACACTTGAATTAGCGCGCCATCTTGCTTTGGAGGCAACGCCATCCGCTGCATGACGCATACACAGTCCCCATACACAAACGCGTCGTCCAGCGCATGCAGAGTTCCAGAAATAGCTGCACCCCTGTCACCCCTGGCGGTGACCAAACCTCAGTGCAAACATATAACAGGAACGGTTTGGATCTGGCGCGCCCAAAAAGTAATGCGCTGTCGCGCAATGGCATGACGCAGGTCGAGTCAGTGTTGAACCGCTCTTCCCGTTTCAGGGACAGACGCAAAGGCGATGGTTGCGTTCGTGACTGAAAGCGTCCGTCGCTCTCATCGAAGCCTCGGAAAGTAGAAGCGGTGCTATATTTATCGCGACAACATCCCGGAAGTTTCCAATACTTTTATTTTCCTTCTTTCGCCTTAGTCGTACATTTGTCCTAGTCATGTTTGCGTTTTACGTATGTGGACCGGTCACAGTGGTTACGACGGCGTTCTCCTACATGTGGAGCCCAAGGTCATGGGCTCGATTCCCACTTGCGAAGGTCGCGTCTTTATGGAGAGAGAGAGAGAATTCAAATATACCCGTGCAGCCATATACCATGAAAAAACTAATCCGTAGCCCTTCTCCATATTCTTCAGCGTGCCTTATGTGTTAACTTTTAGAGGTCATATTCGCTTCATTAAAGTTAAAATTGTGGGTTTTTTATTTTATGTGCCAAATCCACGATCTGATTATGAGGCGCACGCCGTAGTGGAGAGGGGGGGGGGGGGACTCCGCATTAATTTTGACCACCTTGGGGCTCTTTAACGCGCACCTAAATCTAAGTACATGAATTTCCTTTCTCTTTTTTTGGCCAGCATTTATTTTTTATTTTGCACGAGGCCGGAATTCGATCCCGCGACCTCGTGTCTATAGCAGCGCAACACCAAAGCCACTAAGCAACCACGGCGGGTGATCTAACCACAATTACCATATTTGGCACGGTGCGTGCATTTTTAATTACGTTCATCGTTACCTTATTACGCTTAGTTGAACGCCACCTAATACACCATCTCTCCCCCGTTCTCCCACTCTCCTCTGGAATCTTTTAATCCCATTCCCCATCCCTATACAGAGTAGCACGTCAGCGGTTGTATACGCGCCGGCAAAATTGTTTTTCTAATAAAGAGTATCTCTATCTCCCTCCCCCCGAACTTCTAGCTTTACATTCGATGCGTACTGCTTCTAGACACCGTGTCTTTGCCACCGTCTGTGCGTTGGCGTATATGCGTCAACCATGAATGACGTCAACCATGAATAACGCGCATGGGTTTTGAAGAGTCCAGTGATCAATGTCATTGCCTGGCCGTTAATTATGCGGGAAGATAATTAGGAGGGGGAGGGGTTAGATACGTGGAATATATTTGATAGCCTGCTTGTAACCCGTGTCTCACTCCTTCGGACGGTGTTCTCAAAGTCGTGAAATTTTCACCGGCGTTCTAGCAACGGAACGCAGTACTCGCCCTGTTTTCACGAGCGTTTTGCAGCCACCTATACATGTCGCACATTACACATGAAGCTGCGCACGCGACAAGCCGGACAGTTACTCCGGTTAGCCTCACTGCCTTTTCTCTCTATCTCACGAGATCCACGCTATTGATTGCAAGAATTACGCCGTCATTCCCTTCGACTTCGCGAAATTCTGCTCCAGCTTCATATATGCCAGACCATGCACCTTTGCTCTCATCTTCGCTCCTCCATCGCTCAGTGTGTGGTTGTCAACCGTGGATGCGCAGAGACCTTGGGGTCGCGGGGAGGGGGGGGCTTGCTCTCCCCCAAGTTTCTCTTCCTCTCTGGCGTCCCGGTCCTTCGCGAGGCCGGGGCCCAGGCGCGCGTTCTTGTTGCCAAGACCGTGCTGCGGGGACAACCCCCCCCCCCCCCCGGGCAACTTTCCCTTCGGCATTGCTATCGCCGCACCACCACTTTGCGGCGGCATGTCGCGTCGCCTCTGGCTCGGCTAATTCCGAGCCGCTGAGTCAGGCGCCAACCTCGCGCGACGCGCACGCTTTCTCTCTCTCGCAACTTACTCTTACCTCCCTCTCTCTTCTTTTCTCTCTCTCTCTCACCGAGAATAAACAGCACGCCGCCGCACATCCGTTTAAAACCGTGCGCGCAGCGGTGGCGTGCCGCTCCGTCACTAAAACAAAAAAACACCGTCACCGCAGACGTCGAAGGCGGGTCTGTCCATTGTGTATTCGGAACCGCGGGTCGTTAGCGGGCGATACAAAGTAGCAGAAGTGTACCGTGTGGACAGCACGTGGTTCCAGCGGGTCCTGACCCTGCATGACCGCGCGTTCGTCTACGGCCTGATGTCTCCGAGCGACGTCAAATTGTGGCAGCGCTTGTGTGGTAAGTGCTGGTACACCCGTGCTGTGTTGTGAAGAAACAATGCGAGGGAGTAGCAGACGGTTTTACATTGATGACTCGTATCTAGCGCACTGCTGGAGATAGGATTGGTTCGAATCATAGTGGCTGTCATTTCGCTTTAGCCATCACATCGCTGTAGTCGCCACTTCGCTATAACGGGACACAAGCGTGCGTGTCACATAGCGTCCGGACTGTGCGCTGTACACTGCTTGTGAGGTACTACATAGCTTCTCGCATTCAGCACACTACTCGGTTCCGATGGGCTAGGCTGCAAAATCATTCGAACTTTGGAAGCAGTAACACCTGTCGACAGTGCCTATGAGGCCAGACGCCTCGTAACAGAGACCGCAGCAAATATTTAACGCTGCCATACGTTGGTCTAGTCGTCACACCTCAATGTATATACTTCGCCGCAATAACGTGGTGCATTGCAACGAAAGCCACGGCTTCGGGTGGAAGCGCCTTCCGGCTCATCCACCGCGCTAATCCTGCCGCGAACGGTACTTAGAGGATCGCCTAGGAACCACAGTTGCCGGAAATGACGAGGCCTTCTTTCTCCTTTCCCCGCGGGCGGTTAGCTCTCCTTGTGAAAGTGTCTCGACGTAGCCATTGTCGTTGATGCCACTCCCCTCCACTGCGCACGCGCAGTTGGCCGGCATTCGTAGACTCGTGACGCTGTACGCGCACAGCCGGTGATGGCCGGTGAGACACAGCGGAAGTGAAATTCGGCGCCGCGCTTGACCGGAAGTGGCCGTGGCGCGCGCCTGTGCCGCTCGGCAACAGGGCCGGCCGCGCTTGGCAGCCTCGCTGCCCCCGTGCCGGCGCCTGTCGTCGCGGCTCCATAAAAGTCGCGCAACGGGGCCTTGGGTGTAGCGCGCGCACGTGTAACGAGGCGTAGTCACGCGTAGCGGGCGGCTCGTGCAAGTTCCCGCCTCACCCGCGGCCGTCTCGCAACAGGCGTGTTCCTCGCCGCCGGTCCGTACGTGGTTTTTTTCCCGGTGCTTGCCGAGGGTCAAGTTGGCGATCGGACAGGAATTGACGCGAGCGAAAAGAGTAGGCCTCATATTGCCTTTTTCAAGATTTGTTGTTGTTGTTGAAGTTCGATTGTAGCAGACGATCTACGGCGTTTGCCTGGTGCTCCGGTATACGATACGAAAGAGAACGCTATACCTATGTTTCGTGACGTAAATAGTTGCGCTGCCTTTTCAATATCTTTTTCTTTTGTTATTGAAGGTCGATTGTAGCAGACGTTCTTCGACGTATGCATGGTGCACCAGCATACTATATGAAAGGGGACGCGAAATATTTGTTTCATGACATAAATAGTTGCGCTGCTCACCGCGAGGTAGCGCGTTCAAAGCCGGCCGCGGCGGTTACATTTCGATAGGGGTGAAATAAAAAAAAAAGAGATTAAAAAAACCGTCCTTGTGTTTAAATTTAAGTGCACGTGATAGAACCCACCCCCTAGGCGGTCAAAATAATCCGGTGTGCCCCATTATACGGCGTGCGTCATAATTGGACCGTGGCTTCTGCACATAAAATCCTACAATTAATATATGAAATAAGGGGATCTTATGGCGCAAAATGTCAAGGATACGACGCGCCTATCCTGCGCACTGTTTACGGTGCTTGTCCTTTCCGCCAGAAATACTTCTTGAATATTTTTTGTTCCTGCGCGGAAATATCGTCCCTCGTGTTTGTTTTTGCAACCTCTTTAACAAGGTCCGTACGGTGTCTGCGTTGTTGCAATATCCATCGTCTCTCTCTCTCTCTCTCTCTCTCTTACATCATAAAAACACGCGAGGAACTAACGTGCAAGGACGGGAAATGTTAATTTAGCTCTTCGTTTTGGAAGCGAGCTAATGCGCATGTCTGATTCCATGCATATACAGGCGGACGCAAATGTATAGGCATGGCGTACGGCTCACATGCCATGGTTGCGCAGAGCTGGAGGTGACGCCAGCGTCTTTCTTGTTTTTTGTCTTGTATTCGTTGCTTTGGCTGAATAAATGCGTCTCGGAAATGGTAGTGAAGCCATCCCTAAAGCAAAAAAGGCATTCAGAACCATACGGTAAAGCACTATTGCGAGCAGTTTCTTGCCCAAAGTTCGAAGCATAAGCAATGATAAAAATTAAATTCTGGGGATTTTATACGCGCCAAAACGCCGCTATGATTATTAGGCACGCCGTATATGGGGTATGGGGACTTCAGAATAATTGCGACCACCCAGGGGTTCTTTAACGTGCTACCCAATGCACGGCACAGGGGCGTTGTTTTTTTTCTTCTTACTTTCCTTTCTCTTCATCTTTCTTTCTTTTTTGGCATTTCGCCCCCATCGAAATGTGGAAAGCAATGATAGTGGAGTAACCTTGGAGACGACGATGAGGACACCGTCGCAGGCTGTGGCGCACACCTAGTAAGAGAGACATCGGCCAAGAATCGGGCGGTTCCGGCAAAATGCATCGGAATAGACTTCAAAAGCTGAAAAAGAAAAGAAAAAGAAAAGAAGTGGTGGAAAATAAAATAAAGAGCGTGACGGAGCAATCAAGAACTGATAAAATAATTTGCGTGCTCAAATTAAAAGGCCTTTTTTATTCCAATGATAGCACGCCGTGCTTTCCAGTTCTCGCGCATAATGATTTTATACGATAAGTGTCATGTATGGGGGGGGGGGAAGCGAGAGAAAGAGTGGGAGAGGTAGTTGATGTAGGCTTTGGGACCTGCCACGGTGGCGTAGTAGCTGTGGCATCGCTCGGCTTAAGCGCGTAGGCGCGGTATAAAATCCCGGCCGCGGCGTCTTTATTTCGATGGGCGAAGGGGGGGGGGGGAGGTCGAAATGAAAAGAAAGAGAGAAAACGCCCGTGCATCGTTCACATGGGTGCACGTTAAAGAACTCATCAGGTGGTCAAAATTAATCTGGAGTTCCCCCACTGAGGCGTGCCTCGAGCATAATCAGATCGCGGTTTTGGCACGTGTATAAAACCCCAGAATTTTATTTTGCACAGATCGGAGTCCTCGCTGCTTGCTCACGTACGAGTTAGGAGGATTTTGACGTGGTAGTTCTGCGGAAACCCGCAAGGTGGAGAGAAGTAATGAATAAAGGGAAAATCAGACATCCACCCGTTCGTAGCAATTGCTACAAAAGAAACCCATACGGGTTCCTCGAAAGAAAAGCCTCATAGTTGAAGGAAAATTCGTCCTGGTCCGGGACTCGAACCCGGGACCACCGCCTTTCCGGGGCAGCCGCTCTACCATCTGAGCTTACCAGGCTAACCTGCTAACCAGGCTACCTACTAACCAGGCTAACCAGACGAGTTAGGATTGTATGCCGAAGGCAGGCGGGATCTTTTTCTGTTTTCTTTTTGTTCGTTTGTTTGTTCTCTTCAACCCGCGGCTGCTTTCCGCTCGCTTTTCAACGCCGTACATCAATTCGAACGAGGGAACGACCTCGGTAACAGCTATCGCCGCACAATAGGCGGTACTGCAGCGTTTCACGTCTCCCTTCGCACGGTCGCGCGGATAGGTCTCCCGCAATCTGTGATAGCAAAAAAGCTCTTGCAGATTAGCTCGGTTCACGACACGCGCCTTTTTTTTTTTTTTTATTTGCTCCGGCTGAGAACGGGATCGGTTTCGTCGCCACAGGAAGGCATGTAAACACACTTCGCTGCATCGGCGCACTGGGAAAAAAAAAGAAACCTCGCTCCGACGGTGTGTTTGGTCGAGCCGCAAACAGCCGCGCGCTATAGCTATATCGTCGGGCCTTCTTTAACAAAAAAAAAAATAGAAAATAAAGGGGAGGGCGTAGGGATTTGCCCTATAAAGTGCCGTTTACATTTTTGGACCAGCGCGTGTGCTCCCAAATAGGAAGGGTGTAAGTGCCCCTCACCCCCCCCCCCCCCCCCCCCCTCCAAAGAAAAGGAAATAGAAGCTGCAGAGAGAATGAGTGAAAGAGAGAACGAAGGAC